>NC_140024.1:16732538-16875881 GCF_964263955.1 Coregonus lavaretus
GTACACGTATTCATACCGAACTGTTCATACTGAGACCTCGGTTCGGTCAGCACTGTGAACCTGAATGAATACATAAAATTAAAAATTAAAAAA
This sequence comes from Coregonus lavaretus, assembly GCF_964263955.1. NCBI lineage: Eukaryota > Metazoa > Chordata > Actinopteri > Salmoniformes > Salmonidae > Coregonus > Coregonus lavaretus. The sequence continues at coordinate 16,732,632 of NC_140024.1, forward strand.
ATTAAAAAACAAGCTGCTTTTTATGCCTCTTGAGTAAAACATTTCAGGCTATTCCGTTAAAACAACTAAAGCCTATGCACACATTGTAATCTAAATTAAAATCTTAATTGGCGCACTTCAAACTGTCCTTTTGTGAAGCACAGACAGGAACTAGTTCTGTATAGTTCTGTACGATGGCTAGTGGTGGGTTCGATAAACGATGAGGATTCTCTATCATCGTTTAAATCTCCAGTTTGCGAACATTTTGGCTTCCCAGTAGATTGCAACAGCGATGGACAGAGAGGGTATGTCGCTGCTGCTAAATGAGAATAGCCTACTGTACGCAGCAGCCAACACCTCAAACATATTGACACATTTACGCCGACATCACCCCAGTATTCCTACCACCGGAACAAGACGGAAACGCAAAAAAACAACACGACTTCTCCCCCTCTGCATTCAAGCAGGCCTTTGCAGCTGATTCTGACCGGGCCAAATCAATTACAAGAGCGATAGGTATGTTTATAGCCACGGATATGAGCCCATTCTCGGTGGTTGAGAAGAATAGTGGGTGTCAGCACCTCATGGAAGTGCTCGAGCCACGTTACGAACTTCGCCCTCTCGCACCCTTTTCAGGAAACAGGTAGTACCCGCTCTACATAAGCAAGATAAAGCCGAAGTTGTCAATGAATTGCCCAATGCATCCTGTGTTGTGCTTACTACAGATATAGTTATCCAGGGCTACAGAGAGCTACTTAACAGTGACAGCTCATCACATCACCCCGGAGTGGGAAATTAGATGTACCACGCTACTGACACGCCCCATTTTAGAGAGTCACACAAGCGCACATCTTTTTCTCTTTGTAAGAAAACATTATAGAATAGGCCTATACAATGTCTGAGCCATGTTTACATATTGATTACACACGGATATTGCATTTTATCTTAGTGTTGTTGTTGATGAGTCATTGTGTGTTTTCATGTATGAAAATCCAAAGTGTTGTTATCCCCGATTGTGCTCTCATCAGGCATTATATGACTCATGATCATATATGGAATCAGGAATACCAACACTTAGAATGTTCTTAAATAAACAAAAATTAACTACAGTAACCTTTAAAAGGATTTGTCTTGCATTCAATATGAAATAAAGAGCATTATAGAAGGTTACATGAGTCTATTATGGTAAGGCCTAGCCCTCTTCCATAAAGCCATATCAGACAAGTGGATCATGTTCTTATATAATACGTCTTTAAAGAAGACGTCTCTCCAGTGCCAGGGTCTGGACACTCTTGGATGTCAGGGAGGAAATGGAACTTTACAAAAAAAATACTGAATGGCCGCAGCAGAACAGGTCCAAAGCCAGACTCTCCACAACACAATGAGCTGAAACCCAACCTATCACACCACAGGATGGAGAGAAGGAGTGATGGAGAGTTCCACTATATGTAAGGGAAACATCAGTACATCATGGTAAGTTTTTATTCGGCCTCAACATTTGTTCTCTACATGCTATATTTTGAGGGAGACAACATTAACCAATGGGAGCTTCATATTCCATCCCATGACACTGAAGTTACCCCAGTTGAATTGGAGTTCATGGTGTTGTCATGAGAAATTGAGACCTATGGTTTGTAATCAGCAGAGTCTACAAAGGCCCTGTCCCCTTCAGAGGTGAACTCTAGTCCCACTCCTCCTCCTGTTCTCTCCATCCTCCTCTCCTCCTTAGGCTTCACAACCTCCACCCTTTATCTACCACGTCCTCTCTCTTTCTCTCTAACTCACACACACACACACACACACACACACCTGCCATCCTGTGTAGTTTTCCACCCCACTGCTCTGATTACGGGTTACACTGTCTAGCCTATTTCTACTTACAGCACCTTGTCTTCCCTTCTCTTTATGATATTATTAGATCTCTTTATCACCGCCATCAATACTCCTCCACCACCCAGTGTGTGTGTGTGTGTGTGTGTGTGTGTGTGTGTGTGTGTGTGTGTGTGTGTTACACCATATGATAGTGCTAGTTGGACAAAGCCCTAAAGCGTTATTTAGGATTGTGTAAATACAGCATATGTTACAATCCAGCTTGTAGTTTATGTATTCTCTATCCCACATCGTCACCACTTCAGTTATGTGGAGAAGATAATCAGTATTGATCACTGGGCTTGGATGTAATTTTCTTGCATGTTAATACAGGTTGGCTGCTCAGTGCTGTCCTCTGCGGAACGCAGAGGTTCGATAATTTGACTAACCAAGCATGTGGAGGGTTTGTTATAGGCCTGATAAACAAATTAATCAAAAGGAGATTAAATAGACATCATCGAGAAACCCAACTCCATTTCTCAAACTGTTACCTTACACAGACAAGACAGGGACAGGAATAATGACAGGGAATCACAAGAAGAAGAGATGAAAGAAGAAACCAGGAAGAAAGAAAGGGAAAATGTGTTCCATCATTTCCATACCACTCCTCTCACACAGTATGTGTGTAAATCATATCACATGTTTTACACACATTTAAAAGCGGACACTTTAGAAACACACATCTCTCCTCTAGTCATTTAATATCGTCACCACAAATCAATCTGCCATTTCCTTCCTCTTAGTCCAAGTCAGTCTTTCCAAGTCCAGACCCAGAGTTTTCAACCAAATACAAAACCCATATTGAATGCAGATCATGTTTTTGGAGTCTGGAACATTTCCAGGTGTCGGCCAAAGGGGAGTGGGCCGATGAGGGATGGAGGAGGGGTAAGAGGGGATGGGGGGTGTCCTGAAAAAATTCCAATTAAATCTTGAATAAATCAAACCGGCACACAACCTAGCAAATAACTCAAATAGTACAGAGATGTTCACAGGCAATACTGTATACTGGGTCTCAGTGCTGAGTCTATGAACATTGTTTCAAAATGGTTTACAAAGACGTTCAATATCAATTGATATGGTAAAGCTATATTGTCAAAATAAACCTTTTATTATTGATATTTTATTGCTTATCTATTTCAAACACTTCTAAAACATGTGACTGAAATGGGTAAAAAGTGGGAGAATATTTTCACTATAATGTTGTTGATGGTTATCTGACCAGGGGCGTGGAGACACCAGTAGGTTGCCTGTTGAGGCATCAAACCACAGGAGATGAGGCTGTTGTCCATGACAGAGGGACAAAGTAGAACAAATGAGCTCCTATTCTGGACTACCTTAACAGACAGAGATCGATTGAGGTGAGGAGATAAATAGAGCTGGTTTATAAATACACACAGGCCTACCATGAAATGGAATAGTCACATGTACATACGCAGAGGTCATCATACATCATACTGTTGGCTGTGTTGCACACACAGAGGCACATTCAGTGGAAGCTCAAACACAACTTTAACTTCACACACCATGCAGTACATGTGTAAGTCTAAAGTCTGTGTACAAAAGGCATAATTCAAGTACATAGTTCCATAGTCTTATCAAACCAAGAACTCTCAGTAGCAGACACTACTCCATCCTTATCATACAGAACATTATGAGGAAAACCACAGCGCAGGCCCAGGCTTCCAGCTCTGTAAATAACAGTTAGGCCAATGGAAGGGAATTATGGACGAAGGGACGACAGAGGCAGGTAAGTAACAGTCACTTAGGCCAATGTAAAGGAATTAGGGGTGAGGAGAAGACACAGGATTACTAATGGGGATGAATGGTAGACATCAGCCAGAGAGAGAGAGAGAGAGAGAGAGAGAGAGAGAGAGAGAGAGAGAGAGAGAGAGAGAGAGAGAGAGAGAGAGAGAAGAGAGAGAGAGAGAGAGAGAGAGAGAGAGAGAGAGAGAGAGAGGGCTGGATCTGCCAGTAAACTGCAGAAGAAGCGGGTAGGGGTGGAACTGCCAGTAAATACCACAGAAGAAATAATGCAGCAGGAAATGCTTCCTTGGATTATTTCCCTGTTAGATAATGTTTGATTTTTTCTATCTTTCATCTAATACTGTAGATCTGCTTGTTCTCTCACAAATGCAGTGTGGGCGTGCAGGGCGTGCATGCGTTGTGTGTCTGTCTGTCTCTCTTTCTGTGTGTGTGTGTGTCTGTCTGTCCCTCTTTCTGTGTGTGTCTGTCTGTCTCTCTTTCTCTCTCTCTGTGTGTGTATGTGTGTGTGTGTGTGTGTGTGTGTGTGTGTGTGTGTGTGTAAATCCCCAAACGTCCCCACAAGGATAGTAAAACAAAGAACATTCTCCCTCGTGGGGATATTTCCCATGTCCTTACGAGGACAAAGGCTATTTTAAGCTTAGGGGTCAGGTTTAGGGTTACAATTAGGGTAAGGGTTAGAATTAGAGTTAGGGGTTAGGTTTAGGGTAAGGGTAAGGGTTAGGCATTAGGGAAAATAGGATCTTGAATGGAAATCAATTTTAGGTCCCCACGAGGATAGAAAAACAAGTGTGTGTGTGTACACAGTAGCATGCCTTGATTAAAACCGGGTGAGATTAGCATGTGCGAAGCGTAAGCACGGTTTCACAATAATGCCGTTTGAATGTCAGAGGAGCAGTGCACTCGTGGCAATTACTATTGACATCTTGCTAATTGTAGCTGAATAATTAATATTTAGTGTTGTGGAGAGGAGGGGCCAGGAAAGGTGAGGTGGATACAGCAGCCCTGAACCCTGGTGCAATAGCAGTGACGCCAGTCGCTAATTGGAAATAGAATGATAATATTGTTTTATTGTATTATTTTACTGTTCCCCAACTCAGTTCAGGTCGTAGTTCATGGTTAAGGAGGCGAGACATTATCCATATTTAAATCAGGAGGCTGTTGCTGCTGCATACAGATGACCAACAAATACAGAATGTGTTCAAATTATTCAAATATTCCCATGCTCTTAAGTGCTCGTAAACAAATTCACCAGTCACAATGTACTAAATTCCTTAGATGGAAACAGTGTGTGTACAGTATGTTAGCACGGATGTAGATATAGTGACACATTTTTCTCCATAAATTATTTGTGAAGGACTTGTCTGCCCTCTGCAGGGTGAGAAGAGACACAGTCATCTCATTATAATAATAATAATAATATGCCATTTAGCAGACGCTTTTATCCAAAGCGACTTACAGTCATGCGTGCATACATTTTTGTGTATGGGTGGTCCCGGGGATCGAACCCACTACCTTGGCGTTACAAGCGCCGTGCTCTACCAGTTGAGCTACAGAGGACCACACATTCATCAAACTCCTATGATGATGGGACCACCAAACACCTCATTTTTACTACGTTATGAAATAGAAAACAATTTGTTACATTCTAATATCTAGATGTCATTGCATTGCAAGTTTAGCTACAAGTTTAATTACAAGCTGAAAAGGGATTTTCATCTTCATAACAGATTAGAGTGGCTTGTGAGAGGAGTGACTGGAAAAACACACATCACTCTTTAGGTCTAATTTCTCCTATCTACAAGCTAATTCACACAACTGCAAATAAGATGTAATGGAATTTCCAATTCGAACATGACACTGCCAATCATTCAGTCAAATGTGGTGGAGGGGATGCATCTGTCTAAAGACCATTAGATGAGAAGCATGTGATGATGCTATCTGTTCTGATGAACAATGACATCACCTGATTCAGCTGGGCTAATGACGCTCTATTCATTCGTGGTACTGCATTAACATGTCATTAAGAATGTTGAGCATCCATCATAGAAATGCTGATCTGTGAGAGAAATGATTGAGAGCGTATAGTAGTAGGATGGAGTTGTACTTCTTCACTGATCTAAGGTTACATTTCTACCCCCTATAGTTATGGTTAAGATTGGGGATGGCTAGCTGATCCTAAATCTGTGCATGAAGCCAAGGCAACATCTACCAACAGTTTTATGTGGTGGTCTGTAGGAGAAGTAGCAGTGTAGCAACGTTTTTTTCTATGATACAACATCGCCATCTAGTGAGTGATCAACTGAACTGTGCCGTGCTGTACCGTCTCAGTCAATCTGTCCTCAAATAAACAGATCATGTAGAGTAGACTACATTAAGACCAGGGACTGGTTAACAATTAGAGGTTATATTGTTCTTTACCTTGATGTATTCAGGTGGTTCCTTGATGTCCTCCTCTCATTCCCCTCCTGTACGGCCTCAGTTCTTCATGTAGAGCCAAGCAATACAGCTCTGCTCCCTCTCTCTCTCTGAAAGTCCTGTTGTGGGATTTGCATGTTTGCATAGTGTTAGACTTTACAGCACCGAGGACGAAAATATAGCCAAGAACAGTGGTGGGAAAAGTACCCAATTATCGTACTTGAGTAAAAGTAAAGAAACTGTACCTTAATAGAAAATGGCTCAAGTAAAAGTGAAAGTCACACAGTAAAATACTACTTGAGTAAAAGTCTAAAAGTATTTGGTTTTAAATATACTTAAGTATCAACGTAAATGTAATTGCTAAAATATACTTAAGTATCAAAATTAAAAGTAGAAATCATTTCACATTACTTATATTAAGCAAACCACACGGCACCATTTTCTTGTTTTTAAAGTTTACAGATAGCCAGGGGCACACTCCAACACTTAGAGATCATTTACAAACAAAGCATTTGTGTTTAGTGTCCGCCAGATCAGAGGCAGTAGGGATGACCAGGGATATTCTCTTGAGAAGTGTGTGAATTGGACCATTGTCATGTCCTGCTAAGCATTTGAAATGTAATGAGTAATTTTGGGTGACAGGGAAAATGTATGAAGTAAAAGTACATTATTGTCTTTAGGAACAAAGTGAAGTAAAAATAAAAGTAGTCAAAAATGTAAATAGTAAAGTAAAATACAGATACCCAAAGAAATCACTTAAGTAGTACTTTAAAGTATTTTTACACCACTGTCCAAGAACATAAATATTCAAATGAATATAAAAGTTGTAGACTCTCGGACATAATATAATTATTATTAAATCGAAATTGTACATCCTACTCATATGTTTAATAACCCTTTCAACCAGGTGTACTTAGAGTATATATTTTTAAGGCTGTACAACAGCTAAGTACCATGATTCAACATATACAGATATTGATGATGAATTGGTTTAGTGTGGCAGTGCTAGACTGGGACAAAAGCCCACACACACTGCAGCTCTGCATGATCAGGAGTGAAGCACACTGGCCTAGATAATTCAAACAAGCCTGGAGGTAGAAAGTCCTGCGGTTTAAGTTGGTTATTACTGCGTCTATGTGTTATTCCTGTCAGACCAGGGAAAAGTGTTTGGTAAGGCCTTGTTACGGCTGTGTTTGGTAACACTGTTGCTAGGGGAAATTGTTTGGTAAGGCCTTTTTACGGCTGTGTTTGGTAACACTGTTGCCAGGGGAAAATGTTTGAGGTGATGTGTTTATGGGGGTTCATTTTCTCAGCCTCAGCACTGGAGATGAATAAGAAATGGCCCTGGCTGGCAGGACCTCTGCACTACAGAATATATGAAAGACATTATTGCCCTTAAATTAATTGCACGCCTACATAACTTTTCGTTGACCTGCAGCTTTTGGCAGACGTCTGGAGACATTTGCATACAAAATGTATTTTGGCAGAAATGTGCTACCTGGATCAGCAGGTGATTAAAGCTTGATTGGGAATATACTGTATGGTTCTGATTGGAACAGCCGCTCAATCCGTTTGTTGCCTTCTATTATTTGAGTGCTGGCTGATTTAGTACCAGAACAAAAACCTGCAGGCCCATGACACCTCTCGGCCAATCAGATTGCATGACCGGAACTAACTGTTTTATAAGCTTTTTGGGTGAAACCTTTTTATATGAAAAGTACAGACCATTAAACAGTTGATTCACTATTAAAATATGTATTATTATCATAATGATACAATCTTAATTAATTAATTGGGTTATGTGCGTCACAGCACCAGGGTTTTGTAAGATATCTCCTACAATGAAAAGCTTGTGAAAAGTTAGGTGAGTACTGGTACAATGTGGCCAGTCTGTTTTATTTACTGGTCAATGGAGTCTGTAAAGTCCTTTTATTTGAAGCGCTAGATGAGGACTCTGACAGGGAATTCATGCATCATGTACTGGCCATTCATTGCCTTCGAGATGAACTAGAGATGAAGACAAACAGCCGTGAAACCCTGAATGTTTCATGACTTCTAAGGTTTCCTGCCCTCCTCTCCTCCTCTTATATGTCCTCTCTTCCTCCCTACTTCCCTATCCTCTCTCTCTTCTCTCAAACTATCCTCTCCCTTAGTGTTGTCAGGCTTCTCTAGCCTCCATCCAACCTTTCAAATCGTATTTTCCGTCTGTGCTCTAGGATCCTCTCATCTCCTCTAGGTATCCTCCCCTCCCCTCTCCTCTCCATCTGTATATCCATATCTATCCTCTCCTCTCATCTATTGCCACAGGCCCTCTTTAAATACCTAAAATATAAGGAGGGGGTTCTTATGTTTTTGAACAGGGCCCATGTTTTGAAAGCACCACCGAAGAGAACACCCAGTGAGATTTCTCAGGGCATAGATGTTTTTAGCTAAGGTGATGTGTGATATTGTTCATGGACATGAATAGCAAAATTAGATTAGGAGTTTAATCAGCCATGCAAATGTTTACACAATTAAATGCAAATCAGGCACACATTTGAGATGAAGGACATTGTCTGCCTAAAGTCACATTCTATTCAGCAAGTAGTATCCTTGGGGTAATTTGAATGTTCACTGGTATTGCTTAAATATTTTATATTGTCCGAAGATAGAACACGGGGTGCAAAACGTTGATTGCAGCATGTCTAAAAGTGATATGGCCTGCATTTGACCAGCACTGCAGGACAAGCCCTCTCTTACAATTGCCTCTGCTAACATTAGCCCTAACTATAGGCCTTCTCATGAGTCATTCCACATCCCTTTTGATTAGCTGAGATGATTTGGTCAACTGTGAAATGCATATCTAGAAAGAATTGATCCTTGATTGCGATTGGAAACCTTGAACACTCAACTTAATTTTCATCCAAAAATAAATGTACAAATACAAAATATACACTTATTGTTTTTTCCAGAGTTTTTTTTTTTGTAACAGCTTCGAGCCAAAGTATTTTTTACAATGCAAAACACCTCAGTGGGAATATGTGTTAAAACAGTACACAGTAAGTGCATCTTTTGTATTTATTAAATTATTTGGGGGTGATATGAAAGTAGAGGTTCTGAGGTTTCCAAAACCATATATATTAAGTGATCAGGGCCAGTCCTAGCCTTTTGGGGGCCCTAAGCAACATTTTATTGGAGGGGGCCCCCACCTCCAGGGCAAAACATTTTAGTGGCCCCCCTCTTGATGGTGGATACTTTTTTCCCCCTGCAATTCTACATATTTTGCCATGGGGCGTAGATTTTATTTTGCAGTTTTAAAGCAAGTTTGCTGCAATTCTACACATTTCACCATGGGACGGAAATAAGATTTTGCAATTGTATAACAGATTTCAGGCAATTCTACACATTTTGCCATGGGCGGAAATACTTTTTTTTGCAGTTTTAAAGCTAATTACCTGCAATTCTACACATTTTGTCATGACTTATGCCATGTTAATATGATATGAGTGACTAACGAAATCTATGTGGGCCCCCTGGAGGTCAGGGCCCCTGGGCAAGTGCTCTGCGTGCCCGGCCGGTAATTCGACCATGATTATGTTGACAAGTTTAGATAGTTGGCTAGACTAACTTACCAACCTACAAACAATTTACATAACATGTTTACATAACATAACAAGAGAAAAAGTAATGATGCACAACCTCATTTTCAAATAGCACATTGTGTATTCTAGTATTCTAACTCTCAACATTAAAGTTAAGACATTCAATTATAAAAACATTTGGGGTGGGGGGCCCCTTAGCGACCACGGGGCCCTAAGCGGTCGCTTATGTCGTATAGCGGCTAGCAGCTAGATAGAGGACTCAAAAGCCAGTTTTATCATGGGCAGCGCCATTGGGGACTTTCACCATTTTTAAGCAGTATTCTGGGTGGGACTTCCTATGGCTTAAGGAAGGCTCAAATAATTCCTTCCAGGTCATCAGGAGGGATCAGCCAATGAATTATGCTCGTGAGCAAACATTCAATAACTGCAGGTGGCATTAAATCGCCAACCTTGGCTTTATTCCTGTTCAAAAACACACTCCAGGTGGCAGTATATTTCCCACGGGGGGCCAGTATGAAAATGTATGCACTCACTAACTGTAAGTCGCTCTGGATGACTAAAATGTAAATGTAATGTATGCACCCTTTCAGTTAATTTACCAACTCATAGAAGTAGTAGAAGAAGAGATGGCCTCAATAGCGCTGCCTGTCCGGGGAAAGAGAGCGTGAACAGGACGGGACTAAAGTTGGGGAAAGCTGAGCTTTATGCAAATGCACAGCAATATCGCGGCGTGATTGACCAATCAAAGCTCACCATAGCTTCCAGATCCTACTGGATTGGCTGTTGATACCTAGCACGACGTGCCATGCTGTCGGCGTGCTAGCACCCACATGACGGGCGAAACTAGCGTGGCTAGGCGAGGTATCGCTGTATAGGGTTCTCCAGAGCTACCTTAACTACAGCAGAGCAACCATACAGACGTCATGAAGCCAGTCCGCTTACATATCAAGGTGCAGACACGAGCAATAAAATAAATAAATAAGGAGATTAATTATTGATTTCATATTTATTCAGTTAAAGGGAGAATATTATTTCTATTTTGTATTCAGCAATATACTGTGTTTGTTCAAGGGCAGACATGCCAAGTCTCTATCTGTGTCTTATTGTGGCCAAACCATTGAACAGCTGCCGATGACAGTGTGTAGGCCGATGTCAGAGAACTCAAAATACAAAGACAATATTTTCTACGTTTCTACTCTGACGTAGTCGTTCAATTGGTTTTGGCGCCAAACATTTGTTTGTTGCTCCGCTAGCTTAATTTCTCTTATCATGCATTTTGTTAATTTAAATGTTATCACCACATATTTTGGGGTAATGAGATCACGATTTTTATATTGAGAAGTGTTTAGAACTTAGGCCTACCTGCCTTCTTCGTAGCTGAAGTGGTGAAATTTGGGGAATTTCTTTCTGTCTTGTTTGTGGGTAGGTGAATCAAACAGAGCGGCGTTCAGAATTGTTCAGAAGCTCCAATTATCACGTGGTTTGTGTGATAATAGGCCTTGTTGCTAACCCTAGGGGAGAGTGTAATGTGTCGCAGGCAGGTGCACAGATAGGGCTCTATGCACATGCCCTTTTCCCTTCCAGTCTCCAAAGTGCCCTTTTAGGTGGCTTTTGGGTAGTGGTATAATTCCACCCCCCCCCCCCCCACACACACACACAACTATTATTGTTTTTATAAACATTTTGTCATTGTTGTTCGGAACCAACTACCCGCATAGCATCATCAAGTTCATCACTCCCACCCTTCTGTTGGTTCCACCTGTTGACCTGCCCTGTAGCCTACAGAGCTTGTGTGCGCCCAGTTGCGCCTTTTTCCAAGTCTGGAAAACATGCGACTGGTATCCAAACATGCATGGCTTGAGAGATGTGGTTACCGGTCGAGTGTGTGTAGCTAGCTAGCTACCTAGTTTAAATATCAACAATACTGCCACAGCAGCATAACATTTCATTAACACTTGACAACACTTGATTTAGCCTATACCATCATCAATGTTCGGTCTGGTTGGCTGATACGCAGCAGAGAGAGGCAAAAAGACAGAGAGGTAGGCCTAAATCACAATCAGTAAAATAAATGGCACTAGCTAACTAGCAGATTTACATCAATTATCATCATCAATGATCAGCTGATAGCCCACCCTCTTTTCCTTATGTCAATCATGTCTTTAGGAGGCACTCTTACTAGCTTGCTTACAATTTGTGATTATGAGTGAGTGTGTTGTTGCAGAAATAAATAGGCCTATGCAACAAACAAACAAAAAATATGTTATGAATTTCGAGATATGATTTATGAAAGTATTTCATTTTTATTTTGAGGACCTGCCCCCTGAAAGGTCTGCACAGCCCTGTACCCCTGTCACGCCCTGGCCTTGAGAGACCGGTTTTCTTTAGTTGGTTTGGTCAGGGTGTGTATTTCTATGTGTACATTCTATGTTTGTAGATCTATGTTGGCCGGGTGTGGTTCCCAATCAGAGGCAGCTGTCAATCGTTGTCTCTGATTGGGGATCATACTTAGGCAGCCATGTTGCCTACCTATGTTGTGGGATCTTGACTCTTGTTTGGCTTGTTTGTGTGTAGCCATTGTGAGCTTCACGTTACGTTGCTTTTGTTGTTTTGTCGTGTGTTAACTTAGTTAATAAACATGTATACGTTCTACGCTGCACCTTGGTCCAATCCTGTACTCAACAAACATGACAGAAGATCCCACCACCAACGGACCAAGCAGCGTGCCCAGGAGGAGCAAACTCCCTGGACACAGGTGGGGAAGATGTGGTCTTGGGAGGAGATATTTGCGGGTAAAGGACCCTGGGCGAAGGTAGAAGCCCAGGTAGGAGAGGATCAATGGCGACGCCAACGGTGCCGACGACGAATGAAGCCCGAGAGACAGCCCCAAGAAAATGTTGGGGGGGGGCACACAGGGTGGTTGGCTAAGCAGCCGGAGGCTCGGAGAGACCTGCAGATTAGCACTCTGAAAGAAGAGGCAACCACCTTACGGGGACTGCTCGCTAAGATTGAGCAGGAGAGCTCCCTTCAAGAGGAGGCGCTGCAGGAGGCCCTTAGGGAGAGGGAGTCAATGGTTGCACGGAGAGAGGAGCTGGCCAGGCAACAAGAGAAGCTGAGAGAGGAAATAACCCTCCAGCAGCAGAGAGCTTAGTCGTTAGAGCAGAGGTTAGCAGAGCCAGCTACCCGCACTCGCTGTAAGGAGCGTGTGTTCATTGTGGAACCAGGTTATGCGGAGTGTCGCCAGTGCGCCTTCGTCCTGTGCCAGCGTCCCGCACGTGCCGTGTGAAAGTGGGCATCCAGCCAGGACGGGTTGTGCCAGATTTACACTCCAGACTTCCAGTGCGCCTCCACGGTCCAGTACGGCCCGTACCTGCTCCCCGCACCAAACCAGTGGTGCGTGTATCCAGTCCGGTACAGCCCATACCTGCTCCCCACACCAAACCAGTGGTGCGTGTCGCCAGCCCGGTACGCCCCGTACCTGCTCTCCGCACCAAACCAGTGGTGCATGTATCCAGTCCGGTACGGCCTGTACCTGCTCTCCGCACCAAACCAGTGGTGCGTGTATCCAGTCCGGTACGGCCCGTACCTGCCCCTCGCACCAAACCAGTGGTGCGTGTCTCCAGTCCGGCACGCCCCGTACCTGCTCCCCGCACCAAATCAGTGGTGTGTGTCTCCTGTCCGGCATTGCCCGTGCCTGTTCCTCGCACCAAACCAGTGGTGTGTGTCTCCAGTCCGGCCCGTGCCTGTTCCTCGCACCAAACCAGTGGTGCGTGTCTCCAGTCCGGTATGGCCCGTGCCCGCTCCTCACACCAAACCAGTGGTGCGTGTCTCCAGTCCGGTGCGGCCCGTGCCTGCTCCTCGCACCAGACCAGTGGTGCGTGTCTCCAGTCCGGCGCGGCTCGTGCCTGTTCCTCGCACCAGACCAGTGGTGCGTGTCCCCAGCCCGGTATGGCTGGTGCCAGAGCAATCCACTCTAGCGGTGCCTAGTCCAGCTCCGGTCAGCTGCTCCACTCCAGTGCCAGAGCAGTCCGCTCCACCGGTGCCCAGTCCAGCTCCGGTCAGCTGCTCCACTCCAGTGCCAGAGCAGTCCGCACCACTGGTGCCTAGTCCAGCTCCGGTCAGCTGCTCCACTCCAGTGCCAGAGCAGTCCGCTCCACCGGTGTCCAGTCCAGCTCTGGTCAGCTGCTCCAGTTCAGAGCCAGAGCAGTCCGCTCCACCGGTGCCCAGTCCAGCTCTGGTCAGCTGCTCCAGTCCAGAGCCAGAGCAGTCCGCTCCACCGGGGTCCAGTTCAGCTCCGGTCAGCGGCTCCACTCCAGTGCCAGAGCAGTCCGCTCTACCGGTGCCTAGTCCAGTCCCGGTCGGCTGCTCCAGTCCAGAGCCAGAGTAGTCCGATCCACCGGGGTCCAGTTCAGCTCCGGTCGGCGGCTCCACTCCAGAACCAGACGTCAACCCATCTCCAGGGTCGGGGCCTCCCACACCAGGGTCCAGACAAGGCTTGGTGCATCGCGGGGGGATTGCCGGTCCAGGCCCAGACGTCAGCCCCTCTCCAGGGTCGGGGCCTCCCACACATTTCCTACCATACATCTATACACATTTCAAATAGACTCTGGAGTTCCTCTGAACGCCTTAGAACTGATGTAATATTTTTCTAATGGTCCATCCAGCTAGATGCTCTTGTGGTCTCTTTCTGTTCCTGCACATGATCCTCCCCTGGCTAAAGATCACAGCATCAGCTCCAGAGTGTGCAGTGCTGAGTGTGTTGTGCTCTGGGCTGTGATAAATATTGTATTTCTGCACCAAGGGGACCAAAGGGGTTGTATTTCTATGTTGCACAATAGGATCAATACATTAGCCATCTAACCATTATCAACTTTGAATAGAGACTCTCCACAAAGGCTGGGGTTTTTTTTGTCCAGGTGTTGGCTTCATCTGGGTCCATGAAACTGGATTTTAATTCCCAGATAATTGTTGAATAAAAGGTTGGATAAAAAGGTTTGAATATGGGACATTTAGAGAATCTAGATAATCAGATATATAAAGTTGTTAAAGCTGGCTAATCCATTGATGCTGCTTTGTGACACCCCCTATACTGTTCAGAGCCTGTGTGTACACAGCACACACCCCTGCACTCAATGAGGAAGTGGGCATTTCCTGGTAGTGTTTACATAACTCCAGCTAGATGTTGCCCTTAGGAACTGATGTAGTATCTAGTTCAGCTTACACTCTTTGAATCGTAACCTTTGAGGAAAGGGGAAAATACAAACACTGACCTAAGATCAGTGTTAGGGACTAGTTTATCCTATTGTGGTTACATGGTGTTGTAGGGCTCCTGTCATGACTCCAGCTAACCTGATCCTAAACACACAGAGCATATTTGGCAATGCTAACAAGAATGTGTGTGACCATCTAGGTTTGAAACCATGTTGTATATTTACCATATGACTGTGTTAGCATGCTAGCTAAAGTCTGGGCATTTGCTAATGCAAGTCTGCAGGTCTCAAACAAGGGTGATCACTATGCGAGCGTTGCTCACCCAATCCAGTTCATTTTGCCCTCCCAATGCATTGCTTTAGAGAACATGAGAACATGCCTACCCCAGACAATGGCAATGATGAATAAAAGTAATTCACTTTTTCCCCAGCAAAGGCTGCTCTAGAACGAACAGCCACTTGAGGAGCAAAATAAATCAAAGTTCTGGGAATCTCACAGAAGGCGATAAAGCCTGAAGTTGTGTATTACTTTTGTCTGATGCCTAATGGCTGTTTTTGACTGAATCCTTTGTGGGCCACCAGGAGAGAAATTGATAAGCTATGTGGAGCATGGGGCTGCTGTGAGGAGGAATGGCTGCTGTGATAGACTGGGATGGTTCCTCTTTCCTTGGTTAAGGATTCACAAACTGTTACTGTGTGACCGCACTCTGCCTGTTCCGTGATGCAGAGAGGAATATTCAGCTCTCTGGAAAACATTTGGTGTGGTGCATGTTCCATTTCTCACACAATTGATGATATCGACTCACCATCAGGATGTTGTTTAACCCCAATTCTGGAACACTGCTCATGGCAGCAATTTTTCATTTGTGCTCAAATTATTTTTCTCACTCTTTCTGTCTTTCTCCGTCTATTTCTTTCTATTTCACCCTAACTATCTGTCATTGTCTCTATTGCTTACTCTCTCTGTCTTTCTCTTCTCCTCACTATCTCTGTTGTTTCTCCTCCTCACTAACTCACACTCTTCCTCTCTCTCTAGAAGGCTTTATTTATTCATATGCAGTGCTCCCTGCTTCTCTCTCCTGGCTACCTGCCACATGATTATGGTTTAACCCTGTTTGAGCTGAAACACATTACCCCGTGTCAGGGCCGGCCCTAGCCATAAGAAACTGCTTAGGGCCCCGTGGCCGCTAGAGAGCCCCCGACCCCAAAAAAGTAATACTTTTTTAGGAACTCAGTCTGGGTCTCAACTTACTGTTGAGAATTAGATAGTAGAATACACAAGGTGCAATTTCAAAATGTGGTTGTGCATCAGCAGTTTTTCTCTTGTTATGTCAGTCACTGACAGTCACTCAATTATCCCTTGTCAGCTATTTTTGGGGGGATTGGTAAATTAGTCTACCCAGCTGTCTAAACCTGTAGTAATCATGGTCAAATTACCGCCCGGGCACACAGGGCACGTGCCCAGGGGCCCTTTTATCCAGGGGGCCCCCAATGATTTTGTTAGTCACTCTCACTCAGATATCATATTAACATGGCATAAGTCTTGGAAAAATCTTTAGAGTTGCATGAAATTAGCTTTAAAACTGCAATATCTTGTCTCTGCCCCATGGAAAAATGTGTAGAATTGCAGCAAACTTGCTTTTAACCCTTTCCACTTGTGGAAATTGGGCTATATGTATAGGGCTAAATGTAAATGTTTCTTAAAGAATAAATATGAAAAGCAAATGCATAAGCATGGTAGCAATTGAAAGGGAACCGTTTGGAGATGATGGGAATATTATTAGACCAAAGTTGAGGACACAACAGTTCACCTGACACAAGACCGAATCCCAACATTACACTGTTGATTACATTGTGCATTTTACATTTACTGTAAAAAAAATGTTTTGCCACATTTGTATGATAACGAAATCTGAAAATACTCTGGATACATTCAGTAACATGATAAGAATATTCTTGAAAAATGTGGCGTAGGTGCAACCTAAGACAAAAAGGTGACAAGGGTTTGAGTAAGAGGACACTGGTGTCTCCAAGTGGCCACACACATTTTTACATTTACATTTTAGTCATTTAGCAGACGCTCTTAACCAGAGCGACTTACAGGAGCAATTAGGGTTAAGTGCCTTGCTCAAGGGCACATTAACGTCATTTAGCAGACGCTCTTAGCCAGAGCGACTCACAAATTGGTGCGTTCACCCTATAGCCAGTGGGATAACCACTTTACAATTTGGGGGGGGGGGGGGGGGGGGTTAGAAGGAATACTTTATCCTATCCCAGGTATTCCTTAAAGAGGTGGGGTTTCAAATGTCTCCGGAAGGTGGTGAGTGACTCCGCTGTCCTGGCGTCGTGAGGGAGCTTGTTCCACCATTGGGGTGCCAGAGCAGCGAACAGTTTTGACTGGGCTGAGCGGGAGCTGTGCTTCCGCAGAGGAAGGGGAGCCAGCAGGCCAGAGGTGGATGAACGCAATGTCCTCGTTTGGGTGTAGGGACTGATCAGAGCCTGAAGGTACAGAGGTGCCGTTCCCCTCACTGCTCCATAGGCAAGCACCATGGTCTTGTAGCGGATGCGAGCTTCAACTGGAAGCCAGTGGAGTGTGCGGAGGAGGGGGGTGACGTGAGAGAACTTGGGAAGGTTGAACACCAGACGGGCTGCGGCATTCTGGATGAGTTGTAGGGGTTTAATGGCACAGGCAGGGAGCCCAGCCAACAGCGAGTTGCAGTAGTCCAGACGGGAGATGACAAGTGCCTGGACCAGGACCTGCGCCGCTTCCTGTGTAAGGCAGGGTCGCACTCTCCGAATGTTGTAGAGCATGAACCTGCAGGAGCGGGTCACCGCCTTGATGTTGGCGGAGAACGACAGGGTGTTGTCCAGGGTCACGCCTAGGCTCTTCGCACTCTGGGAGGAGGACACAGCGGAGTTGTCAACCGTGATGGCGAGATCATGGAACGGGCAGTCCTTCCCCGGGAGGAAGAGCAGCTCCGTCTTGCCAGGGTTCAGCTTGAGGTGGTGATCCGTCATCCATACTGATATGTCTGCCAGACATGCAGAGATGCGATTCGCCACCTGGTTATCAGAAGGGGGAAAGGAGAAGATTAGTTGTGTATCGTCAGCGTAGCAATGATAGGAGAGACCATGTGAGGATATGACAGAGCCAAGTGACTTGGTGTATAGGGAGAAAAGGAGAGGGCCCAGAACCGATCCCTGGGGGACACCAGTGGTGAGAGCACGTGGTGCGGAGACAGCTTCCCGCCACGCCACTTGGTAGGAGCGACCGGTCAGGTAGGACGCAATCCAGGAGTGAGCCGCGCCGGAGATGCCCATCTCGGAGAGGGTGGAGAGGAGGATCTGATGGTTCACAGTATCAAAGGCAGCAGACAGGTCTAGAAGGACAAGAGCAGAGGAGAGAGAGTTAGCTTTAGCAGTGCGGAGAGTCTCCGTGACACAGAGAAGAGCAGTCTCAGTTGAATGACCAGTCCTGAAACCTGATTGGTTTGGATCAAGAAGGTCATTCTGAGAGAGATAGCAAGAGAGTTGGCTAAAGACGGCACGCTCAATAGTTTTGGAAAGAAAAGAAAGAAGGGATACTGGTCTGTAGTTGTTGACATCAGTGGGGTCGAGTGTTGGTTTTTTGAGGAGGGGAGCAACTCTCGCTCTCTTGAAGACGGAAGGGACATGGCCAGCGGTCAAGGATGAGTTGATCAGCGAGGTGAGGTAGGGGAGAAGGTCACCGGAGATGGTCTGGAGAAGGGAGGAGGGGATGGGGTCAAGCGGGCAGGTTGTTGGGCGGCCTGTAGTCACAAGTCGCAGGATTTTATCTGGAGAGAGAGGGGAGAAAGAAGTCAAAGCATAGGGTAGGGCAGTGTGAGCAGGACCAGCAGTGTTATTAGACTTAACAAACGAGGATCGGATGTCGTCAACCTTCTTTTCAAAGTGGTTGACGAAGTCATCCACAGAGAGAGAGGAGGGGGGGGGGGGGGGGGGGGGAGGATTCAGGAGGGAGGAAAATGTGGCAAAGAGCTTCCTAGGGTTAGAGGCAGATGCTTGGAATTTAGAGTGGTAGAAGGTGGCCTTAGCAGCAGAAACAGATGAAGAAAATGTAGAGAGGAGGGAGTGAAAAGATGCCAGGTCGGTAGGGAGTTTAGTTTTCTTCCATTTCCTCTCCGCTGCCCGGAGCTCTGTTCTGTGAGCTCGCAGTGAGTCATCAAGCCACGGAGCTGGGGGGGAGGACCGAGCCGGCCGGGAGGATAGGGGACACAGAGAGTCAAAGGATGCAGAAAGGGAGGAGAGGAGGGTTGAGGAGGCAGAATCAGGAGATTGGAGGGAGAAGGATTGAGCAGAGGGAAGAGATGATAGGATGGAAGAGGAGAGAGTAGTGGGAGAGAGAGAGCGAAGGTTGCGGCGGCGCATTACCATCTGTGTAGGGGCAGAGTGAGTAGTGTGGGAGGAGAGCGAGAGAGAAAAGGAAACAAAGTAGTGGTCGGAGACTTGGAGGGGAGTTGCAGTGAGATTAGTAGAGGAGCAGCATCTAGTGAAGATGAGGTCAAGCGTATTGCCTGCCTTGTGAGTAGGGGGGGACGGTGAGAGGGTGAGGTCAAAAGAGGAGAGGAGTGGAAAGAAGGAGGCAGAGAGAAATGAGTCAAACGTGGACATAGGGAGGTTGAAATCCCCCAAAACTGTGAGGGGTGAGCCATCCTCAGGAAAGGAACTTATCAAGGCGTCAAGCTCGTTGATGAACTCTCCAAGGGAACCTGGAGGGCGATAGATGACAAGGATATTAAGCTTAAATGGGCTAGTGACTGTGACAGCATGGAATTCAAATGAGGAGATAGACAGATGGGTTAGGGGAAAAATTGAGAATGTCCACTTGGGAGAGATGAGGATTCCTGTACCACCACCCCTCTGACCAGATGCTCTCGGGGTATGCGAGAACACATGGTCAGACGAGGAGAGAGCAGTAGGAGTAGCCGTGTTTTCAGTGGTGATCCATGTTTCCGTCAGCGCCAGGAAGTCGAGGGACTGGAGGTTGGCATAGGCTGGGATGAAGTCAGCTTTGTTGGCAGCAGAACAGCAGTTCCAGAGGCTGCCTGCGACCTGGAACTCCAGGTGAGGGGTGCGAGCAGGGACCACCAGGTTGGAGAGGCAGCAGCCGCGCGGTGTTGTGCGTTGTATGTGTAGCCTGTGCAGAGAGGAGAGAACAGGGATAGGCAGAGGCATAGTTGACAGGCTGTAGCAAATGGCTACAAAAATGCAGAGGAGATCGGAATGAAATGAGCTAAGCACACCTCTCCAAAGTGTTGACAGTTCCTAAGTCATTTCAATGCACTTTTATGACTCAAAGAAGAGTCTTCAAGGTGGTTTTTTGAGCTCTCCTAGCTGTGCCATTGAGGAACTAGAGCAAGCACACTTGTAGTTATTTTGTTTGGAACACAGCCTTGCATCCCCGCCAACACACAATTTCTGTTGTTTACGCAATCCAAAAACAGTCCATCATAAATCATAATCTGGGTCAGGTGGGCATCAATTGAAAGCTTGTTCTATTGCCAACATGACTAGCTGAGTTATAAAATATGATCTTACAACGTTAGGCTTTCACAAGGCAATTTAGAGAAACAGATTGTAATTTTGGTGCACATAGAAAGGAGTTATGCGTGCTATGTTTGTCTATTTTCTTCACAATAGACAAACATAGGCTCATTCTGTTCAGAACAACCCAGGGTATGACGCTATGTCATCTTGTAACTGTACATCAAACATAGTAATTATAAATGTTGACACTGTATATGACATGAGTTTTATGATGACGAAATGTGAAGTGCACATTTGGCTTGCTTGTATGACAACAAAGCGGGATTTATTATAATCTTCAATGTCTCATGTTTCAAAATACATTGAGTCCTCTTAATATACAGCATTTCCCTCACTCAGACAACAGAACATTTGCAAAAGTAGCCCAATTACCGGGAAGGATGGGGGCAACTTCTTAACGCATGCTGTGCGCAAGTTCAGAACAGCTGTCAGTCAAAACCCATACAGCACTGTGAAGTACAGAGCCTGAGCTCTGACGTAGTATATAGCATGTTACTGTGCAGCCACTATGTTCCAATTTAGCCGCTTATCAGTGCCCAAATCTGCCATTTTCCACCTGTCTACGGATGTGAGTGTAAAGAGTTAAACTGCAACATTATCTCTACTTCCCATGGAAAAATGTGTAGAATTGCAGGAAAATAAATCTAAACCTTACATGTTTTCTCTCCGCAGCCCCCAAACAAAATGTTGCTTAGGACACCCAAAAGGCTAGGGCCAGCCCTGTCCCCTGCTTCAAAGCTGAGGTATCAGGGATGGAATGGTGCATACCCCCTGCTTCTCTACCTTGGTTGAAGAGCCTGGAGCAGAATGTAATAAAAGTAGAGTGGACAATCTCCCAGTTCGTGTGATTGTAGGTCAATGTTGGGATTCTGCCCAATCATTCTCTGGCCTATAGGGTTGATAGGATATCATACTTGATAGGATATCACACACACACAAACACACACACACAGACACACACACACACCATCCCAATAAGTCCTCCAAACCCTCTCAAGGGTTCTATGCAGTGCACCTTTCTCAAACACCTCAGCATGTGTGTCACAGGATAACAGGTGTGCCATCATAGAGTTGAGTCTCTCAGTGACTTCAGATTATTCTGAGATATTTATCATGTGCCATATGTTTACTGCTCTGGGCAAGTGTTATGCACACATCAGTTGTCTATGAAAGGCATCCACGATAGTGCTGATAAATGTGTTGCGTAGAGGTGACACTATCTTTCTGATGGAATGGAACAACAGTGGATTTAAGAAACTGCCTGACATTGTTGATAAAAGACACAAATCAAACAATTACCTGAGTGAAGTCTGTTGGGATGACAGATTGTTTGAGAAAGACAATCTCTTCCATATCACCAAATAATGAGTCATCACTCCCAACTGATACAAGGTCAAATATATCTGTGAGGACTCTGTGGCTCAAACACAAAATAATATTGGTTTATAATGGCTTCAAGGACTGTAAAAGACAGACTGAACTTTGATGTATAAACTACAGGGGGATTAAATGAGATAGATGTTTTAGCAGATGTTTTGATTGTATGAACAAAAAGGCAAAAAGCATAGTTCAAACCTAGCTCTGTCAAAGGAGTAAGCCACATAGGCACCCTGACTTTAAAGGCTTGATGGCAAAACATACAAGTACAGATTTTCTAGAATAGATGTAGTGTAAAATGGGGTTTTAAAATCTAAATAGACTATGGAAAATGACCATTGCTGGGGATTCACACTGGTTGTTTTTTCATTAGACAAACGCTGGTATGTATGACATTTAGAAATTAATCACAAACCGCACACACCCACTACTTTCCTGCTGAGTTTGTCTGAAAACATATAGAAGGTTGGACACAGAGGCTTAAATTCACCGCTGTACAATCAAAGTCATCATTGCAGTTATGTCCCTCCCTCTTTTTTCCTTTCGGTGACAAATGATTTGGGTGTAAGGTATGAGGTGAAAGTGCAAACAGAGAGCTGACATCATGTGTTCAAAAGGGCACACTTTCCGTTGTGCCTGATAATTGTGTTGTCATTCTAACAGTGAAGGGCATAAACCCTTTGTCATGGTCTGTAAATAGCCATGGCTAAACATGTGCGTTTGCCAAAGCAGCAGTAACATGTTACTTAAGGTCAAAAGGTACGATGGGTTATTATGCAGTCATAAGGCATTGTAGCACTTATCAGGAGCACTTATAAGTTATAACCCCATTATATCTTAGTAGTACTGTACATGATAGGCCTACAGCGGTTTTGTAGAAGGTAGATGTTTGTGTCCATCATACCAATAACATATAGTGGTTTCACAACTAGAAATACAGATAATTAAACTTTTACAGGGGTGTAATTTCTTATTATTCCCTCTCCCTCTCTCAGTTTTGGCCTTGCTTTAAAACCTGTCATATAACACTTTGCCTAGTCATGCCAAATAAAATGAAATGCAGAGCCGCTGGCAGCATATGATAGACTTGGTGTTGGTGTACCTCCGGCTAAACAGTCCAACCAGTTTGGTTTTCAGCAAATGGAAAAGGTAACTTATCCTCAGAGGGATCTCATACAGCAAACTGGAATCTATTTAGACTACACTTCCTCCTCTGTCATTTCCTCATTCCCTTAATGCTAGAGATGTCCTTAATTTTAAAGGAAAAACATGTCTGAGGTCAATGTTTTAACATGCCAGTAACATCCCTACAAATCATTCTCACACATTTTCAGCACTTGTTTCATACTCCAAGAGGGTTTGTTATACAGTTATAAATGGTGTCATCCTCTGACCACATTGAGGAAACTCCAGGGTCTATTTGGCCTGTCATTTAAAATAAATGTGGTCATAAAATGGCCACGGAAAACCCATGATTCAGAATGAGGCTGTATGAACTGCAGTAGGAGAGAGAGACGCAGACAGCGGACAGTAAATGGGGTCACAGGAAGAACCACAAGCCCTAATTTCCCATAAACCGTGCTGCTGTGCTGGCTTAGAGGCCATTGTTGCGGGTGGGGTTGAAGGGTATGGTTTGTGGTCAGCCACACACAGCCCTACTGGAACACAAATAACCCTATGGTCTGTCTCTGTGGAGAGAAACCAAGTATCTCTAAATATCTGGTGAGTAGGGGCTAAATGTGTGTTGAGCATTTAATAAGAGTTTAATATGAAACAAACCACAGCCAGTTAAATGGGTATCACAGGACACCAAGTTGTAAGGAGTACCTAAAGTGCTCTCGGATTATAATCAATATAGAGCAATAATATCAAAATGATCTATCTATTTCCCTCATACACTTTCCACTAAACTGTAAACTGTCAATAATTGCATTGTGGCTATTGCCCATTTATCAAGTCAAGGCTGAGCAACCCTGGATGTGGAAAGCAACAGGTTCTGCAGGATTCTGCTTTGAAATAAAAACAAACAAATGTGAGTCCACACTATGTCAGTATCGAAAAAGCAATAATAATCGTATTCTTAATTAAATTAATAACCAGTTGAGTTTAGGCACCAACTAAAACACGAAGGTATTCAGAGGAGCAGGCCTATTTTATTCAGCATATCATTTACACCTAATGAGTAAAGGTAACCCATTCAGTATTGGAAAAGTAGGCCTATCTCATTTAGGGTAAATAAATGTTAACAACTATGTTATTACATGGAGAACATTCATTACAGTGAGTGTCAGGGTCAACATGTCATTTTAACATGGCAGTAAAATGGAAGAGGACAATATGTCTACTATAATGAGCAATGACAGTTCTCTAATCAAATGTACTACTTCGCATTACTCACAATAACAAATGTGCTAGGTGAAATTGATTATAAAACCAATTAGATCTTCAAATGATCATGTCAATCCAACTGGACAGACAGGAAAGGAAAGCAAATTGGACTCATCATTTGGTGTCCCTCAACTGAAGACGTCTCTTCATCATCCATTTGGTTCATGGAGATTGGGCTACCTCTACAGCGCAGGGGACTGGAGCGCATTTCACACATGATTACGTTCATACGTTGACTAATTTCAGTCATCCACTCCGCACTGAATAAACAACACCGCCCCAATCTCCCCTTGGTTGTTTGTTTTAAGTGAAGAGCGATCCATCGCAGAGCGCCGGGCTCGATTGACACTGTCTGATGATCTGCTACTGCGGCTGGCTCAGAATAACAAGGCTGTTCGCTAATACCAGTCTATCGGCCAAAACACCGAGCGAATAGGATCCAAAAAAGCCAACAAGGCAAGCAAGAACGCCGCGCCGCCGAAGTCCGCACCGCAGGATGGCTTCCGGAGACCTTTACGAGGTACTGTGAAACCATGTCTAAGCGAAATACTCTGTAATATCGACGAATACTGGAATTAGGAAGTAAGGGGAGGTCCTCGTTTATAGAGAAAAAACGATGTCCTAAACCTTTTAACAGGCGAAACTAACCAACCCTCTCGAGAAGATGAGGCTCGTCTTTTTTTCAATGTGCCTCGGCGACTTTTGTATCGGGTGAATTGTATAGAGTTTTGAGTGTTCGAGGTCGCGATAAGATCATAAAATATAAACTCCATGTCGGTCGCGCGAGTTGAAAGTCATGATAAAGTGACAGGAGCACTAAACGGACACGGTGAATAGCTCCAGACGGGTGATGGTTAGGAAGGTGCGCATGCCAGAGGATAGACAATTTATGATTAGCCTAGCAAACATTTAGTGGAGGTGACAACAATGTAGTGGAGAAGCTTCGATGGAGTTATTGTGGTTTAACTAGATGATGAATTTGGCGTGCCAGAATGTGCTCCTCAACAATTCCGGGGCTCAAAGTTAGCTAAATGTTGGGTGATGGATGGATGGAATAGCCTAGAAGGTCTCGATGATTACGCGCACATCCCACTGGTCACAGACTTAAGTTCAACGTCTAGTTTTGATTTAGGCCTACATTTGGTTGAGTTTTCAACTAACGTGAATTCAACGTGAAATCAATGACATGGTGCCTTTTTTTGTTGGATTTAGGTTAAAAGTTGGGTGGGAAAAAAATGCCCTTATGTTGATGACTTTTTGCAAATCCAATCAGTTTTCCACGTTGATTCAACGTCATCACATTGATTTCTTTGGGGGGTTGAAATGATGTGGAAACAAAGTTGATTCAACCAGTTTTGATCCAATGGGATGGCATGACTTTTATGGTGATAGATTGGACTTATTGCTGCCAACAACTTGGTCAGTCTTCCATGCTAGTCTTGTGCTTATTGTGGGCCTATTGTTGACAATGTTGCTGACTCCAACTCTAATTTATTGGAGGAGTGATGTCATGCGATCATGTTTTAGTTTATTTTCACCGGTAGCCGATACCAGTTGCATTACAAGGTCATAAACTAGTCGGATTGCCTGATCATCACCAGATACAGTTGAAGTCAGAAGTTTACATACACTTAGGTTGGAGTCATTAACACTCGTTTTTCAACCACTCCACACATTTCTTGTTAACAAACTATAGTTTTGGCAAGTCGGTTAGGACATCTACTTTGTGCATGACACAAGTAATTTTTCCAACAATTGTTTACAGACAGATTATTTCACTTATAATTCACTGTATCACAATTCCAGTGGGTCAGAAGTACACTAAGTTGACTGTGCCTTTAAACAGCTTGGAAAATTCCAGAAAATGATGTCTTGGCTTTAGAAGCTTCTGATAGGCTAATTGACATAATTTGAGTCAATTGGAGGTGTACCTGTGGATGTATTTCAAGGCCTACCTTCAAACTCAGTGCCTCTTTGCTTGACATTATGGGAAAATCAAAATAAATCAACCAAGACCTCAGAAAATAAATTGTAGACCTCCACAAGTCTGGTTCATCCTTGGGAGCAATTTCCAAACGCCTGAAGGTACCACGTTCATCTGTACAAACAATAGTACGCAAGTATAAACACCATGGGACCACGCAGCCGTCATACCGCTCAGGAAGGAGACGCGTTCTGTCTCCTAGAGATGAACGTACTTTGGTGCGAAAAGTGCCAATCAATCCCAGAACAACAGCAAAGGACCTTGTGAAGATGCTGGAGGAAACAGGTACAAAAGTATCTATATCCACAGTAAAACAAGTCCTATATCGACATAACCTGAAAGGCCGCTCAACAAGAAAGAAGCCACTGCTCCAAAACCGCCATAAAAAAGCCAGACTACGGTTTGCAACTGCATATGGGGACAAAGATCGTACTTTTTGGAGAAAAGTCCTCTGGTCTGATGAAACAAAAATAGAACTGTTTGGCCATAATGACCATCATTATGTTTGGAGGAAAAAGGGGAACGCTTGCAAGCCGAAGAACACCATCCCAACCGTGAAGCACGGGGGTGGCAGCATCATGCTGTGGGGGTGCTTTGCTGCAGGAGGGACTGGTGCACTTCACAAAATAGATGGCATCATGAGGAAGGAAAATTATGTGGATATATTGAAGCAACATCTCAAGGAAGTTAAAGCTTGGTCGCAAATGGGTCTTCCAAATGGACAATGAACCCAAGCATACTTCCAACGTTGTGGCAAAATGGTTAAGGACAACAAAGTCAAGGTATTGGAGTGGCCATCACAAAGCCCTGACCTCAATCCTATAGAAAATTTGTCGGCAGAACTGAAAAAGCGTGTGCGAGCAAGGAGGCCTACAAACCTGACTCAGTTACACCAGCTCTGTCAGGAGGAATTGGCCAAAATTCACCCAATTTATTGTGGGAAGCTTGTGGAAGGCTACCCGAAACGTTTGACCCAAGTTAAACAATTTAAAGGCAATGCTACCAAATACTAATTGAATGTATGTAAACTTCTGACCCACTGGGAATGTGATGAAAGAAATAAAAGCTGAAATAAATAATTCTCTCTACTATTATTCTGAAATTTCACAACTTAAAATAAAGTGGTGATCCTAACTGACCTAAGACAGGGCATTTTTACTAGGATTAAATGTCACGAATTGTGAAAAACTGAGTTTAAATGTATTTGGCTAAGGTGTATGTAAACTTCCGACTTCAACTGTAGGTAAATAAGTTGCCTTGCACTTGACCTACTGTGTGGCATGTCACCATCAACTGTTGGCCAGGTTGACATCAGTGCTTGTTCTCAGCTGTGAGCTATTTCCTGTTGTTTGTTGTCATAACTAAAATGTGTGCTTTCCTCTGATTTATTGGCTAGGAATTCTCTGTTACATTGTTTCACTATTGCTTTGAGAAATGGTTGAGTCAATTTAAATGGCTTCTGAAATGATCACCATTTGACTGTTTTCCTTAGGCTGTAGAGATTGATTATAATTCTTATTCATTACATTTTAGGCATTTAGCAGATGCTCTTATCCAGAGCAACTTACAGTATTGAGTGCACACATTTTCGTACTTTTTCCATACTGGCCCCCTGTGGGAATCGAACCCACAACCCTGGCATTGCAACCCCCATGCTCTACCAACTGAGCTATTAGTAATAATGAGTAATTTTTTGTCATGAGTAATAACATTGTCATAAGGCCTACATTTCCTTTTTGCTGACATAGTTGGAAAATGTGCATGTCCACTTTCCACGAAATACTCCTCTTCAGGAGTTTGAATCTATATTCAACCATTTTAATCATTGCACAGTAAAAGGTTGACCTTTAAAAAAACGATTTAGTCATGAGAAATGCACTTAAATGATGGGAGGTCTGTTGCTCTATATACAGTGGGGGAAAAAAGTATTTAGTCAGCCACCAATTTTGCAAGTTCTCCCACTTAAAAAGACGAGAGAGGCCTGTAATTTTCATCATAGGTACACGTCAACTATGACAGACAAATTGAGAAAAAGAAATCCAGAAAATCACATTGTAGGATTTTTTATGAATTTATTTGCAAATTATGGTGGAAAATAAGTATTTGGTCACCTACAAACAAGCAAGATTTCTGGCTCTCACAGACCTGTAACTTCTTCTTTAAGAGGCTCCTCTGTCCTCCACTCGTTACCTGTATTAATGGCACCTGTTTGAACTTGTTATCAGTATAAAAGACACCTGTCCACAACCTCAAACAGTCACACTCCAAACTCCACTATGGCCAAGACCAAAGAGCTGTCAAAGGACACCAGAAACACAATTGTAGACCTGCACCAGCCTGGGAAGACTGAATCTGCAATAGGTAAGCAGCTTGGTTTGAAGAAATCAACTGTGGGAGCAATTATTAGGAAATGAAAGACATACAAGACCACTGATAATCTCCCTCGATCTGGGGCTCCACGCAAGATCTCACCCCGTGGGGTCAAAATGATCACAAGAACGGTGAGCAAAAATCCCAGAACCACACAGGGGGACCTAGTGAATGACCTGCAGAGAGCTGGGACCAAAGTAACAAAGCCTACCATCAGTAACACACTACACCGCCAGGGACTCAAATCCTGCAGTGCCAGACGTGTCCCCCTGCTTAAGCCAGTACATGTCCAGGCCCGTCTGAAGTTTGCTAGATTGCATTTGGATGATCCAGAAGAGGATTGGGAGAATGTCATATGGTCAGATGAAACCAAAATAGAACTTTTTGGTAAAAACTCCTCGTCGTGTTTGGAGGACAAAGAATGCTGAGTTGCATCCAAAGAACACCATACCTACTGTGAAGCATGGGGGTGGAAACATCATGCTTTGGGGCTGTTTTTCTGCAAAGGGACCAGGACGACTGATCCGTGTAAAGGAAAGAATGAATGGGGCCATGTATCGTGAGATTTTGAGTGAAAACCTCCTTCCATCAGCAAGGGCATTGAAGATGAAACGTGGCTGGGTCTTTCAGCATGACAATGATCCCAAACACACCGCCCGGGCAACAAAGGAGTGGCTTCGTAAGAAGCATTTCAAGGTCCTGGAGTGGCCTAGCCAGTCTCCAGATCTCAACCCCATAGAAAATCTTTGGAGGGAGTTGAAAGTCCGTGTTGCCCAGCGACAGCCCCAAAACATCACTGCTCTAGAGGAGATCTGCATGGAGGAATGGGCCAAAATACCAGCAACAGTGTGTGAAAACCTTGTGAAGACTTACAGAAAACGTTTGACCTGTGTCATTGCCAACAAAGGGTATATAACAAAGTATTGAGAAACTTTTGTTATTGACCAAATACTTATTTTCCCCTATAATTTGCAAATAAATTCATTAAAAATCCTACAATGTGATTTTCTGGAATTATTTTTCTCATTTTGTCTGTCATAGTTGACGTGTACCTATGATGAAAATTACAGGCCTCTCTCATCTTTTTAAGTGGGAGAACTTGCACAATTGGTGGCTGACTAAATACTTTTTTCCCCACTGTAACCTAACAAGCCCTGGTCACATTTCGTATGGCATATTAATTGGCTACAACGTAAATGTGCAATTTCTGACGGTCAAAACGATGACGATCACTTATTGAAATTGACAGCACAGGTTCCTTCTAGACGTGCCTTTTTTGCACATAGATCTGTGTATTCCAGTAAGCGAGGTGAGGTGAGCTGGTTAAACCTCATGGTAATAAAAGCATGAGAGGAAGACTTCACTATCAATAGTGTCCTTCTGTATGGCTCATGAATTTGATTCAGGAAATGTAGGTCTGTAAGTGTGTTACATATGAAGGTGTGTTAGGCTACCTAACAAACTATAGGCCTATGATACACTTAGTTTAGAATAACTAAGAAGCTATGATGTGCAGAAGAGGAATTTGAACTATAGTTTTTGTACTTTCCAATTAGGAACTGAAACATCTAGGCCTATACACCCAGTTAAATGCCATGCATGTTGAATCAAAATGGTGTGCATCGAATTTGAAACATTGAAGAGCTTAGAATTATTGATATTTCAAGATCATGTCTCAACTTAATTTCACAAAGATTTCAGAGGAATATCTTTGAAATATGATAGGCCTATGATTGTACAATTATGCTACTTTCTTATGCACCATCACTCAAACATTAATTTCTCTGCTTCTCTCTCTCTCTCTCTGCTTCTCTTTCTGCTTCTCTCTGATACACAGCACTTAATGGGCCGCCAAATACACTGAAGCTGTCTCAGAGACCGTATACTCACAATGTGTTCAAGCCCATTGCTTAATTTGAGATTTGGCTTCTTTCATGAATTCTGTGTTCACCACAAACAAACACAAATTTAATTTAGAAGGACTAAATTAACCCCTATGACACCTTTTCAATTGCAGTACTCGGCCCTGGCAGGCCTCAGTGTGTTCCTGCTATACCCAGGCTCTGGGTACTGTGAACTGGAGGCTCAGAGGCTTTTGGCAGCTCAGGATAGGCATCTCCACCTCCACTGATGCCCTGCCAGCTCATAGTCATGTATTGTGTGTTGTTGAACCCCTCTCCAACCCACTCCCCTTGTCTGTTTTACTAACCTGAGGAAGGAGAGTGTTTTCCCCCTCCTCTCTCTCTCTCTCTCTGAAGTCTGCTTTGATCTGGTTAGTGTGACCGCTGGGCAGTAAGCATCGTAATGGTCTCTTCATGACACCCCTGCTGCTCGCCCATCTTAGGTTGTTTAGTCATACTAATGTGCACAGCACCTCGGGAGGCAGGAGCATTCGTCACTGCTGGAGCTCAACAGCTCCACATCCACACCTAAAACCTTCAACATTAAATATTAGCCTGATAGCCTAGTTGGAATGCAAAGGGAATGGAAGAGGTGTGTGTGTGTGTGTGTTTCTTTTTGTTTCTCGTGTTTATGTCCACTTGTCTGCAAATGTACATGTAATCAGTGTTCTTGGCTTGTGGTTCCTATTGAATAGTTGGCCAACAGGCATACAGAAAGAATCAATTTGGAAGTAAGAACCCAGCAGGGTGACATGTCAGGTCCGGCCACTAACAATGGCCCTTAACGTCAGAGTGAGAAAGAGGATGTTACGGTCTCATTACACCAGCCCAACTGTGTGTGTGTGTGTGTGTCTGTGTGTCTGTGTGCATGCGTGTGTATGTGCATGCACACGTGTGTGTGTGTGTGCGCTACTGAGATTGAACGTCTGCCCCCTGCTGATTGTCCCCCTTGGGGGTGGTCATTGTCAGAAGGAGCAGACTGGCCAGGGCCACCATGGCGCTGTAAGAAGCAGCTGGCTTCAGGGAATGAGGTGAAGACTCTCCACAGCACATGTCTCTTTAATATCACTCCTCTCTCTGGTAATGAGCAAGCTGGGCACAGACCACCATTCAGGCTTAATATGATACACTGTGTACAGTGCATTCAGAAAGTATTCAGACCCCTTCACTTTTTCCACATATTGTTATGTTACAGCCTTATTTTAAAATGGATTAAATACAAAAAAATCCTCATCAATCTACACACAATTCCCCATAATGACAAAGCTTTTATTAGAACTTTTTGCTAATTTATTAAAAATAAAAAACAGAAATACCTTATTTACATAAGTATTCAGACCATTTGCTATGAGACTCGAAATTGAGCTCAGGTTCATCGTGTTTCCATTGATCATCCTTGAGATGTTTCTACAACTTGATTGGAGTCCACCTGTGGTAAATTCAATTGATTGGACATGATTTGGAAAGGTCCCACAGTTGACAGTGCATGTCAGAGCAAAAACCAAGCCATGAGGTCGAAGGAATTGTCCGTTGAGCTCCGAGACAGAATTGTGTCGAGGCACAGATCTGGGGAAGGGTACCAAAAAATTCTGCAGCATTGAAGGTCCCCAAGAACACAGTGGCCTCCTTCATTCTTAAATGGAAGAAGTTTGGAACCACCAAGACTCTTCCTAGAGCTGGCCGCCACTGAGCAATTGGAGGAGAAGGGCCTTGGTCAGGGACGTGACCAAGAACTCGATGGTCACTCTGACAGAGCTCCTCTGTGGAGATGGTAGAACCTTCCAGAAGGACAACCATCTCTGCAGCACTCCACCAATCAGGCCTTTATGGTAGAGTGGCCAGGCGGAAGCCACTCCTCAGTAAAAGACACATGACAGCCCACTTGGAATTTTCCAAAAGGCACCTAAAGGACTCTCAGACCATGAGAAACAAGATTCTCTGGTCTGATTAAACCAAGATTGAACTCTTTGGCCTGAATGCCAAGCATCACGTCTGGAAGAAACCAGGCACCGCTCATCACCTGGCCAATACCATCCCTACGGTAAAGCATGGTGGTGGCAGCATCATGCTGTGGGGATGTTTTTCAGCGGCAGGGACTGGGAGACTAGTCAGGATCGAGGGAAATATGCAAAGTACAGAGAGATCCTTGATGAAAACCTGCTCCAGAGCACTCAGGACCTCAGACTGTGGTGAAGGTTCACCTTCCAACAGGACAACGACCATAAGCACAGAGCCAAGATAATGCAGGAGTGGCTTCGGGACAAGTCTCTGAATGTCCTTGAGTGGCCCAGCCAGAGCCCGGACTTGAACCTGATCGAACATCTCTGGAGAGACCTGAAAATAGATGTGCAGAGTTTGAGAGGATCTGCAGAGAAGAATGAGAGAAACTCCCCAAATACAGGTGTGCCAAGCTTCTAGCGTTATACCCAAGAATCGATGCTGTAATCGCTGCCAAAGGTGCTTCAACAAAGTACTGAGTAAATGGTCTGAATACTTATGTAAATGTGATATTTCCATTCTTTTTATTTTTTTATAAATGTGCAAACATTTCTAAAAACCTGTTTTTGCTTTGTCATTATGGGGTATTGTGTGTAGATTGATGAGGGGAAAAAAAGAAACAATCATCAATTTTAGAATAAGGCTGCAACGTAACAAATTGTGGAAAAAGTGAAGGGGTCTGAATACTTTCTGAATGCACTGTAACTGTTATACACAGGCCAGCATAGTATCAATGTGGAGCGGCTCTGTATTTATGTCCCGGTAATGGGCAGGTAATGGGCAGATGGCCATTTGGGCTCAGTGTCCTACTATGTGTTAATGGACTTGCTGGGAGACAGACGGCCATTCCGGCTTGCTGTGTGTGTTACACAGATGTTAATGTCGTGTGGAGCTCTGTGCTGCTCGCGCTCTCCTGTGTAGGAGCAAATCACTACTTTGTTACTCATTTTTTTCTTTTAAACACTGGACATGCATTTCATTAAACTCTCCTGTGTACACACACAGGCACACACACACACCAACACACACACATGCTGCCCCTCCCACCTTCGATGCTAGGGCTAAATCAAGCTCCATTGAAGTCATGTGGGTGGGAGGATGTTTTCTAAAGGAAAGGAGAAAAGCATTTGAACTGGAGGCAGGCAGCTACATAGCTAGTGGGGAGGGTAAAGTATAGTAGCCAGACTGATGTCTGCATGCTCCTTAGTGTGGGAGTCTGCTTGTCTTCCCACAGCATGTCATCCGCAGCATTGTGTATGAGACCACTAAACACCAAGGAAATGCTGGGGCTAAATGTCAGGGCACTTCCATCTGATACAAGGTTAACTGCTGAAGAAAAACAACTATTGGCAAGATGCGAGGTTGTGTAATGAATGGAGGACTGGATCAAGAAATGGATTACAGTATAAACAGACTCTGTTCTCTATAAAACGCCAATACTCATTTTGTTTCTATCTTAAATGTTGTACTGTCAAAGAACAACATAGGTAATCAATTAAAGTTAGTAGCTGACAATCTATAGAGAACTGTATATTCATTTGCAATCTTAAGAGCCCGTCACAAATTATTGAAAGAGGACACCATAGATATCGAGTTATGTCTATTGACACACTTAAATTCTACAGTGTGTGGCTTCCTAAAGGAAGCAATGTGATAATAAAGATTGAATGAGTCTATTATTACTTTTCTGCAGCATGTAATGATGATTATTGGAATAAACCGTGAATGGCTACAGAGAACCTGAAGCGTCAAGGTCTGCAGCTAGTTTCTCCAGTGCCATTATCAACTGCCTCCATGAGAACAGCAGATCTAGGAGGAACTAGGAACTAGGGG
This sequence comes from Coregonus lavaretus, assembly GCF_964263955.1. Lineage (NCBI taxonomy): Eukaryota > Metazoa > Chordata > Actinopteri > Salmoniformes > Salmonidae > Coregonus > Coregonus lavaretus. Next base: position 16,766,887 of record NC_140024.1, read on the forward strand.
GAAGGTCCCTCCTGAGATGATGTGCTGGAGGGCGTGAGAGCTGCTGCCAACCAATTAGGCTTGTTTCTTTTTGTTTGTCTCTGGGGGTGGACATGCAACCGGTAAACAGGAGAGCACCTGTACCATACGCACATATATACACACACACACATAAACATACTACGAAAACAGAATGTTATACAGAATGATATAGGCTACTGAAAGGGTCATAACTCATGATCCATAGAACATAACCTTTTATTATTCATATGGGTGTCTGTGTGTACAATGGAGAAAGCTCCCCCTTGACTCTTTGTAATGGCTCTGTCAAATGTCATGCTCAACCAGTGTGTGTGTGTGTGTGTGTGTGTGTGTGTGTGTGTGTGTGTGTGTGTGTGTGTGTGTGTGACCATGAATATCCACAGTCATGTTTAAGGGTTCTCCATGATAGCAGCCTACATGTCAGCCTATGGGTTCTTATCTCCTTCCCACAGTGCAGCGGGTCCTACTGTATCTCCCACCAGCAACACGTTACAAATGTACTTTTAGGAATCAACTCTCCCCAGAAGCCGAGAGACATACACTACATGACCAAAAGTATGTGGACACCTGCTTGTCGAATATCTCATTCCAAAATCATGGGCATTAAAATGGAGTTGGTCCCTCCTTTGCTGCTATAATACTCTCTAGTCTTCTGGGAAGGCTTTCCACTAGATGTTGGAACTTTGCTGCGAGGACTTCCATTCAGCCAGAAGAGCATTAGTGAGGTCGGGCACTGATGTTGGGCGATTAGGCCTGGCTCGCAGTCTGCGTTCCAATTCATCCCAAAGGTGTTCGATGGGGTTGAGGTCAGGGCTCTGTGCAGGCCAGTCAAGTTCTTCCACACCGATCTCGACAAACCATTTTTATATGGACCACGCTTTGTTTACGGGGGCATTGTCATGCTGAAACAAGAAAAGGCCTTCCCCGAACTGTTGCCACAAATTTGGAAGCACGGAATCGTCTAGAATGTCATTGTATGCTGTAGCATTAAGATTTCCCTTCACTGGAACTAAGGGGCCTAGCCCGAACCATGAAAAACAACCCCAGACCATTATTCCTCCTCCACCAAACTTTACAGTTGGCACTATGCATTGAGACAGGTAGTGTTTTCCTGGTATCGGCCAAACCCAGATTCGTCCGTCGGACTGCCAGATGGTGAAGCTGCCCCAGAGTCCAATGGTGGCTAGCTTTACACCACTCCAGCCAACGCTTGGCATTGCGCATGGTGATCATAGGCTTGTGTGCGGCTGCTCGGCCATGGAAACCCATTTCATGAAGCTCCCGATGAACAGCTCTTGTGCTGACGTTGGTTCCAGAGGCAGTTTGGAACTCGGTAGTGAGTGTTGCAACTGAGGACAGACGATTTTTGCGCGCTAAGCTCTTCAGCACTCGGCAGTCCCATTCTGTGAGCTTGTGTGGCCTACCACTTCACGGCTGAGCCGTTGTTGCTCTTAAACATTTCCACTTCACAATAACAGCACTTACAGTTGACAGGGGCAGCTCTAGCAGGGCAGAATTGTGACGAACTGACTTGTTGGAAAGTTGGCATCCTATGACGGTGCTACATTGAAAGTCACTGAGCTCTTCAGCAAGGCCATTTTTCTGCCAATGTTTGTCTATGGAGATTGCATGGCTGTGTGCTAGATTTTATACACCTGTCAGCAACGGGTGTGGCTGAAATAGCCGAATCCACTAATCTGAAGGGGTGTCCACATACATTTGTATGTATAGTGTAAGTAATTCATGAAGTTTGTATATACAGTGTGTCTTAATCTGTGCTAGAATAGTCTGAGATGTTAGGTTTTGCTCTATTTTTTAATTGAGATGGGATATGCTGCCCTGAAGTTCCCAGCTCTCTGGAGTTGGTACTATTGGCCGGCTTGAGTAGTGTTAATATAGAGTTTAGGAAGAAGAAGTGCTTTGTGCTTCTGTCTGTGGCTCCCGAGTGGCGCAACGGTCTAAGGCAATGCATCTCAGTGCTTGAGGCGTCACTACAGATCCCCTGGTTCGATTCCAGGCTGTATCACAACCGGCCGTGATTGGGAGTCCCATAGGGCGGTCCACAATTGGCCCAGCATCGTCTGGGTTTGGCCGGTGTAGGCCGTCATTGTAAATAAGAATTTGTTCTTAACTGACTTGACTAGTAAAATAAAAAATAACAATACTGTAAGTGTCTATAGGGCAAAACCAAATGATTTGGTCAGTTTTGAAACAGATTCTTCCCCCTCAGAGATCCTTCTGTTTAGTCAGGGAAGTATGTGTGTGTGTATACTATTCCACTGACATCTACTCTTTATCAGTACATTTGCGTTCCTGTGCCAGTCCTTCTGTGTTGGAGCCAGGATGGAATTGCTTCTATTGTCAGTTTTTCTGTTTATTTGTGTGCTGTTCTTGTTGAGTCTGTGCGTGTCAGTCTACACTTTAAGGTTTGTGATTTGTATTATTTGTGTATTCCAGATATAGCCGCTGAACATTTGAATGGTTCCTCATTGGTAATGGACTTGTTCAGTGCTGCCAAACATTGTCTCCATCATTACCAGCTCTCCTGAGTCTAATTATTGTACATTTGAGAATATGTCCAAAACACCCTGCCTGTCTGTTACACAATGGACAAACTAGACTGTAGTGTAGCCACTATAATCACCCATTTCATTTCATGTTTCTAAAACAATGAAATATCTTGAGTGAATGAGAAAGTGCCCATTGCTTTCAGACAGCAGTTTGGAGTCACGCTTCTCACTTGTTTATAGCCACAACATGGCTTTCACCTCTAAAAGTGATTATAAAATAGTTTGACAACCCTGTTTGTAAGCTTTCAAATGATATCAAACCCAACTGTTTATCTTTTCCAGTGATGAAAACATGGATGTCTCATGTTGGGCGGCAGGTAGCTTAGTGGTTAAGAGCGTTGTGCCAGTAACCGAAAGGTCTCTGGTTCTAATCCCCGAGCCGACTAGGTGAAAAATCTGTCGATGTGCCCTTGAGCAAGGCACTTAACCCTAATTGCTCCTGTAAGTCGCTCTGGATAAGAGCGTCTGCTAAATGACCTATTTATTTTTTTTATTAATTTTTTCATGGTAGGGTGGGTATGCAAAATGGGTCAACTCTGAGCACCTTTATCTCCTGAATGTTTTGGCAAGTCACTTTCTGACCACTTCTACCATGGGCAAACATTCATGGAAGGTTTCGTTCAGTCAGAAAGTGATTGAATTCATATATAACTACCCTTATGCCAAAAATGCTCAGTGTGTCAGCTCCACATTTTACATTATTGAAGTTAGATAACTTTGTTGAAATGTCCCACTCTGACTTGCTGATCAATCCTATATCATCATCCACAAAACAGATATCTGGTTCATCTGTAATGGTGTGATCACAGTGCTGCTTCCATCATTCCTCTCCTAGAGCCTATCTCCCATAACAGCTCTCTCTAACGCATGACGAGAGCTTGCCTATAAGCACAGCAATTCCAGAACAGATTCACTGATAGACTGGTTATGTTAACATTAAAGAGGAGAGATTCAAAGTGGAGCTCTATCCTGGTCACACTTTATTTTACATCCCTATTACACATGCTTACTAGAGAATGACATGGTAACAGGTGGTACCTTTTTGGCTCTGATTTGAAATCATTACAAATGGTATCATGTGCAAATGTTTTGAATGAATGGCGAAGGAACTGATTTATTAGGCAAGGATAATGTCATTGAATTGTGATCATGTCATTTGAAAATCTCTTTCTTGATTTTCTCCCTCTAGGTGGAGCGGATCATGGACAAGCGGCGCAACAAGAAGGGCAAGTGGGAGTACCTGATCCGGTGGAAGGGTTACGGCAGCAAGGAGGACACCTGGGAGCCTGAGCACCACCTGCTGCACTGTGAGGAGTTCATCGACAGCCTGCGTCTACACACCCAACACAAGCAACCCAAACCCCCCAAGCTGCCCCCTGGAGCGGCAGGGGGACCAGGGAGGCCGGGAGGGGCCCCAGGGGGGGTTGGACCACACCTCCTCACCGCCTGTCCTCCAGCCCCAGACACCCCGAGAGCACGAGCAGAGGCACGCAAGAAGAAAAGGACTAGTGGTAGTACAGGGGCCGGGGTTAATCCTGGGGCAGGAGTAAGGGTGGACATGGGTTTGGGGGTTGGCACTGGAGCTTCTCAGAAGCAGAAGAAGGTGAGTGGAGGAGGAGCTGGAGGAGGAGGGGGAGGGAAGCATGTCTCTCCACACAGGATGACCAAAGCTATGCCGTACAAGGCTCCTCCGGGGGGACTGCAGTTTGTGCCCCCAGTAAGGGGCCCTCATAACGGACTACAGAACGGAGAGGTGGACCCTGACCTGTACAGGGCAGCAGCCAGGACACACAGACTGCCCCAGGACACGGTAGAGATGGTGATGGGGGGCGTGGAGACCACCGGGACACCACTGGTCAATGAACTAGGTAAGTGATGCGCTCTGAATGGAATATATACCTTATTATAGATAGTAGGGCCATGAGTTTGTCCTGGCCAAGTGACCTGGCCAGAAAACATTCAGGGCCCTAGCTATTGATTGAATGAACATGTGCAGTGAACTATAGGATTTCTAGTAGGATTGATAGACAGAGGGAGAGATAGACGGAACATTTACATCACAGCTTGAGGTGATGCTGGTTTGTTCTGTCAGCTTGCTATCTTGCCAATATGCCAGCCAAAGCTAGCTTACATAATAGCCCAGTGGAAATGACATTGTTATATTGTTGTTGTCATTTTGGTTTTCACTCAATTCCGATTCAATGTAGTTTTGTTCTCTATTGAATTACAGTGATTCCAGTGGGATGGGAATATTCATTTGAAATGGAAACGCATTGTATCCTGGACAGTTAGCTACATGCCATGGTGGATTTGGTAAACCAGGTTGTATCTCTGCAGAGTACCAGATGTATAAGATGTAGATGAGACTGCCAGAGGATGCCTCTGTGACCTACAGTTGAATACATGCTCTGTGAGGTCCTTATGGCTCAGTATTGTACTACTGAGAGTGGTGATAAGGACAGTGAATTCCACTCCTGGGTCACAGTCCAAGACTAGCCTCATTGAGTTAATGATTATATTTATAAAGTCCTTTCCACCTCTGCCAGGGTCAAATCACAATGTGTGGGGGCTGTTTGTCATCACATTGATAGTTAGATTATTTTACAAATGTCTGGATAGACTGGATGTTTGTCAGTGGTAGTATTTTGCCCTCTTATTATGATTTTGTTTTAGTCCAACCTCATACCCAAGCAAATCAGTACCATGTGGCAAATTGAACAAATTACAGCATACTGATGATCTACTGAAGGCAGTTAATTGCCACATTACAACAGTGTGTTACACTATACAACTTGAAACACAGTACTATTGTACACCTCATATTTATGTTAGGTGTGAATCATGTTCAGTAATGCATTTTATTGTTACTGTTAGTTCTCTATTAGCACTCAGGATAAGCTGGAGCCCTAGGCCACGGGAGAGCTTTGAAGATGTTGAACAATGTTTGGTTATCTGACTAGAACAAGAGATGGGAAGTCACTGCATTTATTTGCGTCAAACTACGAAGACAAGCCAAAAGCAGGCATGCTTGTATTACACTTGCACAGTGATTTTCGCAGAGCACACATTTGTCTCAAACCCTTGTAAAAAGCATAACAAATCTGTGCGTTTCCACAGAAACCCTTTGTGTGTTTCCACAGACAATACGCTGTATGGCGTGACTCATTTTACACCTATTGTTTTCCTCTCCAGAGTCACTAGACCCCAGCTGAAAGACACAGCACTGGGCTCACAACTATCTACCTTTGCTTTGCAGCTGAAAGGCACAGCAATGGGCTCATAAATGTGACCCGTTCAGGAAGCTAGGCGTATGTCATACGTCACTACTTCACAGGAGAGGCATTTGAACGTAATCGTTTTATTTTGATCAAAATATGTGTTGGGGCAGAAATGCCTTCTGGAATATGTGAACTTTCATGTGTCTTAAATACAAATAAAATTGTTAAATTACGAGCCTAGTTGGTTTAGCAACGGAAAAAGACAAGAACCTTCCTGCTAGCCATGATTGGCTGAGATAATGGATGGGCTGGACATGCCAAGAGATGAGTTCGGATTGGTCTGCCATGTAGCATGTTTCTGTCAATAACATGAGCTAATCAGTAAGTGTAAATAATCCTTCCTACCGCAGATTTTTTGAAAGATAAAACATTAGCCACAGAGAACTGCAAAAGTGTTGCTACTGCTCTCAACAACTTTGCTGCCCTGAATTGAGCAGATCAGTGGGGAAAAGTTGTAATGGACTACTTTCTGCACACGGTCAGTGTGAACCGGAGTGACTTGACACAACACGGGCCAAACAAGTTGTACAAACAAAATGGTCAGCTAAAGGGGTTCCAGACTGCTATGAAGCATTCATCCATGTTTACGGGTAAGAGTTAGCTACATTTTCAGATATTATATGTTTCTAATTTTGTCAGAAAGTCATTTTCATTGCAAGTTAAAGCGTACTGTTAGCTAGCTAACGAACGTTAACTTGCTGGCTTGCTAGCTAATGTTGTGTGTATGATCTGTGTAGTAATATTATTTGTATCTCAGAAAGCATTTTGCATTGGTAGTTGTAGCATAATGTTAGCTAGCTAGCTAACATTGAACCTAGTTGGTTAGCTTTAGCTACCTGCAGATTCATACTACAGCATTTCATGCATGGTGGCTAGCTATGTCAATCAGTTTGTATTGCTAGTAGTATGGGTTGGGATTATGGTTCATTGTTTAGCTAGCTACCTACATGTCTAAACAAAAGACTCCATGTGGTAAGGTCCTCTGTAGCTCAATTGGTAGAGCATGGCGCTTGTAACGCCAGGGTAGTGGGTTCGATCCCCGGGACCACCCATACTTAAAAATGTATGCGCACATGACTGTAAGTCGCTTTGGATAAAAGCGTCTGCTAAATGGCATATTATTTATTATTATTATTACATGTCTAGACAATAGTGACCCATCCACTTAGCTAGATGTGGCTGGGGGGTGGTTATAGCATTTCTTTCACATGACCCATCAATTTAGACAAGTGTGTCTCGGAAGCATCATCTAATAATTCTAAAATATTTATACAACATTTTTATTTGGACATGTTCTATTTTTGATATTGCTACTATGCAATTATGCAAGTAACCATTTCACTGTACCGTTTACAGCTTTGTATCCTGTGCATGTGACAAATAAACTTTAATTTTGTTTGATATAGTGTGTGTTTACCAGAGACGGTAATGTGAACAACAACATGACCTGCACCAAAGTCAGATTAGGATATAGGCAAAGGACTAGATAGTGTATTGTTACCTGGAGTTTTTCCTTATTGTAGGCTACTACATTCACCATTTTTAATCTTGAAATCTTTGGTTGTTTACTACAATACCTTACTCACTCTGTTTAGCACATGGCCTCACATGTGAATACCTAAAGAGATGGGTGGGGCTAAGGCTTAAGAGGGTGTGAACGACGATGAATAGGTGTAGACAAAGAAGAGCTCTCCAGTAGGTGTACCAAAACATTCAAGGGCCATTTCCTCAAAAGTGGGTTTACAAGTTTATCAACTTTCAAAGCAGAATTACTTTCCCATTGTTCCTCAACTGCAGTGTATGATATACCATTCGGTAGCTCTGAATCACTACTTTTATCCAATGTAAAAAACACAATTTCAAATTTTGCAACATAAGAACGAATCGAGGTGGTCGGTCCCAAATTAGCTACAGTCCCTTTTGCTTTGCATTATCGTCTCTACCTCTGTCTATCATGAAAGCGGGACAGGGTTGAGGCTTTAATGTCGTCAATCTATTTAAATCCACTATACGGATCCATTAGTGTCACTTTGCCTTTATTAAAACATTTGCCTCAATATGGTCCCATCGCAATGAGTGTAATAGTTTATTGGTCGGGTGATAACATTGTGACCTATGATGTCTAATGTCACGAGATGACAGAGGAGAAATGTCTGTCACGCTTACAGCTGGCCTTGCATTATAACATCTGGCTGGGGTCTGGGGACTCTGAAAGGTCTACCCCTGAGGGATCAAACCAAGGTTTGAACACGGTTTACCAGCATTTACGCTCTAGCTCTTTTTCTCATGGTCAAATCAGATCATAGAATACTTGTGCTGATAAATTTGTTGTTATAAAATATATTTGTAGAAATAGAATAAATGATAATTGTAGTTGGTAATTTCTCAATGGGTCAAGTTATGTTTGCCTTGGTCAGTAGCTGAATGTTGGTCCCTGTTTGGTCCTCTGTGCTCAGTAGTGCTCAGCCGTGCTCAGTAGTTTTTTATTTTTTTATTTTTTTATTTTATTTCACCTTTATTGAACCAGGTAAACCAGTTGAGAACAAGTTCTCATTTACAACTGCGACCTGGCCAAGATAAAGCAAAGCAGTGCGATAAAAACAACAACAGAGAGTTACATATGGGGTAAAACAAAACAAAGTCAAAAATACAACAGAAATACATATAATATACAGTGTGTGCAAATTTAGCAAGTTATGGAGGTAAGGCAATAAAATAGGCTATAGTGCAAAATAATTACAATTAGTATTAACACTGGAATGATAGATGTGCAAGAGATGATGTGCAAGTAGAGATACTGGGGTACAAATGAGCAAAATAAATAACAATATAGGGATGAGGTAGTTGGGCGGGCTAATTTCAGATGGGCTGTGTACAGGTGCAGTGATCGGTAAGGTGCTCTGACAACTGATGCTTAAAGTTAGTGAGGGAGATAAGTGTCTCCAGCTTCAGAGATTTTTGCAATTTGTTCCAGTCATTGGCAGCAGAGAACTGGAAGGAATTGCGGCCAAAGGAGGTGTTGGCTTTGGGGATGACCAGTGAGATATACCCGCTGGAGCGCAGACTACGGGTGGGTGTTGCTATGGTGACCAATGAGCTAAGATAAGGCGGGGATTTGCCTAGCAGTGATTTATAGATGGCCTGGAGCCAGTGGGTTTGGCGACGAATATGTAGTGAGGACCAGCCAACAAGAGCGTACAGGTCACAGTGGTGGGTATTATATGGGGCTTTGGAGACAAAACGGATGGCACTGTGATAGACTACATCCAATTTGCTGAGTAGAGTGTTGGAGGCTATTTTGTAAATGACATCGCCGAAGTCAAGGATCGGTAGGATAGTCAGTTTTACGAGGGCATGTTTGGCAGCATGAGTGAAGGAGGCTTTGTTGCGAAATAGGAAACCGATTCTAGATTTAACTTTGGATTGGAGATTCTTAATGTGAGTCTGGAAGGAGAGTTTACAGTCTAACCAGACACCTAGATATTTGTAGTTGTCCACATACTCTAGGTCAGACCCGTCGAGAGTAGTGATTCTAGTCGGGTGGGCGGGTGCAAGCAGCGTTCGGTTGAAGAGCATGCATTTAGTTTTACTAGTGTTTAAGAGCAGTTGGAGGCTACTGAAGGAGTGTTGTATGGAATTGAAGCTCGTTTGGAGGTTTGTTAACACAGTGTCCAATGAAGGGCCAGATGTATACAAAATGGTGTCGTCTGCGTAGAGGTGGATCTGAGAGTCACCAGCAGCAAGAGCGACGTCATTGATATACACAGAGAAAAGAGTCGGCCCAAGAATTGAACCCTGTGGCACCCCCATAGAGACTGCCATAGGTCCAGACAACAGGCCCTCCGATTTGACACATTGAACTCTATCTGAGAAGTAGTTGGTGAACCAGGCGAGGCAGTCATTTGAGAAACCAAGGCTATTTAGTCTGCCAATAAGAATGCGGTGGTTGACAGAGTCGAAAGCCTTGGCCAGGTCAATGAAAACGGCTGCAAAGTACTGTCTATTATCGATCGCGGTTATAATATCGTTTAGGACCTTGAGCGTGGCTGAAGTGCACCCATGACCAGCTCGGAAACCGGATTGCATAGCGGAGAAGGTACGGTGGGATTCGAAATGGTCGGTGATCTGTTTGTTGACTTGGCTTTCAAAAACTTTTGAAAGGCAGGGCAGGATGGATATGGGTCTGTAACAGTTTGGATCTAGAGTGTCACCCCCTTTGAAGAGGGGGATGACCGCGGCAGCTTTCCAATCTCTGGGGATCTCAGACGTTACGAAAGGTTGAACAGGCTAGTAATAGGGGTTGCGACAATTTCGGCGGCTAGTTTTAGAAAGAAAGGGTCCAGATTGTCTAGCCCAGATGATTTGTAGGGGTCCAGATTTTGCAGCTCTTTTAGAACATCAGCTGTCTGGATTTGTGTGAAGGAGAAGCGGGGGGGGCATGGGCAAGTTGCAGCGGAGGGTGCAGAGCTGGTGGCCGGGGTAGTGGTAGCCAGGTGGAAAGCATGGCCAGCCGTAGCAAAATGCTTGTTGAAATTCTCGATTATTGTAGATTTATCGGTGGTGATAGTGTTTCCTAGCCTCAGTGCAGTGGGCAGCTGGGAGGAAGTGCTCTTATTTTCCATGGACTTTACAGTGTCCCAAAACTTTTTGGAGTTAGTGCTACAGGATGCAAATTTCTGTTTGAAAAAGTTAGCCTTTGCTTTCCTAACTGCTTGTGTATATTGGTTCCTAACTTCCCTGAAAAGTTGCATATCGCGGGGGCTATTTGATGCTAATGCAGTACGCCACAGGATGTTTTTGTGCTGGTCAAGGGCAGTCAAGTCTGAGGAGAACCAGGGGCTGTATCTGTTCATAGTTCTGTATTTTTTGAATGGGGCATGTCTATTTAAGATTGAGAGGAAATTACTTTTAAAGAACAACCAGGCATCCTCTACTGACGGAATGAGATCTATATCCATCCAGGATACCTGGGCCAGGTCAATTAGGAAGGCCTGCTCGCTGAAGTGTTTTTGGGAGCGTTTGACAGTGATGAGGGGTGGTCGTTTGACCGCGGACCCGTTACGGACGCAGGCAATAAGGCAGTGATCGCTGAGATCCTGGTTGAAGACAGCGGAGGTGTATTTAGAGGGTAAGTTAGTCAGGATGATATCTATGAGGGTACCCATGTTTACGGATTTAGGGTTGTACCTGGTAGGTTCGTTGATAATTTGTGTGAGATTGAGGGCATCTAGTTTAGATTGTAGGATGGCCGAGGTGTTAAGCATATCCCAATTTAGGTCACCAAGCAGTACGAACTCTGAGGATAGATGGGGGGCAATCAATTCACATATGGTGTCCAGGGCACAGCTGGGGGCTGAGGGGGGTCTGTAGCAAGCGGCAACAGTGAGAGATGTATTTCTGGAAAGGTGGATTTTTAGAAGTAGAAGCTCAAACTGTTTGGGCACAGACCTGGATAGTATGATGGAGCTCTGCAGGCTATCTCTACAGTAGATTGCAACTCCACCCCCTTTGGCAGTTCTATCTAGACGGAAAATGTTATAGTTGGGGATGGAGATTTCAGAATTTTTGGTGGCCTTCCTAAGCCAGGATTCAGACACTGCTAGAACATCAGGGTTGGCGGAGTGTGCTAACGCAGTGAATAACTCAAACTTAGGAAGGAGGCTTCTGATATTTATGTGCAGAAAACCAAGACTTTTACGGTTACAGAAGTCAACAAATGATAGCTCCTGGGGAGTAGGAGTGATACTGGGGGCTGCAGGGCCTGGGTTAGCCTCTACATCACCAGAGGAACAGAGGAGGACTAGAATAAGGATACGACTAAAGGCTTTAAGAACTGGTCTTCTAGAGCGTTGGGTACATAGAATAAAGGGGGCAGTTCTCCGGGCGTTGTAGAAAAGATTCAGGGCATTATGTACAGAAAAGGATATGGAAGGATATGAGTACAGTTCAGGTAACCCTAAGCGTTGGGTAACAATGAAAGAGATAGCGTCATTGGAGGCATCGATTGAGCCGGTCTCGGCGTGTATGGGGGGTGGAACAAAGGAACTATATGAGGCAGTTTGAGAGGGACTAGGGGTTCTACAGTGAAATTGTATAATAAGAACTAACCCAAACAGCAATAGGCAAGGCATAATTGACATGGGAGAGAGGCATAAAGCAGTCACAGGTGTTATTAGAGAGAGCTAAGACACAACTGGAAATAGCGATAACGTTTGGGCTAAGACTTAACAGAATAAACAGGACAGGGTACCGTGTAAAGGAACAGTCCAGCAGGCATCAGCTGTGCAGCTGAGTGATCATAAGGTCCAGTGAACAGCAATAAGTGAGTCCGAGAGCAGTTCAAATTGGTGCTTCAGCACAGCTAGCAGGGAGCACAGTTGTAGTTTGCGTGTGCTAGCGGGCCGGGGCTGGCAGATGGATCTTCGTGGTCGTCACAACGGGAAGCCTGTTGAAACCACATCAGACTATTTCGTCGGCAAACCAGTCGTGTTGGATCGGCGGGGGCTCAGTGGCAACACTAGGAGGTCCCGTCCGGTTGACAGAGCGGTAGATAGCCGGGAGATGGGCCTGAGGCTAGCTCAAGGCTAACTGGTGCTTGCTATAGGGCAATGGTAATCAGCCAACAACAGGTTGCAGCTAGCTAGCTGGTTGTGATGATCCGGCGCTAGGGTCCAGTGATTCCGGCAGAAAGTCCAATAAGCTCTGGGTCGATAGCACGCTGGGTCGATAGCACGCTGTGCAGACTGGCCGACGAATTGTCCAGGCTAGAGCTAGAGCTGGCTGGTGGATAGTGTAGGCCACGGACAGTGGTGAAAGACGCTAACGGTGACTAATAGCAGGTAGCCATTCAGATTGCGGCTACACTCGTTTCAGCTTACGGTTCTTGATGAAAGTTATAAAGAAATAATAGAATCCTTTCCACGTTGGGCGAGGCGGGTTGCAGGAAAGTATATTTAGTTAAAGAATGAAAGTAAAAATTGAGAAATATATACAAAATAGACAAAAAAAACAAGAAACGGGATATTTACACAGGACGATGTAATAAAAGCGACCGCACTGCTACGCCACCTACTGAGCCGTGCTCAGTAGTGCTCAGTAGCTGTTTTATGTTGTCCTGTAAACAAGATGAGTCGCCTTGTCTCTCTCTGAGGATCATGGTCTTGCATTTGAATGTTGTCACATCCATAGTTTACCCCAGACTGGGGCCTTGGTGTGAATCCATTCTCTCTGCTCATTTGCAGTCATGCCTCTTTCATTGTCTGAGAGACTAATAGAATCAAGATGGGGTTTGATTCAATAGTTATGATACGCTGACAGGAGCAGCATGCAAAATGAGGATGATGTTACCCGATGACAAAGAAAATTGATATAGCCTTCTCACTCTTTCAAGGGAGTATTTTAAGAAAGAGTCTGAATAGACAACTATTGACATGCAAACAGAGCAATATAGGTGACCATGTTTTTTTGGATATCAGTAATGCACATCCCAGCTCCACAGCAGTTGTTAAAATATTATTTGCATGTCTATTGTGTCACTAGCTGAGCTGGCACTTACAGTACTACTGTATGCACAAAAGCTGTCTCTGAATAAGTCTTCCAGTGAAGAGGCTCAAGTACACCCCTTGAGATGCACCATGTCGTTTTCCAGGAAAGTCTCTCTAAAGTAGGGTACACTGCTCTGACTCCTAATGGATCCTCAGCTCATCATTCACTCTGCTCATCATTCACTCAGCTCATCATTCACTCAGCTCATCATTCACTCAGCTCATCATTCACTCTGCTCCATATGTTCCAACAGGCTCCACACTCTCCAACGGTGAGATGAATCTGCACAGTTCTGTGAAGAGGAAGCTTGGAGAGGACAAAGGCTACGTGTTCGACAAGCGGCTGAGGTACAACGTGCGGCAGAACGAGTCCAACTGTCGATTCCGTGACATTGTTGTCAGGAAGGAGGAGGGTTTCACGCACGTACTGCTCTCCAGCCAGACATCTGACAACAACGCACTAACACCAGAGGTAGGGGATACGATACACAATCACTCATGAATGTACGCACACACAACAACAACAAACATAGGTAACAGCTTTGACACACAGAAATAGGACTCATAAGCTGTGCATTGCCTTTTTGAATAAGTCAGTACCTAGTGTTTTCTTCACATGTATGTACTGTTGGACAGGAGAGCTACATAATTTACAGTGGGGAAAAAAAGTATTTAGTCAGCCACCAATTGTGCAAGTTCTCCCACTTAAAAAGATCAGAGAGGCCTGTAATTTTCATCATAGGTACACATCAACTATGACAGACAAAATGAGGAAAAAAAATCCAGAAAATCACATTGTAGGATTTTTAATGAATTTATTTGCAAATTATGGTGGAAAATAAGTATTTGGTCAATAACAAAAGTTTCTCAATACTTTGTTATATACCCTTTGTTGGCAATGACACAGGTCAAACGTTTTCTGTAAGTCTTCACAAGGTTTTCACACACTGTTGCTGGTATTTTGGCCCATTCCTCCATGCAGATCTCCTCTAGAGCAGTGATGTTTTGGGGCTGTCACTGGGCAACATGGACTTTCAACTCCCTCCAAAGATTTTCTATGGGGTTGAGATCTGGAGACTGGCTAGGCCACTCCAGGACCTTGAAATGCTTCTTACGAAGCCACTCCTTCGTTGCCTGGGCGGTGTGTTAGGGATCATTGTCATGCTGAAAGACCCAGCCACGTTTCATCTTCAATGCCCTTGCTGATGGAAGAAGGTTTTCACTCAAAATCTCACGATACATGGCCCCATTCATTCTTTCCTTTGCACGGATCAGTCGTCCTGGTCCCTTTGCAGAAAAACAGCCCCAAAGCATGATGTTTCCACCCCCATGCTTCACAGTAGGTATGGTGTTCTTTGGATGCAACTCAGCATTCTTTGTCCTCCAAACACGACGAGTTGAGTTTTTACCAAAAAGTTATATTTTGGTTTCATCTGACCATATGACATTCTCCCAATCATCTTCTGGATCATCCAAATGCAATCTAGCAAACTTCAGACGGGCCTGGACATGTACTGGCTTAAGCAGGGGGACACGTCTGGCACTTTAGGATTTGAGTCCCTGGTGTTACTGATGGTAGGCTTTGTTACTTTGGTCCCAGCTCTCTGCAGGTCATTCACTAGGTCCCCCCGTGTGGTTCTGGGATTTTTGCTCACCGTTCTTGTGATCATTTTGACCCCACGGGGTGAGATCTTGCGTGGAGCCCCAGATCGAGGGAGATTATCAGTGGTCTTGTATGTCTTCCATTTCCTAATAATTGCTCCCACAGTTGATTTCTTCAAACCAAGCTGCTTACCTATTGCAGATTCAGTCTTCCCAGCCTGGTGCAGGTCTACAATTTTGTTTCTGGTGTCCTTTGACAGCTCTTTGGTCTTGGCCATAGTGGAGTTTGGAGTGTGACTGTTTGAGGTTGTGGACAGGTGTCTTTTATACTGATAACAAGTTCAAACAGGTGCCATTAATACAGGTAACGAGTGGAGGACAGAGGAGCCTCTTAAAGAAGAAGTTACAGGTCTGTGAGAGCCAGAAATCTTGCTTGTTTGTAGGTGACCAAATACTTATTTTCCACCATAGTTTGCAAATAAATTCATTAAAAATCCTACAATGTGATTTTCTGGATTTTTTTCTTCTCAATTTGTCTGTCATAGTTGACGTGTACCTATGATGAAAATTACAGGCCTCTCTCATCTTTTTAAGTGGGAGAACTTGCACAATTGGTGGCTGACTAAATACTTTTTTCCCCCACTGTATGTAAACCTAAAATGATAAACAGGAATAACGTTTACTCTCACGGGTGGTCAATAAGATATATCGGAAAGCCAAGCTCCTAATGAGCCACACCTCCTGAAAATAACCCCCCAAAAATCATGTTGTTTTTACGGTCATTTACTGGCAGCCAGTTACCTTTACCTGTAAAATAAGGTACAGTATGTTACCATAAATTCCAAATAATCTTTGGTTTAACAGTACATTACTGTACAGTAACTTACAGGTAACTGGCTGCCAGGTCAACCCAGCATGAAGTGGCAAACCATGACTATGGGACCTAGGCCTTCAGAGGGACCAACAATTGTCCAATATAGTTCAAACAGGTGCCATTAATACAGGTAATGAGTGGAGGACAGAGGAGCCTCTTAAAGAAGAAGTTACAGTTCTGTGAGAGCCAGAAATCTTGCTTGTTTGTAGGTGACCAAATACTAATTTTCCACCATAATTTGCAAATAAATTCATTAAAAATCCTACAATGTGATTTTCTGGAGAAAAAAAATCTCAATTTGTCTGTCATAGTTGACGTGTACCTATGATGAAAATTACAGGCCTCTCTCATCTTTTTAAGTGGGAGAACTTGCACAATTGGTGGCTGACTAAATACTTTTTTCCCCCACTGTATGTAAACCTAAAATGATAAACAGGAATAACGTTTACTCTCACGGGTGGTCAATAAGATATATCGGAAAGCCAAGCTCCTAATGAGCCACACCTCCTGAAAATAACCCCCCAAAAATCATGTTGTTTTTACGGTCATTTACTGGCAGCCAGTTACCTTTACCTGTAAAATAAGGTACAGTATGTTACCATAAATTCCAAATAATCTTTGGTTTAACAGTACATTACTGTACAGTAACTTACAGGTAACTGGCTGCCAGGTCAACCCAGCATGAAGTGGCAAACCATGACTATGGGACCTAGGCCTTCAGAGGGACCAACAATTGTCCAATATAGTTCAAACAGGTGCCATTAATACAGGTAATGAGTGGAGGACAGAGGAGCCTCTTAAAGAAGAAGTTACAGTTCTGTGAGAGCCAGAAATCTTGCTTGTTTGTAGGTGACCAAATACTAATTTTCCACCATAATTTGCAAATAAATTCATTAAAAATCCTACAATGTGATTTTCTGGAGAAAAAAAATCTCAATTTGTCTGTCATAGTTGACGTGTACCTATGATGTAAATTACAGGCCTCTCTCATCTTTTTAAGTGGGAGAACTTGCACAATTGGTGGCTGACTAAATACTTTTTTCCCCCACTCTATATGTCACTATGCATTGCCTCACATTTTAAATGAGTAACAATGTGACTCGACTGAATTATGGCCCATCACAGACTATTGTGTGATGTGATTTCTATGGATATCTCAATAGGAAGATTCGGACAGAAAAATTACAGCCTTTTATTGCCTTGACATAAAACTCAGCATAGAACCGTTTTTTCTATTTGTCTTACACACTGAGAATGGGTTTGGATTGTCATTGTGTAAAATATGACTATTGTCAAAGCATGCCTTTACAGTTGTTCTCAGCAGTACTTTCTTCACTTCAAACAACTGTACTGATTGATTCAAATGCCTATCCATTACATAGCGTTAGTGGCGGTGAAAAATTTTGAGAGAGTCGATACGGGAGAAAACCCACTGCCTCTCCAATGACTCTAGTACCCACTGCCCAGTTATCAGCGGGTCCTTAACTGATCATTACCATTGCTGAAAAGCTGGTATTAATTGGCCAGTTAGATCAAATCAAATCAAATGCTTTACAGTGAAATGCTTACTTACAAGCCCTTAACCAACAATGCAGTTTTAAGAAAATTTAAAAAGTGTTAAGTAAAAAATAGATAAGTAAAAAAATTAAAATAGCAAATAATTAAAGAGCAGCAGTAAAATAAAATAACAGTAGGGAGGTAATATACGGGGGTACCGGTACAGAGTCAATTTGCAGGGACACCGGTTAGTCGAGGTATTTAAGGTACAGTGGCTTGCGAAAGTATTCACCCCCCTTGGCATTTTTCCTATTTTGTTGCCTTACAACCTGGAATTAAAATGGATTTCTGGGGAGTTTGTATCATTTGATTTACACAACATGCCTACCACTTTTTGAAGATGCAAAATATTTTTTCTTGTGAAACAAACAAGAAATAAGACAAAAAAATAACTATTCACTCAGTCAATACTTTGTAGAGCCACCTTTTGCAGCAATTACAGCTGCAAGTCTCTTGGGGTATGTCTCTATAAGCTTGACACATCTAGCCACTGGGATTTTTGCCCATTCTTCAAGGCAAAACTGCTCCAGCTCCTTCAAGTTGGATGGGTTCCGCTGGTGTACAGCAATATTTAAGTCATAACACAGATTCTCAATTGGATTGAGGTCTGGGCTTTGACTAGGCCATTCCAAGACATTTAAATGTTTCCCCTTAAACCACTTGAGTGTTGCTTTAGCAGTATGGTTAGGGTAATTGTCCTGCTGGAAGGTGAACCTCCATCCCAGTCTCAAATCTCAGAAAGACTCAAGAATTTCCCTGTATTTAGCGCCATCCATCATTCCTTCCATTCTTACCTGTTTCCCAGTCCCTGCCGATGAAAAACATCCCCACAGCATGATGCTGCCCCCACCATGCTTCACTGTGGGGATGGTGTTCTTGGGGGGATGAGAGGTGTTGGGTATGCGCCAGACATTGTGTTTTCCTTGATGGCCAAAAAGCTAAATTTTTGTTTCATCTGACCAGAGTACCTTCTTCCATATGTTTGGGGAGTCTCCCACATGCCTTTTGGCGAACACCAAACATGTTTGCTTATTTTTTTCTTTAAGCAATGGCTTTTTTCTGGCCACTCTTCCGTGAAGCCCAGCTCTGTGGAGTGTACGGCTTAAAGTGGTCCTGTGGACAGATACTCAAATCTCCGCTGTGGAGCTTTGCAGCTCCTTCAGAGTTATCTTTGGTCTCTTTGTTGCCTCTGATTAATGACTTCCTTGCCTGGGCCGTGAGTTTTGGTGGGCAGCCCACTCTTGGCAGGTTTGTTGTGGTGCCATATTCTTTCCATTTTTTAATAATGGATTTAATGGTGCTCCGTGTGATGTTCAAAGTTTTGGATATTTTTTTACAACCCAACCCTGATCTGTACTTCTCCACAACTTTGTCCCTGACCTGTTTGGAGAGCTCCTTGGTCTTCATGGTGCCGCTTGCTTGGTGGTGCCCCTTGCTTAGTGGTGTTGCAGACTCTGGGGCCGTTCAGAACAGGTGTATATTTTCTGAGATCATGTGACAGATCATGTGACACTTAGATTGCACACAGGTGGACATTTTATTTAACTAATTATGTGACTTCTGAAGGTAATTGGTTGCACCAGATCTTATTTAGGGGTGGTTATCCTGGCACCAAACAGCCAGGTCTCTGACCTCCTCCCTATAGGCTGTCTCATTGTTGTCTGTGATCAGGCCTACCACTGTTGTGTCGTCGGCAAACGTAATGATGGTGTTGGAGTCGTACCTGGCCATGCAGTCATGGATGAACAGGGAGTACAGGAGGGAACTGAGCACGCACCCCTGAGGGTCCCCCGTGTTGAGGATCAGCGTGGCAGATATGTCGTTACCTACCCTTACCACCTGGGGGCGGCCCGTCAGGAAGTCCAGGATCCAGTTGCAGAGGGAGGTGTTTAGTCCCAGGATCCTTAGCTTAGTGATGAGCTTTGAGGGCACTATGGTGTTGAATGCTGAGCTGTAGTTAATGAATAGCATTCTCACATAGGTGTTCCTCTTGTCCAGGTGGGAAAGGGCAGTGTGGAGTGCAATAGAGATTGCATCATCTGTGGATCTGTTGGGGCGGTATGCAAATGTTGTGGGTCTAGTGTTTCTGGGATAATGGTGTTGATGTGAGTCATGACCAGCCTTTCAAAGCACTTCATGGCTACAGACGTGAGTGCTACGGGTCGGTAGTCATCTAGGCAGGTTATCTTAGTGTTCTTGGGCACAGGGAATATGGTGGTCTGCTAGAAACATGTTGGTATTACAGACTCAGTCAGGGACATGTGGAAAATGTCAGTGAAGACACTTGCCAGTTGGTCAGCGCGTGCTCGGAGTACACGTCCTGGTAATCCATCTGACCCTGCGGCCTTGTGAATGATGACCTGCTTAAAAGTCTTGCTCACATCGGCTACGGAGAGCGTGATCACAGTCATCCGGAACAGCTGATGCTCTCATGCATGCTTCAGTGTTGCTTGCCTCGAAGAGAGCATAGAAGTGATTTAGCTCGTCTGGTAGGCTTGTGTCACTGGGCAGCTTGCGGCTGTACTTCCCTTTGTAGTCTGTAGTAGTTTTCAAGCCCTGCCACATCCGACGAGCGTCGGCGCCGGTGTAGTACGATTAAATCTTAGTCCTGTATTGACTGCCTGTTTGATGGTTCGTCTGAGAGCATAGCGGGATTTCTTGTAAGCGTCCGGGTTAGAGTCCCACTCCTTGAAAGCGGCAGCTCTACCCTTTAGCTTAGTGCGGCTGTTGCCTGTAATCCATGGCTTCTGGTTGGGGTATGTACGTACGGTCACTGTGGGGGACGACGTCATCGATACACTTATTGATGAAGCCAGTGACTGATGTGGTGTACTCCTCACTGCTATCAGAAGAATCCCGGAACATATTCCAGTCTGTGCTAGCAAAACAGTCCTGTAGCTTAGCTTCTGCGTCATCTGACCACTTCCTTTTTAACCGAGTCACTGGTGCTTCTTGCTTTAGTTTTTGCTTATAAGCAGGTATCAGGAGGATAGAGTTATGGTCAGATTTGCCAAATAGAGGACGAGGGAGAGCTTTGTACGCATCTCTGTGTGTGGAGTAAAGGTGGTCTAGAGTTTATTTTTCCTCTGGTTGCACATTTTAACATGCTGGAAGAAATTAGGTAGAACGGATTTAAGTTTCCTTTCATTAAAGTCCCCAGCCACTAGGAGCGCCGCCTCTGGATGAGAGTTTTCCTGTTTGCTTATGGCCTGATACAGCTCATTGAGTGCAATCTTGGTGCCAGCATCGGTTTGTGGTGGTAAATAGACAGTTACGAAAAATATAGATGAAAACTCTCTTGGTAAATAGTGTGGTCTACAGCTTATCATGAGATACTCTACCTCAGGCGAGCAAAACCTTGAGACTTCCTTAGTATTAGATTTACGCACCAGCTGTTGTTTACAAATATACACAGACCGCCACCCCATGTCTTACCGGAGTCAGCTCTAGTGATATGCAAGATTCCCTTGCACAAAATCCTTCTGCTTAAGTGTGCAATAAGGCTTACTCATCCACTCTCAAGTGCTGTATTTCCATACTGCTCTTCTGTGATATAATTCCATATATTTCCAGGCTGAGTGGTCCTCCTTTAGAAAATCTTCTCTTGGGAGATGTCTATCTGTCTATTTTTGTGTTTGACGGACAGCTGATTGCTAATTTCCCCAGGCATCAAGCTATTAATGGCAAGCAGTTGAATGCTGTCATGTATGAGTCTATGACACATCCCTGTGCGTCCCAGTAGGCCATGACATAATGATATGTTCGTATTGTATGATCTCGCCCTATGTGTCATACCATACAGAAGCCATCCTAAGGCCAGCAACTGATGACCTCAGCCTTGACGTCAATGTGTAATTTGTCCTGTATAGCATGTCCATATGGAAGACCAAAGCAAGACCTGATTGTGTGTCTCCCCCATAGGAGAAGGATAAAGAGGTTCCTTCTCTTATGTTTTCAAACAACAGGTCTCTATAGTGTCAGTCATTCACCAAACATCCACTGATCTGCGTTGAACATGAAAGGGGCGATGAAGCCGTTGATTTTCAATGGAGGGAAGCGAAGTGGGTGAGGGGACTCTTTATGCGATATTGCGGCGAGGATGACCAATCAGAGCTCACTACAGATTCCAGCCCCTACTGGATTGACTGTTGATACCTAGCACTATCTAGCATGCTTGCTAGCACCCACATGATTGCGACGCTAGCGTGGTTATCCAAATGATCACGGATAGTGGAAAACCCCTGTTACCTGGCATGCGTGTAGCGTGCATGTAGCGCAAACGATCTATCTGTCACAGTAAGCCGGTTAGCTGAGGGCTCAAATGGTTCTGTTACTCTGCCTCAGTCTAACAAGATACGTTCAGCTGAGGATAACTCTATCTTTCCCTCTCTCTTTCTCTCTCTCAGAAGAGAGGGATCTTCCTGAGCCGTTAACCAGTACTTTTACGGTTACCTCCCACGCTGAGGCAGGTTGACCATTTCGTTCCTTCGCTCCACTACTTAGCAACAGCGGTCTCACTCTTACCACCTCTCTTCTTCTCCATATTAATGTGCTCTCTCCCTCAATCACTCTCTTACCCTCTTTCCACGTTTGGACCTTTCTTTCCTTTTACCAAGCCTGTAGATGTCCATTACCCTGTATGTGGAAATGCATCTTTAACTGGCTCTGGAGTGGAAGTTTACATACACCTTAGCCAAATACATTTAAACTCAGTTTTTCACAATTCCTGACATTTAATCCTAGTAAAAATGCCCTGTCTTAGGTCAGTTAGGATCACCACTTTATTTTAAGAATGTGAAATGTCAGAATAATAGTAGAGAGAATGATTTATTTCAGCTTTTATTTCTTTCATCACATTCCCAGTGGGTCAGAAGTTTACATGCACTCAATTAGTATTTGGTAGCGTTTAAATAGTTTAACTTGGGTCAAACATTTCGGGTAGCCTTCCACAAGCTTCCCACAATAAGTTGGGTGAATTTAGGCCCATTCCTCCTGACTGAGCTGGTGTAACTGAGTCAGGTTTGTAGGCCTCCTTGCTCGCACACACTTTTTCAGTTCTGCCCACACTTTTTCTATAGGATTGAGGTCAGGGCTTTGTGATGGCCACTCCAATACCTTGACTTTGTTGTCCTTAAGCCATTTTGCCACAACTTTGGAAGTATGCTTGGGGTCATTGTCCATTTGGAAGACCCATTTGTGACCAAAATGTAACTTCCTGACTGATATCTTGAGATGTTGCTTCAATATATCCACATCATTTTCCTTCCTCATGATGCCATCTATTTTGTGAAGTGCACCAGTCCCTCCTGCAGCAAAGCACCCCCACAGCATGATGCTGCCACCCCCGTGCTTCACATTTGGGATAGTGTTCTTCGGCTTGCAAGCGTCCCTCTTTTTCCTCCAAACATAACGATGGTCATTATGGCCAAACAGTTCTAGTTTTGTTTCATCAGACCAGATGACACTTCTCCAAAAAGTACAATCTTTGTCCCCAAGTGCAGTTGCAAACCGTAGTGTGGCTTTATATTGGCGGTTTTGGAGCAGTGGTTTCTTACTTGCTGAGCGGCCTTTCAAGTTATGTCGATATAGGCCTCGTTTTATTGTGGATATAGATACTTTTGTACCTGTTTCCTCCAGCATCTTCACAAGGTCCTTTGCTGTTATTCTGGGATTGATTGGCACTTTTTGCACCAAAGTACGTTCATCTCTAGGAGACAGAACGAGTCTCCTTCCTGAGCGGTATGACGGCTGCGTGGTCCCATGGTGTTTATACTTGTGTACTATTGTTTGTACTGATGAACGTGGTACCTTCAGGCATTTGGAAATTGCTCCCAAGGATGAACCAGACTTGTGGAGGTCTACAATTTATTTTCTGAGATCTTGGCTGATTTCTTTTCATTTTCCCATGATGTCAAGCAAAGTGGCACTGATTTTGAAGGTAGGCCTTGAAATACATCCACAGGTACACCTCCAATTGACTCAAAAGATGTCAATTAGCCTATCAGAAGCTTCTAAAGCCATGACATCCTTTTCTGGAATTTTCCAATCTGTTTAAAGGCACAGTCAACTTAGTGTATATAAACTTCTGACCCACTGGAATTGTGATACAGTGAATTATATGTGAAAAATCTGTCTGTAAACAATTGTTGAAAAAATTACTTGTGTCATGCACAAAGTAGATGTCCTAACCGACTGCTCCTCCAGTTGTGCCAGATAAATTAGGGATCATTGGGGGTGAACACCTTCAGTCTGGGGAATCAGTCATGCTTTGTGTGTTTTTTTTCCGTAATATTATGTCTATCTCCGATAAGGTACCCAGGAAAGGGCAAAAAATAGCCCCTATTAATATATTTAGCCTTAGAAATAAGGTTTATGAAATCAATAACTTGCTAAAATTAGATAACATTCAAACAGTGCCTTCAGAAAGTATTCACACCCCTTGACCTGATTAAATTGAGATTTTTTGGTCACTGGCCTACACACAATACCCCATAATGTCAACGTGGAATTATGTTTTTTAAATGTATTTATAAGTCAATAAGTATTCATCTCCTTTGTTATGGCAATCCTAAATAAGTTCAGGAGTAAAAATGTGCTTAACAAGTCACATAATAAGTTGCCAGGACTCACTCTGTGTGCAATAATAGCGTTTAACATGATTTGTGAATGACTACCTCATCTCTGTACCCCACACATACAATTATCTCAGTCGAGCAGTGAATTTCAAACACAGATTCAACCACAAAAGACCAGGGAGGATTTCCAACGCCTCGCAAAGAATTGCACCTATTGGTAGCTGGGTAAAAAAACAAAAAAAAACATTGAATATCCCTTTCAGCATGGTGAAGTTATTAATTAGTATAGTGTATCAATACACCCAGCCACTACAAAGATACAGGCGTCCTTCCTAACTCAGTTGCCGGAGAGGAAGGAAACCGCTCAGGGATTACACCATGAGGCCAATGGTAACTTTAAAACAGTCTGAGTTTAATGGCTGTGATAGGAGAAAACTGAGGATGGATCAACAACATTGTAGTTACAATACTGAACTAAATGACAGAGTGAAAAGACATAAAGCCTGTACAGAATAAAAGTATTCCAAAACATGCATCCAGTTTGCAATAAGGCATTAACGTAAAACTGCAAAAAAAATTGTCAAAGAAATTAACTTTATGTCCTGAATACAAAGCATTATGTTTGGGGCAAATACAACGCAACACATTACTGAGTACGACTCTTCATATTTTCAAGCATGGTGGTGTCTGCATCATGTTATGGGTATGCTTGACATCGGCATGGACTACAGAGTTTTTTAGGATAAAAAGAAACGGAATAGTGCTAAACACAGGCAACATCCTAGAGGAAAACCTGGTTCAGTCTGCTTTCCAACAGACACTGGGAGATGAATTCACCTTTCAGCAGGACAAAAACCTAAAACACAAGGGCAAATATACAATCGAGTTGCATACCAAGATGACATGGAATGTTCCTGAGTGGCGTAGTTATAGTTTTTAATTATATCGGCTTGAAAGTCTATGGCAAGACTTGAAAATGTCTGTCTAGCAATGATCAACAACCAAGTTGACAGAGCTTGAGGAATTTAAAAAATAATAATGTGCGAATATTGTACAATCCAGATGTGCAAAGCTCTTAGAGATTCAGGGGTGTGAATACTTATGTAAATGAGATATTTATGTATTTCATTTTCAATAAATGTAATAACATTTCTAAAAACATGTTTTCACTTTGTCATTATGGGGTATTCTGTGTAGATGGGTGAGAAACAAAAATCTATTTAATCCATTTTTAATTCAGGCTGTAACATAAATTAATGTGGAATAAGTCCAGGGGTACAGTGGCTTGCGAAAGTATTCACCCTCCATGGCATTTTTCCTATTTTGTTGCCTTACAACCTGGAATTAAAATGGATTTTTTGGGGGGTGGTTGTATCATTTGATTTACACAACATGCCTACTACTTTGAAGATGCAAAATATTTTTTTTTGTGAAACAAACAAGAAATAAGACAAAAAAACAGAACTTGAGCATGCATAACTATTCACTCAGTCAATACTTTGTAGAGCCACCTTTTGCAGCAATTACAGCTGCAAGTCTCTTGGGGTATGTCTCTATAGGCTTGGCACATCTAGCCACTGGGATTTTTCTTCAAGGCAAAACTGCTCCAGCTCCTTCAAGTTGGATGGGTTCCGCTGGTGTACAGCAATTTTTAAGTCATAACACAGATTCTCAATTGGATTGAGGTCTGGGCTTTGACTAGGCCATTCGAAGACATTTAAATGTTTCCCCTTAAACCACTCGAGTGTTGCTTTAACAGTATGGTTAGGGTAATTGTCCTGCTGGAAGGTGAACCTCCGTCCCAGTCTCAAATCTCTGGAAGACTGAAACAGATTTCCCTCAAGAATTTCCCTGTATCTAGAGCCATCCATCATTCCTTCAATTCTGACCTGTTTCCCAGTCCCTGCCGATGAAAAACATCCCCACAGCATGATGCTGCCACCACCATCCTTCACTGTGGGGATGGTGTTCTTGGGGTGATGAGAGGTGTTGCATTTGCGCCAGACATAGCGTTTTCCTTGATGGCCAAAAAGCTCAATTCTCACCTTCTTCCATATGTTTGGGGAGTCTCCCACATGCCTTTTGGCTAACACCAAACATGTTTGCTTATTTTTTTCTTTAAGCAATGGCTTTTTTCTGGCCACTCTTCCATCAAGCCCAGCTCTGTGGAGTGTACGGCTTAAAGTGGTCCTATGGACAGATACTCCAATCTCCGCTGTGGAGCTTTGCAGCTCCTTCAGGGTTATCTTTGGTCTCTTTGTTGCCTCTCTGATTAATGCCCTCCGTGCCTGGGCCGTGAGTTATGGTGGACAGCCCTCTCTTGGCAGGTTTGTTGTGGTGCCATATTCTTTCCATTTTTTAATTATGGATTTAAATGGTGCTTCGTGGGATGTTCAAAGTTTCGGATATTCTTTTATAACCCAACCCTGATCTGTACTTCTCCAGGTCCCTGACCTGTTTGGAGAGCTCCTTGGTCTTCATGGTGCTGCTTGCTTGGTGGTGCCCCTTGCTTAGTGGTGTTGCAGACTCTGGGGCCTTTCAGAACATGTGAGGGGAAAAAAGTATTTGATCCCCTGCTGATTTTGTGCGTTTGCCCACTGACAAAGAAATGATCAGTCTATAATTTTAATGGTAGGTTTATTTGAACAGTGAGAGACAGAATAACAACAAAAAAATCCAGAAAAACACATGTCAAAAATGTTATAAATTGATTTGCATTTTAATGAGGGAAATAAGTATTTGACCCCCTCTCAATCAGAAAGATTTCTGGCTCCCAGGTGTCTTTTTATACAGGTAACGAGCTGAGATTAGGAGCACACTCTTAAAGGGAGTGCTCTAAATCTCAGCTTGTTACCTGTATAAAAGACACCTGTCCACAGAAGCAATTAATCAATCAGATTCCAAACTCTCCACCATGGCTAAGACCAAAGAGCTCTCCAAGGATGTCAGGGACAAGATTGTAGACCTACACAAGGCTGGAATGGGCTACAAGACCATCGCCAAGCAGCTTGGTGAGAAGGTGACAACAGTTGGTGCGATTATTCGCAAATGGAAGAAACACAAAATAACTGTCAATGTCCCTCGGCCTGGGGCTCCATGCAAGATCTCACCTCGTGGAGTTGCAATGATCATGAGAACGGTGAGGAATCAGCCCAGAACTACACGGGAGGATCTTGTCAATGATCTCAAGGCAGCTGGGACCATAGTCACCAAGAAAACAATTGGTAACACACTACGCCGTGAAGGACTGAAATCCTGCAGCGCCCGCAAGGTCCCCCTGCTCAAGAAAGCACATATACATGCCCGTCTGAAGTTTGCCAATGAACATCTGAATGATTCAGAGGAGAACTGGGTGAAAGTGTTGTGGTCAGATGGGACCAAAATGGAGCTCTTTGACGTCAACTCAACTCGCCGTGTTTGGAGGAGGAGGAATGCTGCCTATGACCCCAAGAACACCATCCCCGCCGTCAAACATGGAGGTGGAAACATTATGCTTTGGGGGTGTTTTTCTACTAAGGGGACAGGACAACTTCACTGCATCAAAGGGACGATGGACGGGGCCATGTACCGTCAAATCTTGGGTGAGAAACTCCTTCCCTCAGCCAGGGCATTGAAAATGGGTCGTGGATGGGTATTCCAGCATGACAATGACCCAAAACACACGGCCAAGGCAACAAAGGAGTGGCTCAAGAAGAAGTACATTAAGGTCCTGGAGTGGCCTAGCCAGTCTCCAGACCTTAATCCCATAGAAAATCTGTGGAGGGAGCTGAAGGTTCGAGTTGCCAAACGTCAGCCTCGAAACCTTAATGACTTGGAGAAGATCTGCAAAGAGGAGTGGGACAAAATCCCTCCTGAGATGTGTGCAAACCTGGTGGCCAACTACAAGAAACGTCTGACCTCTGTGATTGCCAACAAGGGTTTTGCCACTAAGTAATGTTTTGCAGAGGGGTCAAATACTTATTTCCCTCATTAAAATGCAAATCAATTTATAACATTTTTGACCTGCGTTTTTCTGAATTTTGTTGTTGTTATTCTGTCTCTCACTGTTCAAATAAACCTACCATTAAAATTATAGACTGATCATTTCTTTGTCAGTGGGCAAACGTACAAAATCAGCAGGGGATCAAATACTTTTTTCCCTCACTGTATATACTGAGATCATGTGACAGATCATGTGACACTTAGATTGCACACAGGTGGACTTTATTTAACTAATTATGTGACTTCTGAAGGTAATTGGTTGCACCAGATCTTATTTAGGGGCTTCATATGAAAGGGGGTGAATACATATGCACACACCACTTTTCCATTATATATATATATATTTTTTTTTAACAAGTTATATTTTAAATTTCACTTCACCAATTTGGACCATTTTGTGTATGTCCATTACATGAAATCCAAATAAAAATCAATTTAAATGACAGGTTATAATGCAACAAAATAGGAAAAGCGCCAAGGGGGATGAATACTTTTGCAAGGCACTGTATGAAAACTTCTGAAGGCATCTCTGAAACTCACTTAGATAATTCCTTTTAATGATACAGCAGTAGCAATACAGGGATCTTATGACCGAAAAGAGCTTCTGGATATCAGAACAGCAATTACTCACCTCTAACTGGACTAAGATTTTTTCTTTAACAAGTCGGCCGCGAAGGATTTACTCCAGATACCGGACCAGGCCCAAATCCCCGTCATTCGCATGAAGAAAATATGCTGATACAGGGGACGCAGGTCCGGGTGCCTTGTGAGAATTTGTTGGCGAGTGGGTACCCCGCCTCTAACATCCGTCCAAATTGGACAACGTTTAATCATTGGAGAATAAACTGTATAAACTCTGTTCAAGACTATCCTACCAACGGGACATTAAAAACTGTAATATCTTATGTTTCACCGAGTTGTGGCTGAACGACGACATGGATAATATACAGTTGGCTGGTTTTTCCATGCATCGGCAAGACAGAATAGCTGCCTCCGGTAAGACAAGGGGTGGCGGTCTATGTTTATTTGCCAATAACAACTGGTGCGCGAAATCAAATATTAAGGAAGTCTCAAGGTTTTGCTCGCCTGAGGTAGAGTATCTCATGATAAGCTGTAGACCACACTATTTACCAAGAGAGTTTTCATCTATATTATTCGTAGCTGTCTATTTACCACCACAAACCGATGCTGGCACTAAGAACGCACTCAACGAGCTGTATAAGGCCATAAGCAAACAGGAAAATGCTCATCTAGAGGCGGCGCTCCTAGTGGCCGGGGACTTTAATGAAGGGAAACTTAAATCCATTTCTACCAGCAGATTTTTAAAAAACTCTAGAAAACCTTTACTCCACACACAGAGAAGCGTACAAAGCTCTCTCTCGCCCTCCATTTGGCAAATCTGACCATAATTCTAATTCCTGCTTACAAGCAAAAACTAAAGCAGGAAGTACCAGTGACTCGCTCAATACGGAAGTGGTCAAATCAAATCAAATGTTATTTGTCACATACACGTGTTTAGCAGATGTTATTGTGGGTGTAGCGAAATGCTTGTGCTTCTAGCTCCGACAGTGCAGTAATATCTAACAAGTAATATCTAACAATTTCACAACATATACACAATACACACAAATCTAAGTAAGGAATGGAATTAAGAATATATACATATACACTACCGTTCAAAAGTTTGGGGTCACTTAGAAATGTCCTTGTTTTCCATGAAATTAGTTTGAATAGGAAATATAGCAAAATGAATAGGAAATGTAGTCATTGACAAGGTTAGAAATAATGATTTTTAATTGAAATAGTAATTGTGTCCTTCAAACTTTGCTTTCGTCAAAGAATCCTCCATGTGCAGCTATTACAGCCTTGTAGACCTTTGGCATTATAGTTGTCAATTTGTTGAGGTAGTCTGAAGAGATTTCACCCCATGCTTCCTGAAGCACCTCCCACAAGTTGGATTGGCTTGATGGGCACTTCTTACGAACCATACGGTCAAGCTGCTCCCACAACAGCTCAATAGGGTTGAGATCCAGTGACTGTGCTGGCCACTCTATAATAGACAGAATACCAGCTGACTGCTTCTTCCCTAAATAGTTATTGCATAGTTTGGAGCTGTGCTTTGGGTCATTGTCCTGTTGTAGGAGGAAATTGGCTCCAATCAAGCGCCGTCCACAGGGTATGGCATGGCGTTGCAAAATGGAGTGATAGCCTTCCTTCTTCAAGATCCCTTTTACCCTGTACAAATCTCCCACTTTACCACCACCAAAGCACCCCCAGACCATCACATTGCCTCCACCATGCTTGACAGATGGCATCAAGCACTCCACCACCAGCATCTTTTCAGTTGGTCTGTGTCTCACAAACAGGGACGGCCTGTTCAATAGGGCGATATGGGCGACGCACTGCCAAACGGGAAAAGGAAGGGATTTTTTTTCTAATCAATTATATCACGGCAACAGTAGTTATCAGTGTTGTAATCTATACGTCTGATCTGCCACAGTGCCACACTGCCACTAAATGTCGAATCAGGCTAAAGTCGTGCTTCAAATGGCTCCACCCCCTTTTGGGGCGATTTCAGTCAGATTGAAAATCACCCAGAACTTCTGTCATAGACTCCCATGTAAAATCTATTTTTTTCAAATTTCAGAGCCTTCAATACAATCTCAATGGGTGTCTGTGGGCTTGCACTTACGCGCTTTCATTTACATTTACATTTTAGTCATTTAGCAGACGCCCTTATCCAGAGCGACTTACAGTTAGTGAATATATATATTTTTTTTTTTTTATACTGGCCCCCCGTGGGAATCGAACCCACAACCCTGGCGTTGCAAACGCCATGCTCTATCAACTGAGCTACATCCCTGCCGGCCATTCCCTCCCCTACCCTGGACGACGCTGGGCCAATTGTGCGCCGCCCATGAGTCTCCCGGTCGCGGCCGGCTGCGACAGAGCCTGGATTCGAACCAGGATCTCTAGTGGCACAGTTAGCACTGCGAAGCAGTGCCTTAGACCACTGCGCCACTCAGGAGACACGTGAACGTAACTAAGAAAAGAGAGGGTAGCAGCGTCAATCAATTCACTACTCCTATCAACATGGCTAGGCTTCAGTGCAACTCGGTTGTGTCTTTGAAAGAATTTCCTTTTTGTCGGCGAACAAATGAAGATAAATTGGCAACGAAACAATTAGGACCTCCCAGACCAAATTTAATAATTCAACAGGTTTCTACTAAAGGGGGGAAGTCCTACACCCGAGGATTTTCCAAAAATTGGTATGAACGAAAAACCTGGCTAGCAAGCTGCGATGTAGCTAATGCAGTTTTCTGCTACCCCTGCTTACTCATTCACCCTGAAGGCGGCACGGCAGACAGCACCGCTTGGACAGCGACTGGTGTAACCGACATGCACCATCTTTCAGAAAAGATTAAGAAACATGAGCTGTCAAAGACCCACATGGATAGCTGTTTGAGAATTTCTGCTTTGGGGAGAGTGAATATTGCCACTCAACTGGATGAGGGATACAGGCTAGCTGTCCGCCGCCACAACGATGAGGTTAGCAAGAACCGCCATATCCTCAGCCGGCTAATCCAGTGTGTGAAGTTTTGCGGCGTGTTTGAGTTAGCTTTGCGAGGCAAAGATGAAACTGAGGGCTCCACCAACCCTGGTATTTTTCTTGGACTTGTCAACTTTGTGGCACAATTAGATGAGGTGTTTGATGACCATCTTAAAAATGCTAAAGTTTTCAAGGGCACATCAAAGACCATTCAAAACGAGCTACTGGAGTGTATGCTAGCGGTCACGAGGGAACATATTGTGGAGGAGGTGAAGTCTGCGAACTTCGTAGCTATCCAAGCTGACGAGACCACGGACATTTCTACACAGACACAGTTGGTGCTTGTGCTGAGGTACATAGATAGCAAGCACAAAGTGCAGGAGCGATTTTTTGAGTTCCTTCCCATCTCGGAATCAACCTCAGTCTCAATCGCCAGTGTACTTTTGGAGAGACTGAACGGTCTTTTTGCCGATGACGAGAAAGTCAAACTCATTGCGCAAGCTTACGATGGAGCCAGTGTGATGAGGGGAGAGAAGGCTGGTGTGCAGAAAAAGGTGCGTGAGCATTTCAAGAA
Source organism: Coregonus lavaretus (assembly GCF_964263955.1). NCBI lineage: Eukaryota > Metazoa > Chordata > Actinopteri > Salmoniformes > Salmonidae > Coregonus > Coregonus lavaretus. The sequence continues at coordinate 16,799,013 of NC_140024.1, forward strand.
TGCCCATTACGTGCATTGCTATGCGCATCAGCTGAATTTGATCATGCAGCAAGCTACTTCTCGCATCAAAAAAGTGAACATTTTCTTTTCCGATCTGAGCGGGATTACAACTTTTTTTTCCCGGTCACCCAAACGCACCAGCATTCTTGACCAGACTGTTGCACGAAGACTGCCCAGACCTTCATCCACACGGTGGAACTTCAACAGCAGAGTCGTGAACACTGTCTACGAGAATCGAGACGACCTAATAGAATGTTTTGAAGCCATCCGGACGGGTTCATTGGGTTCATTTGACCAGGGCACAGTGAGAGAGGCATCTGGCTACGTGAGGATGCTGCATGATGAAGATTTTATTTTTTTCCTGCGGCTTTTTCACAAAATCATGCCCCACGTCGACATTCTGTACCAGAAGCTACAGAAGAAGGACATCGATGCTGTCTTTATCAAAAGTGCCCTCGACAGCTTCACAAGCAGTGTGCAGGCCATAAGGTAAGATTAAACAATATCATTCGATCTTTCTCAAAGCAGAGCTTTATTTGAAAATGTATGCATGAAAGGAGACTGCATTTGTGTTTGAAATTACATTATTCTCATTATATATGGCCAGTGGTGTAATCTATTTTATTTTATATACTATGTGTACTGTGCAGTGGTGCTCATAAGTGTATGAACACATTCTAAAGTTGACTAAAAAGAGGAATAAAAAAATAAAATAATAATCTTTTGGAAATTTATCTTAATGACTTAATTAAAAAAGTTGGAAAATCCAACCTTTATGGACACCAATTTTATTTTCTTTTTTATTCCTCTTTTTAGTCAACTTTAGCATGGGATCATAAGCTTATGAGCACCACTGTATACTGTGCTGAACATCCAGGCTATGTGAGACACAAAGGCTAACTTAAACACTAAAGACTTTATGCATCCCTGCCCATTTTAAGTGGAACTGAAGTATTTGTACTATACATCATGGATACATTGCATATACCTGTGCATCACATAGACAACAATACTGTACAAAGCCAACAAACACATTGGTCTGTTTGCCTTCAGGGACTCCTCTCAACAGCAGCTGCAAGAAGCAACAGGAGCCAAAAGACCCAGAACAGCTTTGAGAGAAGAGGAGAAGCAGAGGCTGTCTGAAGAGGTCTGCAACACCATCCTGGATCACATCAAAGAAAGGTTCTCTTTCTCTGGCCACCTTGTGAGTGCTACCTTACTGCAAGCAGACATGTTTGAAAGGTACTGCCATTCATTTCCTGATGAGGCTCTGAATGCCACTGTGAATGCATACCCCATGCTGAGCAAGGCAAAGCTCAAGACAGAACTATCTCTGATCTATGAGAATCCTGAATTCAAGGGAGGCTGTGGTGCACTGGCACTGTACCAGGTTCTCATGAGCTACAACCTCCAGGAGACGTTCTCTGAGACTGTGACTCTGTTGAACATCCTCATAACTACTCCCATGACAACAGCTGAAGCTGAGAGATGTTTCTCAACTTTGACACGAGTTAAGACATTCCTGCGAAATTCAATGGGCCAGGAACGTCTGAATGCACTGGCCATGCTTTCCATGGAGAGGGAACTAGTCCTCAGCATGCCTGATTTCAATGAGAAAGTAATTGAACGCTTTGCTGTATTGAAACAGAGAAGAGAACAGTTTCAGTACAAGTAATGTATCCTCTCTCTCTCTTTGTCCCTCCCTCCCTGTCTCTTTAACACACACACGCCCAAATCAGTTCACAGTTGATGTTGTTTAAAATAGTTATTTTTCATTTAAAAAAAAGTAAAACAAAAAAAAATATCTGTTCATGTTCATTATTACAAATCTATACAATTGGCCAGAATATGGTTGTTCATATTTACAAATCTATACAATTGGCCAGAATATGGTTGTTCATTTTTACAAAGCCATACAGATAGCTGTGTTTACCTTTTCTAGAAATTACTTTCAAATTCTGTTTTCAAGCAAAATGTCTATCACTGTTCATTTTCACAAATCTATACAAGAGGGCAGAATATGGAAGTCTATAAAAATGTCTTATTACCAATAACTTGCATCAATGTTTTCAGTAGCCTCTATCAAAAGCTCCTGCTTGCTTGTTGTGAATTATGCTCAGGTGCACATATTTCCAATTCAACCATGAGGCAAAAAATGTGGTAAAAGCTCTTGTTGATCCTGCAATCTGAACAAATACCAAGATGCTGTATTTTCAGCTGATATTTCATTTGTTTATGGAAATGCATATTGTTTATGCAGTGTTGAGGAATGTGAAAGAACACCCTTGATTATTTTTACTGTGATAACTTATTTTGATTTTGTAAGCCAACACTTTTGAGATCAGTCAATAAATGCTTCTGGTATTGACTTATATGCTGCCCCTGTCTTCATGTTGTTGCTGGACATATCTTTAAAAAAATGTGTGTAGGTCACCTAAATCATCAGAAAAATTGCCCCCCCTGAGAATTTTTTCAGGAGCCGCCACTGCTCACAAATGTTCTTCTTTGTGATCCGAACACCTCAAACTTCGATTCGTCTGTCCATAACACTTTTTTCCAATCTTCCTCTGTCCAGTGTCTGTGTTCTTTTGTCCATCTTAATCTTTTATTTTTATTGGCCAGTCTGAAATATGGCTTTTTCTTTGCAACTCTGCCTAGAAGGTCAGCATCCCGGAGTCGCCTCTTCACTGTTGACGTTGAGACTGGTGTTTTGCGGGTACTATTTAATGAAGCTGCCAGTTGAGGACCTGTGAGGCGTCTGTTTCTCAAACTAGACACTCTAATGTATTTGTCATCTTGCTCAGTTGTGCACTGGGGCCTCCCACTCCTCTTTCTATTCTGGTTAGAGCCGTTCTGCGCTGTTCTGTGAAGGGAGTAGTACACAGCGTTGTACGAGATCTTCAGTTTCTAGGCAATTTCTCGCATGGAATATCCTTCATTTCTCAGAACAAGAATAGACTGACGAGTTTCAGAAGAAAGTTATTTGTTTCTAGCCATTTTGAGCCTGTAATCAAACCCACAATTGCTGATGCTCCAGATACTCAAATAGTCTCAAGAAGGCCAGTTTTATTACTTCTTTAATCAGCACAACAGCTTTCAGCTGTGCTAACATAATTACAAAAGGGTTTTCTAATGATCAATTAGCCTTTTAAAATGATAAACTTGGATTAGCAAACACAATGTGCCATTGGAACACAGGACTGATGGTTGCTGAAAATGGGCCTCTGTACGCCTATGTAGATATTCCATAAAAAATCAGCCGTTTCCATCTACAATAGCCATTTACAACATTAACAATGTCTACACTGTATTTCTGATCAGTTTGATGTTATTTTAATGGACAAAAAATTGCTTTTCTTTCGAAAACAAGGACATTTCTAACTGACCCCAAACTTTTGAAAGGTAGTGTATGGGCGAGCAATGACAGAGCGGCATGGACTAAGATACAGTAGAATATTATAGAATACAGTATATACATATGAGATGAGTAATGCAAGATATGTAAACATTATTAAAATGACTACTGTTCCATTTCTTAAAGTGGCCAGTGATTTCAGTAGGCAGTAGCAGCCTCTAATGTGCTATTTAACAGTCTGATGGCCTTGAGATAGAAGCCGTTTTTCAGTCTCTCGGTCCCAGCTTTGATGCACCTGTACTGACCTCGCCTTCTGGATGATCCAGGCTCGTAGCCGGCCGCGACCGGGAGACCCATGGGGCGGCGCATAATTGGCCCTGCGTCGTCCAGGGTAGGGGAGGGAATGGCCGGCAGGGATGTAGCTCAGTTGGTAGAGCATGGCGTTTGCAACGCCAGGGTTGTGGGTTCAATTCCCACGGGGGGCCAGTATGAAAAATAAAATGTATGCACTCACTAACTGTAAGTCGCTCTGGATAAGAGCGTCTGCTAAATGACTAAAATGTAAATGTAAAATGAACAGGCAGTGGCTCGGGTGGTTGATGTCCTTGATGATCTTTTTGGGCTTCCTGTGACATTGGGTGCTGTAGATGTCCTGGAGGGCGGGTAGTTTGCCCCCGGTAATGCGTTGGGCAGACCGCACCACCCTCTGAAAAGCCCTGCGGTTGTGGGCGGTGCATTTGCCATACCAGGCAGTGATACAGTCCGACAGGATGCTCTCAATTGTGTATCTGTAAAAGTTTGTGAGGGTTTTAGTTGTCAAACCAAATTTCTTCAGCCTCCTGAGGTTGAAGAGGCTCTGTTGCGCCTTCTTCACCACACTGTCTGTGTGGGTGGACCATTTCAGTTTGTCAGTGATATGTAGCTACAGATACTAAGCTACAGGACTGTTTTCCTAGCACAGATTGGAATATGTTCTGGGAATCATCTGATGGCATTGAGGAGTATACCACATCAGTCACCGGCTTCATCATGCTGTGGGGATGTTTTTCAGTGGCAGGGACTGGGAGACTAGTCAGGATCGAGGGAAAGATGAACGGAGCAAAGTACAGAAAGATCCTTGATGAAAACCTCTAGAGCGCTCAGGACCTCAGACTGGGCCGAAGGTTCACCTTCCAACAGGACAACGACCCTAAGCACACAGCCAAGACAACACAGGAGTGGCTTCGGGACAAGTCTCTGAATGTCTCTGGCCTAGCAAGAGCCCGGACTTGAACCCGATCGACCATATCTGGAGAGACCTGAAAATAGCTGTGCAGCAACGCTCCCCATCCAACCTGACAGAGTTTGAGAGGATCTACAGAGAAGAATGGGAGAAACTCCCCAAATACAGGTGTGCCAAGCTTGTAGCGTCATACTCAAGAAGACTCGAGGCTGTAAAGGTGCTTCAACAATGTACTGAGTAAAGGGTCTGAATACTTATGTAAATCTTATATTTCCGTTTTGTAATTTTTTATAAATTAGCTAAAAATTCTAAAAACAAGTTTTTGCTTTGTCATTATGGGGTATTGCGTGTGTAAATTGATGAGGAGAAAAACAAAACAATTTAATCCATTTTAGAATAAGGCTGTAACGTAACAAAATATGGGAAAAGTCAAGGGGTCTGAATACTTACCAAATGCATTGTATGTATGATGATGAATCAACCCTATATGCGTCAGCAACCACAGCTAGTGAAATCACTGCAATTCTAAACAAAGAGTTGCAGTCCGCTTTAGAATGGGTGGCCAGTAAAAAACTATTCCTGAACATCTCTAAAACTAAGAGCATTGTATTTGGTACAAATCATTCCCTAAGATCTAGACCTCAGGTGAATTTGATACTGAATAATGTGGCTGGTGAGCAAGTTGAGGAGACTAAATTACTTGGTTTTACCTTGGATTGTAAAATGTAATTGTCAAAACATTTTTGATTCAATGGTTGTAAAGATGGGGAAAGGTCTGTCCGTGATAAAGAGATGCTCTGCATTTTTTGACACCACACTCCACAATGCTAGTCCTGCAGGCTCTAGTTTTATCGTATCTTCATTATTGCCCAGTCATATGGATAGGTGCTGCAAAGAATGACCTAGAAAAACTGCAGCTGCCCAGAACAGAGCGGCACGTCTTGTTCTTCACTGTAATCAGAGGACTAATATCAATAATATGCATGCCACTCTCTCTTGGCTAAAAGTAGAGGAGAGACTGACTGCATCACTTCTTCTTTTTATAAGAAACACTGTGTTTAAAAATTCAAAATAGTTTGCATAGTCAACCTACACACTGCTCTGACACACACACTTACCCCACCAGACATGCCACCAGGGGTCATTTCACAGTCCCCAAATCCAGAACAAATTCAAGAAAACATACAGTATTATATAGAGCCATGATTGCATGGAACTCCCTTCCATCTCAGATTGCTCAAGTGAACAGCAAACCTGGTTTTAAAAAACTGATAAAGAAACACTTCACGGCACAATGCCTCTCCCATGTTTGACCTAGATATTTTGTGTGTATATACTGATATGTAGGCTATGTGTGATGTTTTGAATGTATGTAGTTGGACTGTTCTTGTCTATTAATGTTCAGTATTATGTCATGTTTTATGTGGACCCCAGGAAGAGTAGCTGCTGCTTTCGCAACAGCTAATGGGGATCCTAATAAAATACCAAAGAAGTAGTTAGCCTTATGAAGAGTTGAGGTTGGGCTGAAAGGGAGTTGTCACAAACAGAAATCATAAAAAAGACTGCTTCATTAGATGTCAAAGGGGTTTCCTTTGTAGCAGCTATAGTGAGTTTCCCTTTCTAGTATTATTTCTTTCAGAATTCCCTCAGAGGGATATAGGATTTAAGTTGTACTAGCAGGAGTGATACCTGCCTTTAGCGTGCTAATGCTGTTTCCCCTGGTGGATAGCTCTCTGTGGAGAGATGCTTAGCTCGCTGACCTCAATCCACACACGCTGCATGGAGCGGAAAGACACACGGCCCAGAGGCCAAGCCTAGAGCAGCACACACACAGCGCGTGTGGTGCCAACACACAGGCACACTGTGCACACACGGACGCACACAGACACACACACGCTGACACATGAACACAAGCACAGTACGAACACACATGCACACAGCGCACACACGGATGTGTATACATGCACACACTCACACACGCAAAGCGTGCACAAGCACACGCTGACAAATGAACACATGTATTTTGGGTTTTACAATCTATATGCATGGCTCACCTTTACACTATTCATTCTACACTATACACACACACAGTCTGCTTTTGGCTGTCTGTCCCTGATGTGGTGTAGTTTTCATTCTCAGGGAGCTGACACATAATATGGTTCCAGTCCAGTTTGTTGTGGATGCCCCCCGCTGCTTCCCACAAATGGCTCCCAGGCAGGGCCTGTGTACAGGGCTGGCTTCTGAATGACACTGTTTGGCTGCAGTGTCTTCACCACCACTACATATTGCTTGCCATGCCAGCCCCACCCCCTTCCAGTTGTGTCAGTATCACTCTCCTGCCCTGTCTATCTTTCCTCAGGTTTAATTGAGCACCGGCACACACACAGGAGCAGGCACGCACACACAAACACACACACCACATCCAGCTGATGTTCAGGAGGGATTATGCAGTGTGTAGGAGATGTTGAATTGAGTTGACTGGGAGACCTGGGTCAGGGGGTAATCAGTAGGCCCGGACGATACCAGCGGATTTAACTTCTTTATGAAAACAGGCCTGATATTGGAACCAAACATTATTATGTTGTCATCCAGAGTCACATTTATTTTCCAAACTATAGCACATCATATTTTATATACAGCAGGTTTTTAAAATACCAAACACTTCGGTCTGCTTCGTGTTAAAATTTTTGCCATGGAAATAAATATTGAGATACTGTTATCGTCCCGGCCCTAGTAATCAGATTACATGGGTTAGGGTTAGGGTCAGTGAGTGGGGTGATGGAGGGGTTATGGAGGCTCCAGACGACCTCTGGGTTCAGGGAACAATGGTCTCACCCAGTGGGGGTTCCACATAAATACAGCATAGACCAAGAGTAAAATAAACACAATACAGAATGACTGATTGACTGCTGCTCTATGACATCAATACATGCATGATATGAATGCACCAATTTTTTATGTCGCTCTGGATAAGAGCGTCTGCTAAATGATGTAAATGTAAATATAGAGGAGGTTAAATTGCTGCTGCTATGTCAAGTTAGGATTCTGCCTTCTCTGTCATTAAGGGGAAGATTTATGCTGGAATCTAGAGCCATGTGCACTGGTTTGATGGCTCGGTCTCTAGACTCAGTTTCATTGGACAGGTGTGAAGAACTACACTGAACAAAAATAAATGCAACATGTAAAGTGTTGGTCCCATGTTTCATGAGCTGAAATAAAATATCCCTGAAATGTTAGTGAGCATTTCTCCTTTGCCAAGATAATCCATCCACCTGACAGGTGTTACATATCAAGAAGCTGATTAAACAGAATAATCATTACATAGGTGCACCTTGTTCTGGGGATAATAAAAGGCCACCAAAGCTGTTGTGCAGTTTTGTCACACAACACAGTGCCACAGATGTCAAGTTGAGGCAGTGTGCAATTGGCATGCTGACTGCAGGAATGTCCACCAAAGCTGTTGCCAGAAAATTGAATGTTCCTTTATCTACCATAAGCCACCTCCAACGTCATTTTAGAGAAACCGGCCTCACAACTTCAGACCACGGCGACTTGTGGGCGAGCGGTTTGCTGATTTCAACGTTGTGAACAGAGTGTCCCATGGTGGCGGTGGGGTTATGGTATGGGCAGGCATAAGCTACGGACAACAAACATCATTGCATTTTATCCCGATAGCGTGATGAGATCCTGAGGCACGTTGTCGTGCCATTCATCCACCACCATCACCTCATGTTTCAGCATGATAATGCATGGCCCCATGTCGCAAGGATCTGTACACAATTCCTGGAAGCTGTAAATGTCCCAGTTCTTCCATGGCCTGCATACTCAACAGACATGTCACCCATTGAGCATGTTTGGGATGCTCTGGATTGACGTGTACGACAGCATGTTCCAGTTCCCGCCAATATCCAGCAACATCGCACAGCCCACACAGAGGAGTGGGGCAACTTTCCACAGCAAATGGTGGTCATACCAGATATTGACTGGTTTTCTGATCAACGCCCCTACTTTTTTTTTTTAAGGTGTCTTTGACCAACGGATGCATATCTGTATTCTCAGTCATGTAAAATCCATAGATTAGGGCCTAATGAATTGATTTCAATTGACTGATTTCCTTATATGAAATGTAACTCAGTAAAATCGTTGAAATAGTTGCATGTTGCGTTTTATATTTTTGTTCAGTATATATTGATCTGATTGCTCAGTTAGATATAACCTGTCTTACCTGTCTCTAGCTATAGATAAAGAAGGTATCCTACAGCTACACTCTTATCTTGTCTGTAGATCATTGGGGTGATGTACAGCAGGGCTATGATCTGGTAGTTCAATCTTCTCTCTCCCTCTCCCTCCCCACCCTACCTCCTCTCACTCTCTCTCCCTCCCTCTCCCTCTCCACCCTACCTCCTCTCACTCTCTCTCCTCCCTCTCTTTCTCCACCCTACCTCCTCTCACTCTCTCTCCTCCCTCTCTCTCTCTGTGTAGATAATGAAGGAGGTGTGTCGGGCTCTGGGCAACGCAGCAGCTGATGACAGTAAGCTGTTGCTGCTCAGTGCTGTGGGGAGTGTCTTCTGCAGTGGCCTGGACCCATCCTACCTGATAGGACGCCTCTCCACAGACCGCAGGAAAGAGAGCAGCCGCATTGCTGACGCTGTACGGTAAGAGAGGAACAAAGGCTATAGACACAAACACAGAAACAACACATGATTGCCATTATACAACGGGTGGGTCTAATCCTGAATGCTGATTGGTTAAAACCGCATTCCAGCCGGTGTCTATTCCACAAGTTGCCACCAGCTAAATAAATGAAGTTAAAATGCCTATTTACACTGTTCCACCTGACTGCGCAATCCACTGTCTCATCAACCTAGTCAGGCACTTTATAAACTTGATCTCCACTATAAAAAGCATCTAGACATTATCTCACATTTCTTTTAGACTAACATTTAGTTTTCAACAGCGGAGATTTGTATAAACCTTGCTGTCTGTCTCCGACATTTGCAACATTGTTTCAATATTCAAATTCGATCTCCTGCTGTCCCATAGTATTGAACTTGTCGGGACGAGACAGACAGGCAGGCAGCGTTTCTCAGCCAGTCGAAATCATGAATCAACTGGCATCATTTTTATGGATATATACGAAAAAAGGTCCACTGAAAAAAGGTCAAATGAAACGCAGCTAATTTGCAGTCTTTCCAGCTTCAGTTTGAAGTGATTGTGTTAGCTGTGTTGTTGGCTAGCTCCTCTGTCTGAACAACAGTGTGCTGTCGAGTGAGCACATTCTCTATGCCAGGCGAAATCGTTCCTCATTAGCTCATTGTTATGAATGTATCCAAATAAATGTCACAAGAAAACAGCTTAAACAAATGCAAATGCAGCTACTTTGCTGTTATTCTGGCGGAACCTTTTGACGTGACTGTAAATTAGCCGTAGTTGGCTAGCTAGCAAGCAAGGGATAAGAACGTTGCCAGCCAGTATGGCATTGGAACGTTTACAATGAACGACTGGGTCGCGTCCAGAGATACAGAACAAAAAGAACGAACGACTGGGTCGCGTCTATATCTTGTGGAAGGATGAAATAGTAAGAATAAATTATATGTCAATCATTATTTGAATATGTTGGTAACCCGTTGTATAAAAGTGATAATGCCCTCGAAGCCGGTGTTTGTTGGATATATTGGCACGGTTTGTCTGCCCTCAACGAATATATCCAAAAAACACTGGCTTCTCGTCATTATCACTTAATTATCCACCTAAACAAGGCTACAGCAGGAACAGGGAACACGGCACACATACACACACACGCTTACCTAGATATCTCTTACCATTAGAATGCATTGACCAAGATACATTATCTTAGCGCACTGGAAGATAATTTTGCTTATTTTAACGGGAAAAAAAGGCTTGATACAAGTGGGGTAAGATAAATGATCTTATTTCAAGATATTTGATCTTAATAAGACATCTTACCAAGATAAATTATCTTAGTGCACTGGCAGATCATTTTGCTTACTTTAAACTGCTTGCCCTGATTCGCCTAAAGCAGAATAAGCTCAAAGACACACTCATATTATACTGTATAGTTTATACTCACTGTTTTGTGTCTCCTCTCCCAGGGACTTTGTGCTTGCGTTTATCCACTTTAAGAAGCCCATCGTGGTGGCCATCAACGGGCCTGCCCTGGGCCTGGGGGCCTCTATCCTGCCCCTATGTGACGTGGTGTGGGCCAGCGAGCGGGCCTGGTTCCAAACGCCCTGTGCCGCTCTCCGCCTCACCCCCTCCGGCTGCTCCTCCTACACCTTCCCCCAGATCCTTGGAGTGGCTCTGGTGAGTCTGGTTGCCTGGTCCCCTGTGCAGGTTTTTTTTCCCAGCTCTGCAGTAAAACACGATTCAATGTTTTACATTTACATTACCTTGTTGTACATAAAACAATTGATTCCTCCCTGTCTCCGCCTCTCACCCTGACAGACCAATGAGATGCTGTTCTGCGGGAGGAAGCTTACGGCACAGGAAGCCTGCAGCCGGGGCCTGGTGTCACAGGTCTTCTGGCCAACCACGTTCAACCAGGAAGTGATGCTGCGCGTAAAGGAGATGGCCACCTGCAGTGCTATGGTAGGCTTTTCTGACATAGAGATAGTCATGTAGAGCTGGCATTCTATATCCCAAGCCTTGCGCTAGGAACTTGCCTGGAGCATTGGTCTGTAAATTGAATAAAACTCTTAGATAATATTATCTAACCACAAACAGAAACCACATAAGTGAAAAGTGCAATATACAGTGGGGAGAAAAAGTATTTGATACACTGCTGATTTTGCAGGTTTTCCTACTTACAAAGCATGTAGAGGTCTGTAATTTTTTATCATAGGTACACTTCAACTGTGAGAGATGGAATCTAAAACAAAAATCCAGAAAATCACATTGTATGATTTTAAAGTAATTAATTTGCATTTTATTGCATGACATAAGTATTTGATACATCAGAAAAGCAGAACTTAATATTTGGTACAGAAACCTTTGTTTGCAATTAAAGAGATCATACGTTTCCTGTAGGTCTTGACCAGGTTTGCACACACTGCAGCAGGGATTTTGGCCCACTCCTCCATACAGACCTTCTCCAGATCCTTCAGGTTTCGGGGCTGTCGCTGGGCAATACGGACTTTCAGCTCCCTCCAAAGATTTTCTATTGGGTTCAGGTCTGGAGACTGGCTAGGCCACTCCAGGACCTTGAGATGCTTCTTACGGAGGCACTCCTTAGTTGCCTTGGCTGTGTGTTTCGGGTTGTTGTCATGCTGGAAGATCCAGCCACGACCCATCTTCAATGCTCTTACTGAGGGAAGGAGGTTGTTGGCCAAGATCTCGCGATACATGGCCCCATCCATCTTCCCCTCAATACGGTGCAGTTGTCCTGTCCCCTTTACAGAAAAGCATCCCCAAAGAATGATGTTTCCACCTCCATGCTTCACGGTTGGGATGGTGTTCTTGGGGTTGTACTCATCCTTCTTCTTCCTCCAAACACGGCGAGTGGAGTTTAGACCAAAAAGCTCTATTTTTGTCTCATCAGACCACATGACCTTCTCCCATTCCTCCTCTGGATCATCCAGATGGTCATTGGCAAACTTCAGACGGGCCTGGACATGCGCTGGCTTGAGCAGGGGGACCTTGCGTGCGCTGCAGGATTTTAATCCATGACGGCGTAGTGTGTTACTAGTGGTTTTCTTTGAGACTGTGGTCCCAGCTCTCTTCAGGTCATTGACCAGGTCCTGCCGTGTAGTTCTGGGCTGATCCCTCACCTTCCTCATGATCATTGATGCCCCACGAGGTGAGATCTTGCATGGAGCCCCAGAACGAGGGTGATTGACCGTCATCTTGAACTTCTTCCATTTTCTAATAATTGCGCCAACAGTTGTTGCCTTCTCACCAAGCTGCTTGCCTATTGTCCTGTAGCCCATCCCAGCCTTGTGCAGGTCTACAATTTTATCCCTGATGTCCTTACACAGCTCTCTGGTCTTGGCCATTGTGGAGAGGTTGGAGTCTGTTTGATTGAGTGTGTGGACAGGTGTCTTTTATACAGGTAACGAGTTCAAACAGGTGCAGTTAATACAGGTAATGAGTGAAGAACAGGAGGGCTTCTTAAAGAAAAACTAACAGGTCTGTGAGAGCCGGAATTCTTACTGGTTGGTAGGTGATCAAATACTTATGTCATGCAAGAAAATGCAAATTAATTACTTAAAAATCATACAATGTGATTTTCTGGATTTTTGTTTTAGATTCCGCCTCTCACGGTTGAAGTGTACCTATGATAAAAAATGATAGACCTCTACATGCTTTGTAAGTAGGAAAACCTGCAAAATTGGCAGTGTAACAAATACTTGTTCTCCCCACTGTATATACACAGTGCTATGAAAAAGTATTTGCCACCTTTCTAATTTTCTCTACTTTTGCATATTTGTGGTACTGAATGTTATCAGATCTTCAACCAAAACCTAATATTAGATAAAGGGAACATAAGTGAACAAATAACACAACAATTAAATGTTTATTTCATTTATTTCATGAACAAAGTTATGCAACACTCAATTCCCCTGTGTGAAAAAGTAATTGCCCCCTTAACTAATTGCCCCCCATAACTGATTGTGCCACCTTTAGCTGCAATGACTCCAACCAAATGCTTCCTGTAGTTGTTGATCAGTCTCTCACGTCGCTGTGGAGGAATTTTGGCCCACTCTTCCATGCAGAACTGCTTTAACTCAGTGACGTGTGGGTTTTCAAGCATGAACTGCTCATTTCAAGTCCTGCCACAACATCTCAATTGGGATTAGGTCTGGACATTGACTAGGCCATTCCAAAACTTCCAATTTGTTGCTTTTTAGCAATTTTCATGTAGACTTGATTGTGTGTTTTGGATGATATACTTTTTCATAGCACTGTATATATATGTATGTGCATGGGTTCTGTAACTAATACAGTACAATGCTGCCAGATCAAGGGTGTGAAAATGAAGGGCCTCGATCTATGAAGCAGGCCACCTCTTACTCTCTGTTTGTCCCTGTGTGTGGAAGGTTCTGGAAGAGTCTAAATGCCTGGTGCGGAGCATCTTGAAGTCGGTCCTGGAGGAGGTGAACGAGAAAGAGTGTCAGATGCTCAAACAGCTGTGGTGCTCCACCAAGGGACTGGATGCGCTCTTCAGCTACCTGCAGAACAAGGTGTATGATAACTGACCTCTGACCTGTGACCTCTCACTTCCACGCACCTGCAGAACTGGGCCACGAGATCTGGTCTTCAGTTACCTACTGAGCAACATCCCTGAAGATATAGGGCTTTGGTCTTCAGTTACCAACAGTCTTCTTTAACAACCAGCAGAGCGCAGTTTGCCAGTCTCCGAGGCCTTAGCTCCGCTCGTCAACATCTGGGCCTGCAGAGCACCATCATCAATGGGTTTTTTACTTTGGTCATCCCTCAACTTCCCTGCCTGTAAGAGGGGATCCACAAGGCCTACTGTTTTCTCTCCTGTGGGTCAAGCATCACCTTCTGGAGAGGATTGATGTGTAGGATTCATTCTGCATTCATATTGGCTGGCTGGGAGTCTAGTCAACCCCTTCCTGAGGAAGCATTGACCTGGAACAGGAAGCCATGACACTGAACAAGGCTCTTCAGGAAATGGAGGCACAGCGCCAGAATGTTGTGTGAGTGCTGGAGGCAAAAGAGCTCATCTGATGGCTAATGTCATTGTTCAATTATTTATTTGAAAATGTATTTAGATTTTATCCTAAATGCAAAAAAAAGATACCAAGTGTATATATTTTCCATTAGTCTGCTGTTTTTTTTTGTATCTTGCTCTAGTCTTTCTGTTTTGAGGTGGTGGGTCCACCTGGGCTCTGAGGTGTAGTGAAAATCAAAGCTATGCTTGAGATCAGAGTAGAACACAGATTTTCTCACCTTACATTCCATCCTCTCGTTATGGACAGAGTTGGACAGTGCAGTAACCCTGGCCAAAGATCCATTGAATTAGGTGTGGTGTAACTGGAGTGCCACTGGGGAAGAGTTAGAGGTAATGCCCAATGATACACACCCATAAGTGGGAAGTCACTGTGAATGGGCAGTGTTGACTGAACTCTTTCTGGATTTATAAAGACCGTTTTGTGATGCTCTCTTGGAAGTGTTTATTCAATTGCTTGTATTTGGTTTGTCAGTAAGGGTGTGTTTGACCTCTGATTGATTGTGGATGTGTAGAAGGGCCCTCTTTGACCACGACCAGCACTCTCATAGAGAACCAGAGCTGTCTGATTGCATCTTTTCATTTGAATGTGGACACTGTTGATAGATCAACAGGAGACCTCTCCCTGGCAAATGAGAGAGAGAGAGAGAGAGAGAGAGAGAGAGAGAGAGAGAGAGAGAGAGAGAGAGAGAGAGCATCATAATCATATCAGCAGCAACATGTGCACCGTCATCATTATCATCAAGGTACATATATGACATGTATTACAGTGCAAAGGTGTATCGGGGGTGGTTCGCTGAACTACTCTTCTGTGTTGACTAACCTTGCCTGAGACCTGAAGACTTATTTTGGCTCCCAGAGCTAATGCCCTGCCTTTAGCTCAGTGGGCTACTGCAGTATTGAATCGTGAAGACGACCAGGGTTTGTATCCATTGATTATAAAGGCATGTATATTACATTGTAAAGAGTGTGGTTATGATATTTGGACAGATAATTATTTTGATATTACCTTGCAATCGGTTATTAGTGAGACATTGTGTATTTTTGTAAAGCACAGAAAGATTATGTTTTGTCCCAAAGTAATCACTGCACTTTTTGTCTGTTGGCTGTCTGTGTTGTGAAGATGCAGTAGTAGTGCAGCTGAAGCAGATAATACCTGCATGTGATGATGGCTTCAGGAAATGGGAAATATATATCTACATATATTGTATGTATGGATATCTATTTTTGGTTTACCCAATAATGAAATGTAGTTTTGTGGAAATTGTTTTGTATAATTCAGGAAATTGTCAATTTTTTGCAGTCGTACACATATATGAACCATGTAGCTGGTATATTGTGTAACTAACTATATGTAACTATATGCATGTACAATATTGTAGATACATGTCTTGCCTGTCAAAATACTTTACATTTCAGGGTATGTTTTGTGTTGCCATAGTAAGCAATGTTAGAAATCTTGCACAATTATTATTTGTATTTATTTAAAGTTAGTGCTCAAGTTCCCCTTCGGGCTGCAGTGACATAATATTTCCCTTTCCCCAGAGGCACCTCTTTCCCTCTTATCTTCTGTTCCAGATTTTCTCAGTAAATGGCTTTTTTCCCTAGATCTGCCCTGTGTGATAATAGTGACACAACAAACACACACAAAAATGGTTACATGTAGCATAATTATTTTTAAAGGCTGTTGATAACCACTTTATGCAAAACTTTGAAACATTTAAAGTAATATTGCTATTAACAGCTCTGACAAATCAAAGCTCTATCAATTTCTAATCAACCATTCCCGATTATATTTGAGTAACAATTTACCTGAATTTCCCTAATTGATTTGTTTGTGTGTTGATCAGTGTATTGTTAAAGTATAGTGTAAGATAAAATGTATATTAATATATTCAAGATTTGAGTTTTGCCTGTACATCTCCCCAACCTGGTCTCAGAGCATTTCGTATAATTCTTTATGTAAATGTATACACTTCATTTAGTATGATATGTTACTTTCGTATGGTATGTATTCATTTGTGGATGTCCATCACCCATTTCGTATGATATGTTACGGAATTGCTCAACTTAATATATGTTATGAATTCTAGCTAGCTGGCTAACATTAGCCTGGGTTAGTATTAGGGGTTAAGGTAAGGGTTGAGTGTAGGAGTTATTTTAAAGGGTTAAGGCCAGGGTTAGGATTAGGGGAAGGCTTAGCTAAAAGGGTTAGGGGAAGGGTTAGCTAACATGCTAAGTAGAGCAAAGTAGCTCAAAAGTAGTAATTAGATGAAAGGTTGCTAATTAGCTAAAATGCTAAACTTTACCTTGATGAGATTCAAACTCGCAACCTTGGGGTTGCTAGACATTCGCATTATACACCAACCCATCCACCCCGACCAACCACCCTACTTTCATTTTTGCCTTAAGTAACCATCTGTCTTATCTAACCATACCAAACGTAACATATCATTCTAATTTGTACCTTGGTTTACATTTACTATGTTACGTATAGTCTGAGACCAGGCTGCTCTCCCAGGACCCAAATACAGTAATAATATAATATAATATGCCATTTAGCAGACACTTTTATCCAAAGCGATTTACAGTCATGCGTGCATACATTTTTTGTGTGTATGGGTGGTCCCGGGGATCGAACCCACTACCTTGGCGTTATAAGCGCCGTGCTCTACCAGCTGAGCTACAGAGGACCACAACATTGTGTTTGAATTATGCATTTAAACATTTGAAGTAAAACATTTATATTTATAATTAATTTGTGGAGGACTTACCCTTGAATATTATGTGTTTAGGTTTGGTTTGTAAACTCCTATCATCTCCATATTATGTTTCGATGCATCTTCCAAGCATTTACAAACCTATAGCATGTTGAGTTTCTACTCCTTTCTCTAGTCTAAAATCACACCTCGGGGTGCCTTAGAAGTTGTATATTTTGTCTGTAGGATGCTGTATCCATACGTTGTGAGAGTTTGGAGGTCGAGCTGCTTTGAATAAACTATGACATTAATTTAAACATGGTGTTTTTGTTGTGTATTTAAAAACAGTTTTGTCATCATGTCCTACTTACTTGCTTTTTGTTTGCTGAATTTGTATAGTATCAATGTCCTTGTTTGGATAAAAGCACACATAATTTGGCTCAGATAAATATATTGTAGGCAAAACTAAAAGAGCATCCATCTGTCCTTAGACTCCTCTCCATTGAAACACACCACATAAAATAAACATGAATGGGTTACTCCTCTATGGCACTCTCACGTATAACCCTCTTCAGCATTTTTTTCAGTCACTCTGCTTTCCAGAAATGACTGGGGGCCTAATGCTAAACCGCTGTGAGTCATCCAGACAGGAAGAGCAGGGGTGGATGTTTGCTCTGAATGAAATATTACAATGTTCCACACAATTACCTAGTGGCATTCATTCAACATTTAGGCAATACCAACCATGGCTTTGTCTCTGTAGCATTTAATTATGCATAATTAAGATCTAATGATCAATTAACATTTACAAAGTGCATGGTATTCCTAGTGCTAACTGCTGTATAGATGGTCATTGTAGTATGTTTCTCTGGAAGATCCACTGAGCTTATGGATGTCCAGATGCTTCCCCTCTGTGTTCGGACACACACACACACACACTGGGTGGGAGCCAGACTGTTCGTTTGACTGAAGTGCCAGACCAATAACAATCGACCACAGCAGAGAATAGCCCTCAGGTGAGTCAAAACGGCCTGCTTTGAAAAGGCCTTATTTACTGTGATAACACATGCAGTAGATTGTTCAGGCTGAATGGAAGCTGGATATGAACAACCCTCTTAAGCGTCCGTTGAGGACTTGGGTGAATAAGACTGTGAGTATGACACTGATACATTTGTAAATGAATGAAATGTCCTGTGAGCTTGGAGCTTTCACCTATAAGTAAAGCATCTGTTGACTACCCATATGAAAATAACATCAAGGCAATTCTGTGTTTTGGTACACTTTATTCAATAGGAATACAGTGTTCATTCTACATTGTCATCCCCCAGACAGAAACGCAGACAATTTAAAACAATTATTTTGTTAACCACTTTCAATATGCAATCAACCATGATTGCATGGGGATGGGGTAGCAGTCCTCGAAACAGACCCCCCATATGAGCTCTGAACACTGAGTAGCGAAATGATCACAGGACCCTTTCTCTCTCCATCATCCACCACTGTCTATGACAATCCACCCCACCCAACACTATTCAACACACATACTGAAACTGACATTATGAGAGATCTCTTGTGGCCAGATGTCCAGGCAGTAAGGTAGGCTTCCATTGGTAGGCCCCCGTAAGTCCCCAGTCATCCAATACCCAGTCCCTGTGCCCCTTCCTGGAGCATTGGCTCAGCCAGTTCTGCAACTCAGAAGTCCTCCTTAGGGCCGTCTTTCAGCCTCTGTCTCATCTCTTTAGCATGCTGTTTGCTTGTCTCCCTCTTTGCAATTCGCTGTTGATCAGAAAGAGAAACACACACACATTGTCGAAAATACCAAAGTGCTCCCATCAATGAAATATGACAATAGTAGTCATCTGGTGAGGCATCCCTTTTGAATTAAAACCAAATTGCTGGTAGTCCTCACCTCGTCCTTCAAACAAGCCCTCATGGCACGGTCCATATCATTGCAATGGCCAAAGAACTTCTTGACATTGTGCTGAGGATGAGACATTAATGTTTTTGACAGATAAGAGTGTAGCTATACTTGACTGCTCCTACACATTAGTTCAGAACAGCTACAGTGTAGAGCAATACAGTAGATCTTTCAGATGGAGGTCTATGTGAGACATGTTCTTAGACGCAGTTGAGAAATTCCACCTCAAAAAGCACAAGAAAGAGGATTGACACCCACCATCTCAGATTGTTCTGAAGTCGTTTCTGTAGTTAGAAACAGGTTAGATTAGCACTCCTGAAACATGACTTTGTTTAAATATAATTTGATCTCTGAGAAATTAAGCTAATTGATTCCACCCTAATTGGCCATTTTAATTTATAGGATTAATATATTCTTCAGTAAATGTATACTGAACAAAAATATACACGCAACATGTAAAGTGTTGGTCCCATGTTTCATGAGGTGAAATAAAAGATCACAGAAATGTGTTTTGCTCCTTTGCCAAGATAATCCATCCACCTGACAGGTGTGGCATTTCAAGAAGCTGATTAAACGGCATGATCATTACACAGGTGCACCTTGTGCTGGGGACAATAAAAGGCCACTCTAAAATGTGCAGTTTTGTCACACAACACAATGCCATAGATGTCAAGTTTTGAGGGTGTGTGCAATTGGCATGCTGAGTGCAGGAATGTCCACCAAAGCTGTTGCCAGAGAATGTAATGTTCATTTCTCTACCATAAGCCGCTTCCAATGTCGTTTTAGAGAATTTGGCAGTACTTCCAACCAGCCTCACAACCGCAGACCACGTGTAACCATGCCAGCCCAGGACCTCCACATCCGGCTTCTTGACCTGCGGCATCGTCTGAGACCAGCCACCCGGACAGCTGATGAAACGGATAAGTATTTCTGTCTGTAATAAAGCCCTTTTGTGGTGAAAAACTCATTCTGATTGGCTGGTCCTGGCTCCCCAGTGGGAGGGCCTATGCCCTCCCAGGCCCACCCATGGCTGTGCCCCTGCCCATTCATGTGAAATCCATAGATTAGGGCCTAATGAATTTATTTCAATTGAATGATTTCCTTATAAATTATGAACTGTAACTCAGTAAAATCAATGAAATTGTTGCATGTTGTGTTTATATTTTTGTTCAGTATAGTACCTAACATCCGATTTGGACCATAACTCTTCCTAGCAATGAGTAAGACATGAGAAATCCAATACCATTATCAAAAGACACCCACGGACCCCCCACGTCAATTCCACCCCAACAACCAGTATACAGTATCAGTTCTCTATGTCTGACAAGTAGTATGGAGCTGATGCTTGGAGTATTGCTTCTTCAACCTTTGTAATGTATTCCCTGTAATGTTTTTTTTTTCCTCATTCAGAGAAATTAGCCATTGAAGTCGCTTGCATTATTTAACATAAATTAGTGTGAAAATACCAGCTTTTGCCCACTAGATGCCGCTGTTCCTGCTACTGTCACCACACCCTTTTATCCATTTTGCTGGTCTCATGTGTTTATTAAATCGATCACAACATGTTCTTTGCAACTTTGGGTAGAAAACCAATATATTTTGCTCATGTTGAAAATAAATTGTATGGTCATCCTCACAATTCAAGCCAGTCCTCCATGAAAGCAATTCCGTTTGTCCTTCTCTTAGGCTTAATTTGTGTCCAGGAAACGGCCCCTCTGTGTGTGATTTATTCCCTTCAAAAAAGGTCTGGGTTAGTTAGACCATTCCTGGAGAACAAGCAAACCATTAGGCTACAGCAGATCTAATTGTTTAAATGTTATGGTCTCATGGTCTTCAATGGTAAAAGTCCCAAACACACACTGTATAGTGGTTTACCCAAACACATTTTACATTTACATTACATTTTAGTCATTTAGCAGACGCTCTTATCCAGAGCGACTTACAGTTAGTGCATACATTATTTTCTTATTTTTCATACTGGCCACCCGTGGGAATCGAACCCACAACCTTGGCGTTGCAAACGCCATGCTCTACCAACTGAGCTACATCCCTCCCTCCCCTACCATGAGCAAAAGCTATTGGTTTTCAACCCTAAATTCTAAAGAAAATGTTGTGATCCATTTAAAGGTCCAATGCAGCTGTTTTTATATCAATATCAAATAATTTCTGGGTACCAATTAAGTACCTTACTGTGGTTGTTT
Organism: Coregonus lavaretus; assembly: GCF_964263955.1. Taxonomy (NCBI): domain Eukaryota; kingdom Metazoa; phylum Chordata; class Actinopteri; order Salmoniformes; family Salmonidae; genus Coregonus; species Coregonus lavaretus. The sequence continues at coordinate 16,820,120 of NC_140024.1, forward strand.
TCCATTCAAATGGTCAAAATGAAACAAAAATAGCTTCTTAGCAAAGAGCACTTTCTCAAGCCAGAATTTAGCTAGGATTGTCTGGGAGTGGTCTGAGTGGGGAGGGGAAAACTAGCTGTTATTGGCAGAGAGGTTTGGAACTCTTTCTTAAAACTCCATCCCACCAAAACAAGCTGAAATATCAGGCGGTCTTTTCAAACAGCTCTTACACTAAAAGGGCATTATCATTTGTTTCACAATTTCACAGTATTATTCCAACCTCAGTGTGGAAATATATATAAAACACAGGAAAATCACATCTTTGACTGCACTGGGCCTTTGATTAGAACCACAAGAGACCAGCAAAAACGGATAAAAGGGTGTGGTGGCAGTAGCAGGAACAGCGGCATCTAGTGGGCAAAACCTGGTACTTTGACACGAATTTATGCTAAATAATGCAAGCGACTTCAATGGATAACTTCTCTAAACGGGGAAAAACTATCACCAAATTCACAGGGAATACAATACAAAGGGTGAAGTAGCAATACTCCAAGCCACAGCTCCATACTACTTGTGAGACACAGAAATCTGATAGTGTATACTGGTTGTTGGGGTGGGGTTGGCCTGGGGTGTGGTGGGTCCGTGGGTGGCTTTTGACCACTTTCTTGGATTCCTTATGCCTTAAGCAATGGTAGGAGAAGTTTGATCCAAATTGGATGTTGGGTACTATATTTGTTGAATATTATGTGAATCCTATAAATTAAAAGGGCCTATTTAGGAGCAATCAATTAGCTTAATTTCTCAGAGATCAAATTAAATTTCAACAAAATAATGTTTCAGGAATGCTAATCGTATCTGATTCTAACTACAGAAGCAATTTCAGAACTATCTGAGACGGTGGGTGTCATGGCTTGCTGAAATGACATGGAATGACCCAGTCTATGGTTCTCAGGTAAGTATACAATATCTTACCTCCATGTGGCACTGCTTCAGCAGGTTTATCAGTATGTTGCACTCGTCCGTGTGCAGGTGAGGCGACAGATCAGGGTGCATTCTGAGTTAGGGCTTACCACTCAAACAATACTGGAAAGACAAACAAACAATACAAACCATGTTTGTGACTACAATGTATGCTTAAAATTACTATTTGGGTTTCTGTAATGAGTGTCTACTCTAAGGATACTCCATCCACCCAGTCCCTCTCCATCCTGCAAACTCATGTTGATGATCCGTTTTCTGTTTACACTTACCTGTAATGAGAGAGAAGACAGGTGTAAAACACAGGTGGGCAGTTTAAAACTAATACAAGCCCAGGTAAAGACATGGATAGTATTGCCTGTGTGGGTGTATGAAGGACAGACAGAGTACCAGGCACAATGAGGAGTGGCTATTGTCATAAGAGCCCATCCTTTCATCCAGATGAATCTCAAATCTGTGATTGCCAAAATGTATGCACTCACTAACTGTAAGTCGCTCTGGATAAGAGCGTCTGCTAAAATGACAAAAAATAAAATGGTATTTCAGCCTCTACTTTAACAAATAGGCTAGTAGTTGGCAGCGTTGTTGTTAACAGTCATAAAGTTGTGGTTGTTTAGAGATGGACTTTGTTACATATTCGGTTGAAATAGACTAAAATGTGTTTGCGGCAAAGGGGCCAAGGAAACAAAAATGGTTAAATTGAATGATACTAGCTAGTTAGATACAGACTGTTCTAGCTACAGTACAACTCACACACTGGTAGCTAGTACAGTAGCTACCAAAATAGACTGGAATTACCTTAAAAGCTGTGAATAGAATAAGGTAGCTAGTTGAATAAAGATATTACCAGTTCAGTTGGGATATCATTAGGATATCAATCTTCCAGGAGTAGAATATATCGTTGATAGCAAGTTGACCAAATGTAGCTAGCTGCCAATGGCTAGCGAGATATACCACTTAAGGGCAAATGTAACGTTATTTCAACCCCTTGTTTAACTCCTATTACTGCCAGGTTACTGTCGATGTATTTACATCTAGCTAGCTACAGTACAAATCTTTGAAAATGTGTTTAACATTTCAGACATAGCATTCAATTGTAAACCTAGTTATTTATTGATAAAGGGAGGACATTCTGATAGCACGCTAGCTAGCTACACTTATCTCACCCTATCGTAACAGCAAAGACAGTACACTCTGTGGGAAATGATAACCTGATTGACATTACAGCAGCAAATCAACACTTGCTCCCGTTGGATGGTGGTCCAATCACATTAATTGTTGATTACATGTGGGCGGGTACTCCCTCAACGTGCACACAGCAAATAAATCCAGTCATTGCACAACTGGAACATAAAACACATTTTATTTACATATCTCAACGTATGCATCATAGCTACATCATTATATGTAATTAATCCTAAACACTGTGCATCTATGCCGCTCCAGCAGACGGCGCCATCGCATCGGGCAGTGGAAAGACAATACATTTACAAAATCCCAGATCTTAGTTTCTATTTATTTTGTTTTGAACGTTTTTGATTTAATTTAGGCCGATCTTAAACCCCATTTAATAACCTCTAAACATCTCTAAAGCATGTGAATATATGGAAAACGTTATTTTAAGAGGAAATGACGAAACAGGAAGTCTGACACACTAAATGATTCCGATAGGTTGACTCTTGTTCGGCGGTTTTTTTGGATTTGTGTGTCTGTTGTTAGCTTGCTAATGCGTTTTAAGAGTTGTATTTGTTAAAGCATATATTTTAAGCATGGATGACTCTACAAAGCGTATATTACAACGTCTAATACGACGAATCCCTTCTCAAATGCTCCAGACAATGCTTAGCAAGTGGGCTCATCTATCAAGGGAGGACCTGCATTCGCTGGACTTCACACAACCAAAATGGGTGTTGACGGAACATCTACTGGCTCTCTGTGAGGTAGATGTAGGTACTTAACTATTTAGTTATCTATCTAACTAGCTTTCTAATGATGTGATGTTCTCTTTAGCTAACTTGTTAGCAGTAGTGGAAAAAGTACCCTATTGTCATACTTGAGTAAAAGTAAAGATACCTTAATAGAAAATGACTCAAATAAAAGTGAAAGTCATCCAGTAAAATACTACTTGAAAAGTAAAAGTCTAAAAGTATTTGGTTTTAAATATACTTAAGTATCAAAAATAAATGTAATTGCTAAAATATACTTAAGTATCAAAAGTAAATATACATAATTTCAAATTCCTTATATTAAGCAAACCAGACGGCACCATTTTCTTGTTTTTGTTATTTATGGATAGCCAGGGGATACTCCAACACTCAGACATCATTTACAAAGGAAGCACTTGTGTTTAGTGAGTCCGTCAGATCAGAGGCAGTAGAGATGACAGGGAGGTTCTCTTGATAAGTGCGTGAATTAGACCATCTTCCTGTCCTGCTAAGCATTCAAAATGTAACTAGTACTTTTGGGTGTCAGCGAAAATGTATGGAGTAAAAAGTACATTATTTTCTTTAGGAATGTAGTGAAGGAAATGTAAAAGTTGTCAAAAATATAAATAGTAAAGTACAGATACCCCAAAAACGACTTAAGTAGTACTTTAAAGTATTTCTACTTAAGTACTTTACACCACTGCTTGTTAGTTTAATCTAACTCTCCTTAACAGTTCATCGTGTGCTAAGTTTAATCATGCCTATCATATTGGGACATTTTTTGTTGTTATACAATCAACCTTTCTGATACATTCTACTTTTATGTTTCCCAGGAGAAGGGCTTGACAGTGAAACACATCACAGAACTTGAAATGATCTGTAAGTGTTATCTGACAGCGTGAATTAACTAATTTACCCCTCAGTAGCTAATGGTCTACTTAGTTGTCAGTAATAGATAATACATTTCACCAATGCTTTCCAGATATCATTGAGAATCCGAACCAGGGAATGTGGCATGGCTTCCAGCTCCTTGATGCAGAGGGTAAATGAAAGTCTCTAATACCTTGCTGTACATTTAGTATCTGGTGCTTTTACTGACACTCACAAAGTTGCCATTTAAAAATGTACCCTAATCAATATTAGAGTTCCAAGGTATTAGAGGTAGCCTAATCAGCACTACTGTTCATTTCATTATATTTTTCTTCACAGAGGATGCACCATCCATTGAGCTGACACAGTTCAAAGAACAATTCAAGGCCAACCTCACAGAGCTCATCAGCCATGTATGTATGTTTTCCAGTTTTTATATGCTTGGTAGAAAAGACAGAAAACTAACTAACATTCCTTAAAATGGACATTGGCTTGTAATGTCCCTCAATTGCTGTGCTTGCGTGTGCCATCTCTTAGTCAATGCCTGTATTTGTCTTTCCTTCAAAGGTGTCTATTAAAATAAAGAAACACACAGATGAGGCCATATGGATACGTATTGCCTGGGGGGACAACTTCACAAAGCCTAACCACCTTAAACCCACATACGTTGTCCACCATCTTCAGACCCCTTATGTCTTTGTGACCGGCTTAACTTCGAAGCATAAGCCTCTTTTAAACCAGGCAAGGATGCTTTCTGAATTGCCCCCGAGGGGATTCATAACGTCATATTGCAATGCTTTGAAATCTGTTTCTATGGTCTGTATCGCCTGTTTAACAGACTGAGTTCTGTCCTACAGGCCTTGGTTCTGGCCACCAGATATGGCTCTATAAAGGATGCTCAACTCAGTGGACGGAACCTCACCGCCATCAGAGATCTACTGATGAGGCAGTACCAACAGGTAGGCCTTGGCGCTGTGAAGGGACACGGGCCATATAAAAGCCTTTATCATGACCATCCCACTGCTTACTGCTAACAAGGAAAGCCTATAGAACTAACTAACGAGATTCTGTGTTCTGCACCTCTTCCTTCATTCGTAGGTGTTCCCCACCAAACATCCAAAACCTCTCCAGGAAAAGAATCCTGTCCCTAGAAGTATGTTTTGTTGTCTGCTTATAAAATACAATTGTAATGTATACATGAACATAATCATGGTGACAACCACAACTAATTAGATATCAATAGAATATTGACTTAGTTTATGTTTCACTGACATTCTATTTTCTCATATTAGACCCCAATATAGAGAAAGAACAGGCTGAGAATACAGAGAACCGACTTCAGATGGCCTGTGAGGCCTTCGGCGATGGGACACTGCCTCAACTGCAAAAAGCTGTCTACAAGGTGCAAGAAGTTGAACTATGGTTGTTTACGAAAAGCTTTCTTCTCATGTGCCTGCTGTGCTGTGCGTGACAATGTATTCTGCTCTCTTAGCTGGAGACCAAGTTCCGAGATAACTCTAACAAGATGTTGACAGGCAGAGAAGAGCCCTTCAGAGGAGTGGTGGAGTTTGCCAGCACCAACCTCCTAGAGTCACTCAGGCACTGTGTGTCCTCAGGTACAGTATCTATATGTCTGGGGCTGGGCTTTGTTTAATATCCCCTTTCATCTCTGTCAATATGGAAGAGCCACATCTTCTAGTTAGAGCTGCAGAAACACCAAATGATGAACAATAGCTCTCTCTCTCTGCAGTCTGTTCCATACCCTCAGGTTGAGAAGTCAAGTCTTCCAGGTGAATGCTCAGCATTAGAACGTTTTATTTGATGTGGTTTTATAATAATAATAATAATATGCCATTTAGCAGACACTTTTATCCAAAGCGACTTACAGTCATGTGCGCATACATGTTTACGTATGGGTGGTCCCGGGGATCGAACCCACAACCCTGGCGTTACAAGCACCATGCTCTACCAATTGAGCTACAGAGGACCACAAAGCCAGTTTTAGTTAGTTAACTGCTCATATGTAGCTCCACTTCTTTATTCAATTATGTCCATGGCCACAAGGGGGCAGAGGAACCATGACATACTTTCACTGTGTCCATCTCATTCTCCAGACAGATGTGCTGAGTTGTTTGATGCTTTTCATCCAAAGACTATTTGATTCGGAGGGTCTGCTATTAAGTGAGTGGATTCGATTAGACTGAACCGGGGTGAACTAGGCTATGGCCAGTCACATGACCGGCTAAAACCGGTGAGGGCGGAACACCCTGCTCAAATCAAATCAAATTTTATTTGCCACATGCACCGAATACAACAGGTGCAGATATTACAGTGAAATGCTTACTTACAGCCCTTAACCAACAGTGCATTTATTTTTTATAAAAAAGTAGAATAAAACAACAAAAAAGTGTTGAGAAAACATAGATCACATAGTCATCCGGAACAGCTGGTGCTCTCATGTATGCTTCAGTGTTGCTTGCCTCGAAGCGAGCATAGAAGTGGTTTAGCTCGTCTGGAAGTCTTGTGTCACTGGGCAGCTCGCGGCTGTGCTTCCCTTTGTAGTCTGTAATAGTTTAATAATCGAACAGTAATATGTGCAACCTGGTCAAATTGTCAACATGGCAGCATGATGGATCATTCAGACATTTTCAAACTAGCGTTCTTTGCAAAGGTAGATAGTGATTTATGTGTTTTTATCAATAGCAAACACTTTTGCATGTGAACATGAAATCCTAACTCATTACTCCACGTGTTACATCACTTTTGTTTCATGCAGGGAACCCGGCTCATGCTGCCCAGTTAAAAAAAATGAATGCAATCACTTTTAACCCTGTGCAAACTCAGCCTACCCCGTGAACAGGGCTGGCAAAAACGAATCCCCTCAGTAATTGCTTGTGCTTGTGTTTGACAGGTATGGCGTCAACCCCAGTCACCCCTCTTCTCTCATCCATCACACAGAAAGGGAGAAACAATTTTTTTATCACAGACAAAGGAGTTTAAATCAAGTTCAACTCTAAGTAGTGTATATTTGTATTGAATGTGTTAACATTGTATGTGGTTTAACATAATTTTTTTAGAACACCTTGTTTACCCCATGCACTCTGTTTCAGATTAAATAAATTGACAGATGTAATCTGTTTTATTTTGTTTTATTTAATGTAATTTGTTTCACTTATTTTGTATGAACAAAAAAACATTTTCTGCAATTATGTTGATGAATTTAGAGTGCAGTTCTGCATTTCGCAGTTTCAAACTCAATTCTTCCCCCATAAGAATAATCGTTATTGTTTCTCAATTCATATACTACAATCTGTACTCTAATAAATGTTATTGGATTAATTTACTTTGTGTTACTTGAGTAGTGTACAGCAAAGGGTCATGGGTGGCTTGTTTACATTTTTGCACATGTAATGTATCATAGAAGTAGCTACAATATTGCCACTTGCCACCCCTCTGATGTTGCCAGGACGCTTGTGTGGGAGTGGCTGTCTGTTGCTACGAAAGGTCTCCAGGAAGTCGACGCGTCGGAAGTGGACGCGTCCTTGTATTTTCCGGACCATTTTTCCTGGCTTGTTTGCAGCAGCGTTTCTGCTGCTTGAGGAGCGTTTGGATTGGTAACTTGTCAACAGAAACATGGCTGCCTCTGCGTCGGGGAAAGCAAACCGAAACGATAACGCTTCCATGGGCAGTCAAAAATGCATCGAAGAGCACCCCGCACAGACGCGGGAGATTATCAAACCGTCTATCATGGAGCTCACCAAAGAAGTGCGGACCAATATCCTCTGCACCGTGGAAGGATGTGGCAAGATTCTACCGAACACGCCAGCCCTGAACATGCATCTGGTGAAGTCCCACAGAGTAAAGGTAGCTAGCTTGTTAGCCTCTTTGCAAGCTAACCTAAGGGGCTACTGATGTATTTCAATACGTAGTCTTTCTATTTTTCAATTCATGATACTAGGATCGCTAACTAGTTGCGCTAGCTATTTAGCGGCATGCTTATTGGAAAAACGACAAGTCATCGTGCACTGTTTGAGGCCAGTACATTGAAGTTGTCTACCTATAACTATATTGCGGATAACGTTACTTTGTAACTATTGTGTTACAATGCTTTAAGCAATGTTTCAATCATCCTAGGCTAGGATCATAGCTGTATGAGACTGATTATCCTGGCTGTTAAATTAACTAGCTTTCTTGTACTGCCTTTACATGTCTGACATACAAATATATTCTCTGTTCAAACCCACACGGTTAGATGTGCACAATAATACGATTATTGTGGATAGTCAGATTAATATAATAGTTCGTTTAAAACGTTTACATGCTTTGTAAGAACAACGTCGATTTCACTAATAATCCTGTTTACATGGACATCTGAAATTACTGTACCCCCGCACATTGACTCGGTACCGGTACAACCTGTATGTCTCATTATTGTTATTTTATTGTAACTTTTATTTTTTATTTTTTTAACTTTCGTTTATTTAGTAAATATTTTCTTAACTCTATTTCCTTAACTGCATTGTTGGTTAAGGGCTTGTAAGTAAGCATTTCACGGTAAAGTGTACATCTGTTGTATTAGGTGCATGTGACAAATAACATTATTTGATTTTGATGGGACTTTTGATAAATGCAGAAAATCGACAATCAAAATAAACGTTTACCACATTGACCATGTTATTTTAACGAATACTATTTGATTCTGAGTTAGGACATATAACGTTTGTATGTGAAAAGATGCATACTTTAAGATCTTCCTAACTCGCTTCACCAACGCATGAGGTAGGTTTGCGCTAGGGGTGCTGGCACATGCGCAGATCAAATACACCGCTGGAACGCGGATTAAACCGTTTTCATGCCTTAATTCGAAGATTGCTTAGAAAACCAGGTGTTTTAATCAGCGTATGTTTACTTCGATTAAGACCTTACGCCGATTAAGATAAACAGAGTAAGGTGTTTACATGATTAATGACTTACTCGGCCTTCTGCCATAATCAGTTTAATATCGAATTATTAGTGTGCATGTAAACATACTTGTCTCCATGCCCGCATAGCCTAATTTTGTGTCGTATTATTGACAGAAGTGTCTGGAAATTCGAGCAATTAAAATAACTTTTAGTGAATTAATGTTTAAATGGCTGAAGAAGATGGCCTAAGCCTAGATGTGCAATGAAATCAGTCTCATCATACAACTAACCGCTAATGTCACACTGTCTTTAGCCTAAATATGAATATTGACTATAGTAAGGGAAAGTCTTGTAGACAAAGGTCCTCCTCTTGAACAGAAATGTATGCAATGTCCTCGCCAAGTCTTGCTGCCCCCGTGGGAGTCCTAGTGATTCCAGTTTCCCCCAAATGAATGCTGTTCTCTGCTGGGATCTAGCTGTCTTTTGTCTTGCTACAGACTGAGCTCTTTGTAAGAAAAGAAAAGGTGAATGTTTGAATTTGAATTAGGTCTGAAAAGCACTTCATGCTCCTCATTTCCCCACATAAGTACTAACTGTTCTCAATACTGAACCAATTCAAATGGGCCTAATGCAGGAGAATGAGAGATGGAGGAGAAAATGCATGGTGCAGCAGTTCATGAAGGAAACACAATGTCAATCTGAACAAAATGGTGTGGAGTGAGCATAGTCTTAGATGTCCATGACTGTGTGGAAGGACTGACAGTAGAGGTAACGCTACCCTTGCTTTCGAGAACCCAAGGCATTCTGCCTTATCACCAAGGTTCTCAGCTATAAGCACCGCTTACCGGTGGGACCATGTGACTACAATCCCGACGCTCTGTTTTAACGTTTAGAAACGTCAATAATCATCACTTGTTTTCAAAACATATGGAACTTATCTTTCATATGAATGAGAAATAATCTTTCAATAAAATACATTTACTATAGCAGGTTTGCACAGATCCATACGTCTGTGTGCCTCCAGTGACGAACTACACTTCCTCTACACTTCCTCCCCAGTTACGCTTACACACAGGTGTTCGAGCACGCTAGATAGCTAGTTAGCACAGGTGGTCGCCTGTCTTCCGTAAACAGGCACTGTAACATGGAGATATGGCCGTGTGGGAACACTAACCATTTAAAGGTGTGTAGTAATTTAACCGTTTTTGTTTTTTGAAAATGATTTCTCACTGATATGAAAGATATGTTACTTATGTTTCCAAAACCGTATCGGAAGCGATGCGTGTTAACATTCAGAATGAGTGTCTGGGCTCTTAACAAAACTCCCCCGGCCAGAAGATACCTTCATAAATAGACACTAAATGTACCGGAGTCAAATAGACACTACCCTACCGGAGTCATCAGGGCAGGACAGCACAGGCTGCTTTCTGTCCCTCCGCTGTTACTCACACACTGGTCAGGCATGTTCTTTTTTATTCCTCAACGCAGAAAGAGATATGATTTGGGTTATAACACTGTTGTCGCTGGACACTCACTGTGCCTTAGCTCTGCTGAACTGCCATATCACATTTGCTGGCCAACTGCTGTAACACAACAATCAATTTAATTTCACACACTTCTGAACATTACAACGCACACTCAAATATTAGCCTATGCACTGTACTAGGCAGGCTGTAGTGTAGACTAGTCACACTTCCTGTGTAATGGCTGTGTGGAGGGTGTTAGTGAGTCACTCAACATGTTAAACTCGCAAGTTAAATACTTTTGATGACCTGACTCCTTGATGTAGCACACTGACATATTTTCAGTTTGCATTTCCTAGCTGCGGTGCTGCCCAGCAGACCCTACCCAAGCTGTCTTGTAGCAGACAGAAACAAAGCTATCTCTGCCCTGCCTGCCTGTATCACCGTCTGTCAATGCACTGTGCCTGGTCTGTCTGCAGGGAAGGGACATAATAGTGTCATGGAGAGCAGCTCAGGGACTGTGCTCTGGCCTAGAACAGACAGTCTGAATGCTGCTGCAAGACGCCAGTTAGTCCATCTGCTGCTGCAAGACGCCTATGCAGAACTGTATGCCTCTGACATCGCCTGTACAATAGTATAAGAAACTGTGTCTATGTTCACTGTGAAGACAGATCATTTTAGCACTATGCATGATGTTTATGTATATTAGCCTAACTTACATCAAAATGTCTCTTTTTATAAGTACTGTACCAATGACACAGTAGATGTAGCCTACTAGGTGACCTTGGGCAGGGAAATACTGCAATGCTAATAATGATGGTTAGAAATACACAGGGGTCGATGCTGAGGTCTATCGGTGGCCTGTGAGGCCTACCAAGCTCTATGTCAGTGCTGTACTCTTACATAAGCATCATGCTGTTGTTCATTGAATTAATGCAATGTGCTGCTGACAGCTGCTTCGGCACGGCTATCTGGAGACTGCCAGGAGTGTGGAGTGACGAAGCACACACTGTGGAAAGCACAAGCTCAATGTGCTGTTAAGCTAATTACTTTAATCTGAACCTCTTTAAAGTCATATACACTACCAATCAAAAGTTTGGACACACCTACTCATTCAAGGGTTTTTCTTTATTTTTACAATTTTTTACATTGTAGAATAATAGTGAAGACATCAAAACTATGAAATAACACATGGAATCATGTAGTAACCAAAAAAGTGTTAAACAAATCAAAATAGAGTTCAAGTCACAGACACATCTCAACATCAACTGTTCAGAAGGGACTGTGTGAATCAGGCCTTCATGGTTGAATTGCTGCAAAGAAACCACTACTAAAGGACACTAATAAGAGACCTGCTTGGGCCAAGAAACACGAACAATGGACGTTAGACCGGTGGAAATGTGTCCTTTGGTCTTGAGTCCAAATTGGTGATTTTTGGTTCCAACCGCCGTGTCTTTGTGAGACGTGGTGTGGGTGAACGGATGATCTCCGCATGTATAGTTCCCACTGTAAAGCGTGGAGGTGTTATGGTGTGGGGGTGCTTTGCTGGTGACACTGTATGTGATTTATTTAGAATTCAAGGCACACTTAACCACCATGGCTACCACAGAATGATTCCGTATGTGTTATTTCATAGTTTTGATGTCTTCACTATTATTCTACAATGTAGAAAATAGTAAAAATAAAGAAAAACCCTTGAATGAGTAGGTGTGTCCAAACTTTTGACTGATACTGTAGATGTGGACCTACCATCTGGAACACCTTTGTCTGTGTATTTGCCATTCGCATGTTTTTCTACAAAGGATAATTGGCGTGTCCATCCGCTGGAAGTTTTCATTGTAATGGTACTCTGAGAGAGAGAGAGAGCCTAGGCTAAAATCATCACTAACTAAAGTATAACTAATGCCTAGCCTTTAGCTCTCAACGGTCTTGAGTTGTGCTGATGGCCTACCTTCCTACATGCGGTTGGTTAGCCTACATTATATTTTAGTGCTGATAGATTACACTAAATCCTAAGCCTATAGTATCACAATCTAATCATTCATCCTCTCTCTCCATAGGACGGTCTTGTCAACCCCACCATCAGGAAGGACATGAAGGGCTCCCAGAAGCTGCTCTACTGTTGTCCCATAGAGGGCTGTCCACGAGGCCCCAACAGACCCTTCTCTCAGTTCTCCCTGGTTAAACAGGTACCACATCACTACAGTCAGTTTAAGATCTGTATAATGCCAGAGAGAGCCTGACTGAAACCACCTGAGTCAGACTCATGAGGATTGTCTAATGAATTGAAAGACTGAGTCAGACATTTCCTCCTGGGTTTTCCTGCTTTGGAGCTCCCCTGAGATCCTGATGGTGGATGGGAATTGTAAATGATTGGAAAGTGTGTCTTATAATTATATCTCAATAGAGAGGCTTTTGAAGTGTAACTAGGAAATTGGAATAAGGGAATTGTACATTCCTTTACAGCTTTCTTCCAGTTCATGTAACGAGTAACTTCCTCTCATAGCCCTATGCATATTCTGTTCTTTCCAGCACTTTATGAAGATGCATGCAGAGAAGAAGCACAGGTGTTCCAAGTGCAACAACGGCTACAGCACAGAGTGGGACCTGAGGCGCCACATAGAGGACTGTGGGAGGACCTACCGCTGCACATGTGGCTGCCCTTACGCCAGCAGAGCGGCGCTACTGTCACATATCTACAGGACCGGCCACGAGGTCCCTACAGAACACAGGTATACACTCAGTGTACGAAACATAAGGAACACGTGCTCTTTCCATGACATAGACTGAGCAGGTGAATCCAAGTGAAAGCTATGATCCCTTATTGATGTCACCTGTTAAATCCACTTCAATCAGTGTAGATGAAGGGGAGGAGACAGGTTAAAGAAGGATTTGTAAGCCTTGAGACAGTTGAGACATGGATTGTGTATGTGTGCCATTCAGAGGGTGATGGGCAACACAAAATATTTAAGTGCTTTTGAACGGGGTATGGTGGTAGGTGCCAGACACACTGGTTTGTGTCAAGAACTGCAACGTTGCTGGGTTTTTCATGCTCAACAGTTTCCCATGTGTATCAAGAATGGTCCACTACCCAAAGGACATCCAGCCAACTTGACACAACTGTGCGAAGCATTGGAATCAACATGGGCCAACATCCCTGTGGAATGCTTTTGACACCTTGCCCCGACGAATTGAGGCTGTGCAACTCAATATTGGGAAGGTGTTCTAGACACTGAAACAGAGGATTTTTACAAGCCAGATGGACAGATTGAGACATGCATTGTGCAAGGAGCCAACGTTCACTTGGTAGGCTATCCTTCCTCCTTGCATATTGCAGTCACTTCCATGTGGTGTCAATGAACCGTCAGTGGGTGCTCCTAAAAGCAATAGTCTACACATGGCATTCAAATGGGTTTCTATTAGGTAAGTCTCACATTTGGGTGGACATGCTGGTGGAGGGGATTTAAAGATATTGTGGACACATGGTGGCAGAGGGGCTCAAAGTCTTCAAGTGTCATGCAGTTTATCCAGTCAACCATCATGTAATTATTCAATAACGGATCATGTTGGGACTAACACCTGCATGCACAACGTGGCTTGAGAACAGACCTTGAATATGAAAACACAGCGATTAAGTGAGAATGCTGGCACTGCACTTTGCTTTTATTAGTATTTGTCAAAGCTTTATAACTACCTACTGCTGTTTGGTCTGCTTGACATATTCTCTCCTCTGCCCTGTGTTTGCAGGTATCCACCAGTGAAAAAGCGGAAGATGGAGAGACAGATAAGTGGAGCAGAAAAAGTCAAGCCCAGTGAATTAATGTGTCAGATCATAAAAACTGACAGAGAACTTTCAGAGGGCTCCCTCCCTTCAGACAGGGTCTGCCACAACAACCCCCCAAAACACCTCCAGAAACTCCTCCTACCCAAGCCCAAAGTGGCACTGGTGAATTTCCCTGTGATGCAGCTGGCCCATCTCCCCGTCCTCCTCCCCTCCACAGAGAGCGGGGTTCTGAGGTCTGTGGTGCTGGCCGTGGACAGCCAGGGCTCCTTCAGCACCCTCCACTTCATGCCCCAGTCCATGGTGCCCCACCTGGACCCTAAGACCCTGGGCTTCAGGGGCAGCATGCCTGCCTCCCGCTCCAGTCTGGGGCCTGTCAGCATGGGGGTGCAGGTGAGTCTGGAGTCAGTGGGCTCTGGCAATGACCCAGGAGGAGTCAGGGGGAGACGTACCTCCACCAACATCCAGACAGACATCTCATACTTGTCCAGGATGCCTTTGGGGGACGGGGTGGGGATGGAGGTGTGCCCCATTGGTGAGTCATCGGTCTCATCGTGTTCTCAGACAGATATTAGTGTGAGTGCTCAGGTCCTGCTGCCGGTCAGTGTAGAGACCCAGACATTTCCCTCTAAGGCCAAAGCCACCACCACCATCGGGGCGCAGACCGACACCCACACCCTCAGCCAGCTGTCCTGCCCCTATTCCTCCCCATCCCAGTCCCCCTACATCACCAAGCAGACCCAGACCAGCCTCCCCCTGGCTGGGTCAGAAGAGAGGGCTCAGATGGACCAGGCCATCATGTGCTCAGACCTCTTCGACAGCTACTCCCTCAGCGTCTCCACACAGACGGCACTGACAGACGGACACTTCAGAACCCACGGTGTAGACGACCCCCTCTCCGGCGCCAGTAATGGTCTCTATGACGACGACAAGTCAGCAGGAGGCATGTGTTTTGGCATGCAGACAGACGATCTCCAGTCGGGCAGCATGGCGGACAACCAAACCCAGACCACCTTGGCTCTGTTCAATGACCTGGAGAACATCTTGTCGGGTCACTCTCTGTCTGGTCACCAGACGCAGACGGATTCTTCAACAGGCTGTGGATCAGGTCTGGGCTCTGTTCAGGAACAGCACACGGGCATCGACTTTGACATTGAGGAATTCCTGAACGCGGCCCACATCCAGACTCAGACGGAGGAGAGCGGGCTGGGGGCCGACACACCCCTGGAGGTCCTGGACATCCAGACCCAGACAGACTTCCTCCTTCTGGAGGGCCTGGGAAACAGTGAGGGGCCGGGCCGGAGCCAGGCCAGCGACCTGGAACTGGAGATGTTTGACACCCAGACCCAGACAGACCTCAACTTCCTGCTGAAAGCCGGAGGCCACATGCCCCTGGGCAACATTCTGCGCCAGTCCAGCTTCTCCATGAGCACAGAGTCCTCTGACACTGAGACACAGACCGACCTCCGCCAACCGCTGACACCAAACTCCAACATCCTTCCCTCTGTCTCCCAGGGCGATCAGGCCAGGCTCTTGAGCAGCACAGAGACGCAGACGGTGACCGACGCATCTTCTGAGGGCCTCGGAAACCTCTTCCTGACCAGCAACGAGACCCAGACAGTCATGGATGACTTCCTGTCAGCTGACATGGCTTGGAACATGGAGTCCCACTTCAGCTCGGTGGAGACGCAGACGTGTGAGGAGCTATTTGCTCTCTTTCAGCACTCCGAGAAGGCCAACAGCTGAATACTCCCCCACCACCTTCTCAGCCCACACAATGGGTTTCTGGTTTCCATCCAGGAGGGCCTGTCCTGGGCTCATCATCCTCTACAGTCTATGTCCCTCTACTAATGGAGGTTTAGGTGTAGAAGTGAGCCGCCTTAGAAGTCTTACAACATTCTACGGGGCATGTCTAGGATAGCATGTCCAGACATCTCCCCCCTGCTAGTTCAAAAGCACTTTATTATCAGTTCATGGATATGATTTCCCATCCTTGTTTACATGTTTATTTGCACATGTCTTACTACTTAAATATATATTTGGTCTGAAAAGCCAATTTAGTCCGTTTACAACGTTTTAAAAGTTTGAGCACTAATGTTTGCTGTAAGAGAGTATGTAATGCCTGTTGAGCCTTTCCTTAATCATATTGCTATTGAATGGCTTCCGGCAGATTTGATGTGGCATAAACGTACTAGTGAAATTCTAAGTTAGTTGCCGCACTCCCATTGTTGACATGTGATTGTGAAGTGCAGTCTTGTAGAATTGCCCTATTGTTACAGGGCCACCCACCTATAAGCTGGGTCACCGCGTTAGCAGACTAGCCTGTCATTGTCTTTGACTTATTCATTAGCTGGCTGTAAGTGTATAGCAGCACAGTGTGCTGAAGTAATACAACACTGTAGAGAAACACTATGAGGATCTAGCTACTCTCTAGTCACTGTGATTACATTGTGGTTGTGTATGTCCACCACCGCCATATACAGTGCCTTCAAAAAGTATTCACACCCCTTGACTTTTTGCACATTTTGTTGTTACAAAGTGGGATTCAATTTGATTTAATTATCATTTTTGTTGTCAGCGATCTACAAAAAATACTCTGTCAAAGTGGAACAAAAAAAATTGTATTCATGGAAAATATAACAAATATATCTTCATTAAATAAGTGTTCAACCCCTTGAGTCAATACATGTTAGAATCACCTTCGATTACAACTGTGAGTCTTTCTGGATTGTGCAACATTTGTCCATTATTCTTTTCAGAATTCTTCAAGCTCTGTCAAATTGGTTGTTGATCATTGCTAGACAACCTTTTTCAGGTCTTTCCATAGATTTTCAAGTAGATTTAAGTCAAAACTGTAACTAGTCCATGCAGGAACATTCACTGTCTTCTTGGTAAGCAACTCCAGTGTAGATTTGGCCTTGTGCTTTAGGTTATTGTCCTGCTGACAGGTGAATTCATCTCCCAGTGTCTGGTGGAAAGCAGACTGAACCAGGTTTTCCTCTAGGATTATGGCTGTGCTTAGCTCCATTCCGTTTCTTTTTTTATTCTGAAAAACTCCCCAGTCCTTAATGATTACAAGCATACCCATAACATGATGCAGCCACCACTATGCTTGAATGTTTTGGAATATTTTTATTCTGTTCAGGCTTCCTTCTTTTCACTCTGTCAATTAGGTTAATATTGTGGAGTAACTACAATGTTGTTGATCCATCCTCAGTTTTCTCCTATCACAGCCATTAAACTCTAACTGTTTTAAAGTCACCATTGGCCTCATGGTGAAATACCTGTGCGGTTAGGAAGGACGCCTGTATCTTTGGAGTGACTGGGTGTATTGATACACCATCCAAAGTGTAATTAACTTCACCATGCTCAAAGAGAGATTCAATATCTGCTTTTTTTTTTTTTTTACCCATCTACCAATAGGTGCACTTTTTTGCGAGGCATTGGAAAACCTCCCTGGTCTTTGTGGTTGAATCTGTGTTTGAAATTCACTGCTCAACTGAGGGACCTTACAGATAATTTTGTGTGTGGGGGTACAGAGAATGATGTAAATGTAGTCATAAAAAAAAAAAAATCATGTTAAACACTATTGCACACAGAGTGAGTCCATGCAACTTATTATTTGACTTGTTAAGCACATTTTTACTCCTGAACTTATTTAGGCTTGCCATAACAAAGGCGTTGAATACTTACTGACTTAAAACATTTCAGCTTTTCATTTTATATGAATTTGTAAAAATGTCCTAAAACATAATTCCACTTTGACATTATGGGGTATTGTGTATAGACCAGTGACAAACAAAATTGAATCAATTTAAAATTCAGGTTGTAACACAACATTTGTTTGGGGAAAAGGGCAATGGGTGTGAATACTTTCTGAAGGCACTGTATAACAACCCCACTAAACGTTAGGGAACATTAACTGACGAAATATTACAATTTCTATCAAACTTTTCTTGAACTATCTACTCTAAAGCCTACTGTATTGGTCATAGCTAGCTTTTGGTATCATTACAATATTTTACCTCATTTGCACATGCACCCCATTCAGATTTCAAGAAACAGGCATTTGTTGTGACATTTTCACGGAATGTGAACTTTACAAGAGCTCTCCAAGTTGTGAGTATTTCCCCATGTTCGATTTTGTTACGTTGGTGCCTTAAAGTATTTTTCATTATGTATTTTTTTGTTTTCATTGGCCAGTGATGCACTAAGCAGCTTTAAAAGGTAGGAAGAAGTTCAGGATCAAAATGTATTTAACATTTAAATTATATTTATTTGTGGAGGGTGTATTGGAAGAATACTTCAAATACTTGAGTATCTTTAATTTGCATGTTGAGTACATTTTCTGTACCACTACTTTCAAAAACATTTGGTTGCATGATGTTAGAATGCCTTCTATGAGTTGTATTTGGAAAAAGCTGTTTTGTGTTACGCATCTAGGTTCTAAGAATGCTATGCAGTATTTTGTCCAAGGCAGCATTCGCCCTACTGTGGTACACTATCAATATGTATAGAATTGTACCCAGAAACTGCAGATTGTAGCCTACATGACACTGTGCCCATACTACACAACATGGCTTAGTTTTTGCACCTTAAAGTAATCGAAACAGGACCGTTTCATTCCAGTTTATAACAGACTTTCATACTCGACCACTACATTTCATAACAATGTATTGTACTGTACTATGCTGTACTGAATACACTACTATTTAATTTATCGTTCTTGAACTTGATTATAATAGCGCTGAGGGAAAAACTGCCTTGCTTAAAAAACTACATGGCAGGGTTGGAGTCAATTCCATTTTAATTCTAGGCAATTGAGAAAGTAAACCAAATTACAATTACAATCTTTCCTCATTGAAGATAATTGGAATTTCAGTGTACTTCCTGAATTGAAATGGAATTGACCCCAACCCATGGTACATGGGGGTGTCAACTTCAGCGCTTCGGTTTTTCTCAGTAGGGAGTGCATGCAGTCTTTGGTGCCAAGATAATCGATTTCAGTTGCATTTCTGTTTGTAGCCTTATCTGTTGTATTTCAGTTGCCTGAATGTATAGAGGGTTGATAAAGGTTGCCTCTCGCTGTTTGTTTTGTTGTTGATGATATGCAGCAGACGCTCATAATAAACTCTTCAAAAAGGGTTGAGGTAGTAGCTGGTTGTTTGTACTAGCTTAGTGTTAGTTCACTTCAAATCAAAGGACAGGAATGCAGTGCTGTATAAAGCCAAGTCAAATATTTTATTAATGATTAAAGCACAGGCTACTTTTGACTTACAACACCATCCTCTACATTGCACACTCAACGTGCAATTTTTTGGTAAACGTCAGTCAGTTTTCACCTGGGTTGTATGGCAGTACAAGTTAGTTTACTATGTACGTGTATTATGCTCAGTCCGTTTGAATACAATATTGTAATTTGGACTATGATACTAATTCCTCCCCCAACACACCTATGCTGTCACAGACCCTCAGAATCACAGTGTGGGTCACATCTAGCATGTAATTCAATAGGCTACCAATGACATCTTCGCATGGGTTGGTACACTACAATCACTGACTGCTCATTCCATTAGAGTGCAATAGCACTAGCATGCTTTGGCAATGGCTCAGAGCATGTTTTGTCATACTGAGGAGCACCGAGGGGTTGTGACAAGAATAATGTCTGCAGTGTAACATTCAGGAATCCAAGAAACCGACCTAGAGCTCAGCATTGTAGAGGAGGAGCACAATTGCTGGGAAACTAAAAGCTCAAGCGTGAGCACCACAATAAAAGCACATGCAAAATGTAGAACTAAACGCTGCCATCACGCATACATATTCATTCATAGTCCCCTGTAGCTCAGTTGGTAGAGCATGGCGCTTGCAACGCCAGGGTTGTGGGTTCGTTTCCCACGGGGGGCCAGTATGAAAATGTATGCACTCACTAACTGTAAGTCGCTCTGGATAAGAGCGTCTGCTAAATGACAAAAAATGTCAAATGTAAATTCATCACTCCATTTAAAATTATTAACTTCATATGTCCAGGTGCGTGGAGTGTTTGTAATTAAGGCATGCTCATGTAACAGTTAATGGATTTCACTCTGAATAATCAGTGGTAAGAAATTAGCATAACATGTCTGCACAATGTATTCTAGTAATCTGGACTACTTTGCATTGCTGATGTTAGATTGCATATTATCACAGTGATGATGGACCAAATCCTACCTTTTGATACGCATGTAACACATGAATAAACTGGTTATACAATGAGACTGAGTTGGTATAGCCTATAAATCACATAGAACTAACAGCAATCTGTAAACTCATATGTCAATTCCATGTAGTGTAAAACAACCAAGTTGAATTCATCACAGCTTTTTTTAATACAGTCATCAGTGTCATGTAAAAGATATGAAGATATCTCACAGAAAGCTTCCTTTTAATCACAAACCCACAAAGACTGAGCATTTGGGATGGGAAAGAGTATGGAGTGCAAAGTAACAGTCTCTGTTCAGAGTAGTCTCTGTGCAGAGGCTGGGATGGGCACCCTGGTTCCAAACAGAATGGGCAGCTGGGGCTCTGCCCGTTTCAGGCTCTTGGTCTTCCGTCCAAAGTAGAGTCTATGAGCACTGCTGGTCCGGGGATCCTGTCTGAGGTGTCTGCCCAGGGGGTAGGTGGCGCGGGCTAGAGGCTCTGCCAGTGTGCTGAGGGGCATGTCACATCTCTTGGGGACGGGGATGCTGAAAGCAGACAACAGGTGGTGGCTCTGCTTAGACGGCCAGTACTTAGAGGTGAGGGATCCCTGGTAGGTGTCCTTGGGCAGCCTGTCTTTGTCTGGGACAGCGTCTGCTGCTCTCGTTTCCTCTACTCTCTCCACACTTCCGCTCTCCCCGGCAGGTGTGACACCATCTGACCCAGCCTCTGCCGTCTCCCCGTCTGAGGCGCTGCGTCCCGGGCCGGCCTCCCCCCTCCGGAGCTGGCTGGTGACCCTAGGGTGTCCGGGCTGGGAGGCCTTCACGGGCGGTAGGACGGCAAAGCTGTTGATGATCAGCGTCATGGGACACTCTGAAGCTGAGTGGTGGTGGCCCTGGGAGGGGACCGATCCCAGCAGTGAGTCACTGATCTCACACACCTCAGCCTTGTCCTCCACCATCTTGTCTCGGAGTGTCAGTTGCTGTGTGGCTTTCTGAAGGTCCCTGAAGGACTCTGGTGGGGACTCCTCTGAAGAGACGCTAGAGGTATGACTGTAGGGTCTGTTCAGGAAGTCTCCCAGGGTTGTGGGGGGGGGTTTCTCCCATTGGTCCAGGGAGGAATCACAGAAGGACTCAGGGGAGTGGGTTAAGCTGGACTCTGAGTAAGGGGGGTCCGAGAGCTTCACGAGGTCCACACACAGGTGGCGGTGGTGGCCTGTGTCTCCAGACTTGACCCTCTTTCCTCTCCTCTGGGTCTGAACCAGGCAGCCAAGTGGAGTAGTTCTGCCCCAGCCCTGGATCTGTCTCAACAACAAACACAACAGCATTAAGGGAAACGTAATTATATTTTAATCAGTGTATCGCAATTTAGAGAAAATTAGGTTTCACCTTTTAAGATGATTTCTGAGATTAAATGTAGTTATAAACAGTGAATAAACATACTGACACTGTTTCACTTTTTCTTAACTCACATGAAATGGAAGTGTGTATCTGGTGCCTATGCAATAACTTGACACTGGCTGAATATCACTCACAATCTAGCCAAAAATAAAACCGCAGTGTATTACTCACAGCTTCCTCCCATCCGGAGAGACAGAGAAACTCAAATGGCTCCTGCTCTTTGGATGAGGTATCCTCGCTGATATCCAAAAGGGCATCGACATGGCCTCTGTTGGGTAGTTGGCAGCTCTGGTCCCATCCTGTGTACTCGACTGCCACACTTCTGTCTTCAGCCACTTCTACAGGCGCCTGGTCCCATTCCTTGAATATGTCCATTCTAAGACGAGCCTTTCAGGGTGAAATCTGTTGAGAGTGAAAAAAGCATCTCTAATTAGACACTCATTATTACTGTCCATTTTTAGGCTCGCTGATAAGAGAGGAGATGCATGTACACAAACAGCAAGCAAGCTATACGTCATTGTAAGCATTGTAAAACTATTTGTAAGATATCTGAAGACCTGTAACCTTTAACGTTAACTTTATGACATGTTAACTCAGTTTACAAACCCTGTCCATAAAATTTATTATTGAACATTTTAGCTAGCTAGCAAGAGAACCTCGCATTTCTGCCTAGCTAGCTACTAACGGTAATGTTAGGTAAACTAGCAACGTAAGTAGGAAGCTTGTTCTAACGTTAGCTGAAGCCAGAAGCAAGGCTGTAAAAGAGACAACTTACCATTAAAGGGGGTCGAGTTCGACATTGGCTCCTTGATGTTTTTACATTCAACTTAATAGGCAGTAACATAGAATAGTCATCAAATATTTATTACAGTTTTGCAGCTCACAGGAGACGACCCCAAACAAAGTCAAAGATGTGCTAGGCACACGAAGTGTTTGGAGTGGAGATAGAACGCCGTTGCCATGACAACTCCGCTACAATAGGGCGCCCATAAGTGACGTATGGAAAAAAGAGGGAAAATGGGAGGGGGACTTGAGAAAGCAAGTTGCAATTGATGTAACAATTTCTACACCTGGATTTGTTGCTTGTTACAATTCGTGATTTGCATCATGGTGTCCACTATGTTGCTGACTATTTCATTCAATAGCTATAATTAGGACTAACCCTATAATTTCTGTAATCTATAGTAATATATCCTATACAATATGATTTAAAATAGCCCAGAATAACATTATTATAATATGAATAGTATAACATAAGGCTATAAAATAGTTGGCAGGGGCACATATGAATTTGATCAGTACTTGACTTGGACTGAAATAGGTTCCAGTACTCATTTTGGGATATAGGATTTGATACCAGCAACCCTCCTTTTGCCAGCTCACTTCGCACCATATTTTTTTGCCAGGTCAGACCCGGGATTCGAACTCCCCCTCAACTCTCCGATTGCGGGCACTCCTCTCTAACCACTAGGCTACCTGGCGCCCCTCATGGACAGAGCTATAGATTAAACGACTGACCATCCATGATATCAATGTTATAGTTTTAACCATGTTTTGAGGCTATACAGTGTTTGTTTACATTTGCATTGTTTACAAACATTGGAGTAAACCAACCTTATATTTTGGGTTCTGATCGGGTACGACAGTTGAACTAAGCTCATGAGGCATTTATAAGTTATATTCTTCAAGAATCAATTGGTATATATTATTAATTAAGTCCCAAAATGTATATAACAACTTAAAGATTATAGCTTTAAAAAACAGCTGATTTAATAGGTTACTCTTGATATCTATTTTAGAAGAAATGTTTATGACAGTTATCTGCTTATTGCTTCTAAAAGAGGAAGCTGTGCGTTTTTTGCTCATGGTTGAAATGAGATTGCCACATCGCTCCGGCCAAACGCCACGCCCACTAACGTTTCTTCTCCATGAAGCAATCCATACAGCAGCGGAATAAAATTCAGGATGAGTCGTTAGGCAAGAAATGAGACGTGCTATTCGGCACGTTGTGGTCCAACCAGGGACAAACCTTATGACTATAATTTCATGCCTCTCACTGGGTCCACCTAGCTCTGTGCAGTTTTATGTGCACTGTAATCTCAGCCCTTGACTGGGGCATGCTGCTGGAAATGTGCACAGTGATAAGGGAATCCCATATTTCATATTCTTTAATAATGAACGAATTTGTATGCCTGTGAATGAAATATAAAGTGACGTTAGGGAGGCATGTTTGGTATTTGTTGTTCTAGCTGCACTTGCAGCAGCTTGGCTTATTGGTTCAGAAATGCGCAGTGTCACAGTCTGACGTGGTACCACGGCGTTTATCCGTGTGTTTTTCTCTTACACCTAACGGCGTGTTCCTTTTTCCGTGCCTCTGATCACGACGACTTCGACTGAAGACCAGCGACTCTCCCGCTTTATGGAAACCGAGGCTGTGCGTTCTGTCGTGGTCATGCTGCCTCCCAAGAACTGCCTCCCGAGGAACTACAGCTGCATAGCTGGATTGTTCGGGAGCTTGGCAGCAGACCCGAGACTAGAAGACGTGGAGGGGATGGAGCTGAACGGAACATGCGAGCCCATCGAGATGCACCATGTGGTGGATGAGAGACCAAGAGGCCGGGAATCCTTCCTCAAACCCCCGCAGAGTCCGAACCTGCGCCGGAGGTGCACGTCTCTGCCGACCCCCATAGAGAGAGCGAAACTTGAGATCTCCCGCAGCCGGAGTCCCTGCAGCCAGAAAAAGGTCCGTTTCGCCGACTCTCTGGGTCTGGAGCTCACCTCTGTGAAGCACTTCAATGACACAGACATGCCCAATGTGCCGGAGCGCATAATGGCCACATTCGGCAGGGGTCCCCTCCATCTGAATCCCTTTGATAAGTTCCCCAGGGCACCTACCACCCAGTCAATTTTTATGGAGATGCAATTCAAGAACCCCGGGACCCTACCAGGCTTTACTGAGAAAGTGAAAGAAGTTAAAGTGTTGTTGGAGTGTGCTGAAGCCGACGAGTTCAGTCTGTCTGGCGTCGTGCGGGTTTTGAACATGGCTTTCGAGAAAAGTGTCTATTTGAGGTTCTCAATCAACAACTGGATAACCTTCATGGACAGTCTGGCATCATATATCCCAGAATCAAGCGACGGCGTGACAGACAAATTCTCCTTTAAGATAATCACCCCAACGACATTTCTGGAGAGTGGAGGCACATTGCAGTTTGCCATTAGATACTGCGTTGGTGGAGATGAGTATTGGGACAATAATAACGGGGTCAACTACAAAGTGCGACGCCACAGGTTTAAGATTTCCCCACCCCGTGAGTGGGAGGATGGCTGGATTCACTTCATCTAACCTGCATGCGCCCTTTGGCGTTCTCACCAGCGCACTGTGTGTGTAAAGCGCGCAATCTCTCCACGGGCACCGCTTTACCATAATGAAGAATAGCCCTAGCCTAGGCTATAGCCTCTACACATTGTGTTAATGATCCAACTGCCGTGTCCAGCTGTACACTCAGTCATTCTTGACATTGTTTGGGATATGTTTTTTTTTTCTTCACCACTGTCACATTGCTTTTGTTTCATGTCATTATGTTTGACAGATTTGACAGGATTGAGAAAGACAAGCCCTTTATTAGGAGGTGAATCTGCTATATGATCATTTGCCTTGGTGTGGGGGCTTTGTACAGTCCTGTGCCCTTTGGTGGGGCACGACCATACCCTTATGTAATGCAGGGACACGTGCCATTGAAAACGTGCCAGGAATATAACCCGTTTAAGCATCACTGTCCCTCACTAAAACACAGCGATGCTCGACTATTTTATTTAACATCTTGTGCGATGTCTTAACTGTCAACGAATGCTTTTAAGACACTGGGGGAAATGGTTATGAAAAATACAAAGACAGCCCATCTTCTCTTTGTTAATTTCAGATAGCAAGGGACTGTGCTCACGTGTATCCCGCCTGTGCACCTATCATACCGGCTTTCAGTCCAATTCTCTCTCATCTGAAAACTCCACCGGATGGGACAGCTCAGAGGCTCAGTAACACCAATATTCGCACTGGATAAACAAAGGAAATATCAAATTGCCATTTGTTTGACCAATTCCTCATCTTTTCATCTTCTTGGATATGCCTTATAATAACCCTTAGAAGTAACGGGGACCGCTGCTGTGCTTTTATCCTGATCAATATTGGGTGTATTCAGTTTTATAGCTATTACAACACGAATATTTCAATGTTGGGGAAATAATTAATACTCTCTATAGCAATGCTCAACGAGATGATGTTTGACAAAGGAAATCATCCCACGAGCCTTGTTCGCTGGTTATAAATGCATCAGAAAACGATTTTCCAGAAGAGGCAAACCAATAGCAGTAGAGTAGACTGTGGAGCCATACAGTCTAGCAGTAGGCTAGTAGGATGATCTGATATGACCCCCAAACATATAACATAATAATATGTGGATCTTTACCACTCTCAAATGCCAAATAATGCATATACTATATGCATTATGTTAAACACGCGGGCAAAGAAAAACTATTATACAGAAAAACTATTATACAGAAAAACTATTATACAGAATATTTTGTACAGGATCTTATGATAGATTTTTCTCTGCAGTGCTTTCTGCATGTGTCTAATTGATTTCCAGCACCACTAATCACAGATCTGCCTAAACTTAATGGCATGACAGTTGATATTTTACAGCATTCCTGTTGTGACACTCTTGATCTCAACCAGTCCCAATAATTCACCAGGTGTCTTGTTGTAAACAATAGTTGAGGATAGCTCTAGTCCTAAGGTCCACTGCAGAGTCAGTCACCCTGCCTCATCTACCTTCTTCAAGTTGAGCTATAATGACAAAATCCACACGGATATCACTCCATTTTATAACTGTTATTACACAATGACAACTTACAGAGACAGATACTGCTGGACTTTTGTTTATGTTCCTTGTTGGACTTGAAATGCAACGGTTGCTGTTGAAAAATATATATTTACCTCAGATCGTTTCTAGAGTGCGGACCTGACGATCTTCCAAAAAATCCAGGTTTTTCTCCTTTTATTCAGGTTGAACAAAACAAAACATTATTTTTTTATGAAATACACTAGAACCAAAATAGTCAAACTCATGGCATTTTTAAAACACATCCAGTCCAGTAAAACAGTAGCGTTTCATTGTCAGTATTTTGTAAATAACTTCCACTGTGCAGTGTTGTCTTTTGAGGTAGTACTATTACACTGGTGATCTAAACTGCTTTTACTGATTTCAAAGCTGCAATGTTAGAGTTGGCTGATGATATAGAAAAGAACAGTGTTTGTTTGGTAGGACTACATATTGTACAGTTGATACTATAGCACTGGTGCTTCATGCTGAACTCGTTTGTTGGCACATTGGCATCACAAACAGTGCCTTTGGAAAGTATTCAGACCACTTTACTTTTTCCACATTTTGTTACGTTACAGCCTTAATCTAAAATGGATTAAATAAAAACATTTCCTCAGCAATCTACACACAATACCTCATAATGACAAAGTGAAAACAGGTTTTTCGAAACATATAGACATTTATTAAAACAAAAAACAGAAGTACCTTATTACATAAGTATTCAGACCCTTTGCTATGAGACTCGAAATTGAGCTCAGGTGCATCCTGTTTCCATTGATCATCCTTGATTGGAGTCCACCTGTGGTAAATTCAATTGATTGGACATGATTTGGAAAGGCACACACCAGTCTATATAAGGTTCCACAGTTGACAGTGCATGTCAGAGCAAAAACCAAGCTATGAGGTCGAAGGAATTGTCCGTAGAGATCTGAGACAGGATTGTGTCGGGGCACAGATCTGGGGAAGGGTACCAAAACATTTTTGCAGATTTGAAGGTCCCCAAGAACACAGTGGCCTCCATCATTCTAAATTGATGAAGTTTGGAACCACCAAGACTCTTCCTAGAGCTCGCCTTACGGCCAAACTGAGCAATCGGTGGAGAAGGGCCTTGGTCAGGGAGGTGACCAAGAACCCGATGGTCACTCTGACAGAGCTCTAGAGTTCCTCTGTGGAGATGGGAGACCCTTCCAGAAGGACAACCATCTCTGCAGCACTCCACCAATCAGGCCTTTATGGTAGAGTGGCCAGACTGAAGCCACTCCTCAGTAAAAGGCACATGACAGGCCGCTTGGAGTTTGCCAAAAGTCACCTAAAGACTCTCAGACGATGAGAAACACGATTCTCTGGTCTGATGAAACCAAGATTAAACTCTTTGGCATGAATGCCAAGCGTCACGTCTAGAGGAAACCTAGCACCATCCCTACGGTGAAGCATGGTGGTGGCAGCATCATGCTGTGGGGATGTTTTTCAGCGGCAGGGACAGGGAGACTAGTCAGCAACGCTCCCCATCCAACCTGACAGAGCTTGAGAGGATCTGCAGAGAAGAATGGGAGAAACTCCCAAATACAGGTGTGCCAACCTTGTAGCGTCATACCCAAGAAGACTCGAGGCTGTAATCGCTGCCAAAGGTGCTTCAACAAAGTACTGAGTAAAGGGTCTGAATAATTATATAAATGTGATATTTCTGTTTAATTAATTTTTGTTATTAGCAAACATTTATAAAAACCTGTTTTTGCTTTTACATTATGGGGTATTGTGTGTAGATTGATGAGGGAAAAAAACTATTTAATCGATTTTAGAATAAGGCTGTAACCTAACAAAATGTGGAAAAAGTCAAGGGGTCTGAATACTTTCCGAAGGCACTGTAATGCACATGTGTCAAACTCATTCCACTGAGGGCCGAGTGTCGGCTGGTTTTTCGATCCTCCCTTGTACTTGATTGATGAATTAAGGTCACTAATTAGTAAGGAACTCCTCTCACCTGGTTGTCTAGGTCTTAATTGAAAGGAATAAACTAAAACCTGCAGACACTCAGCCCTCAGTGGAATGAGTTTAACACCCCTGACATGAGGTGAGGGAGCTCATTATGGATGGATGGCAAACTAAACTTAGGTTATGGAAATCAACAGCCCACATTACACAAACTGTTTGTCTACAGGTGTACTGGATGTACAGCATGTTTAAATTCAAGTTTGAATTTATTTGTGTTGTTATAATTTGTGGGCGTTTTCTATAACATGAATGCTTGGAATGTATCAATATTTTGTTTTGTTGAGGAAGCCTCTGAGAGGTCATCAACTTGGAGATGTATCTGTTTAGAAAATGGAATGCATCTCTGAGAATAACATGTAGTTATATAATATAGTTAGTTACTGTTGACTGACTATAATGTCAACATGGTTCAGTAAGAAAAGCCTGTGTTTACATGATCCAGGACCTGGAGGGAGCTTGGCCAGACTATTCAACCCTCGAGATTGAAAATGGAAAAAAGACTACTCATGTGACCACTGAGCATGTCCAAATGACTCAAACAATTTAGCAGAGTTGTTTGGCTTATCATAGCTGTTTGGTTTCCAGAGTCCAGTGGTTGGCTCTTTCTAATATCTAAATCTGTAGAACCTGGTTAGACCAAAATAACCTCACTTATGGTCTCATGTCCACCATGACATTAACCGACCTCTAGGGCTGCACAATATGGGCAAAACATCTAAAAGCGATTTTTTAAAACCAAATATGGCTATTGCGATTTGACGTGCAATAAAGATCAAACTATTTGGGTGAACTGTTGGAATCAAATAAATAGATGTAATTATATTAAGAAGCAAAGTGGAAAGCAGCATCGTTCTTGTTTGGAACAATTTGTTGACTGCATTGACCTAACGGAACAACATGCAAATCTATAGTCAATCAAACAGCGAGGGGGAGGAACTGCGCTGCTTGAGTGACAGGGGGCGAGGCTTAGTGTGTGTGTGGGAAGCAGCCGCAAGAGGAGAAAGAAACGGAGAAAGCTATAAAACCTCAAGTTACTCACAGCTGAGATGCGTTTCAAAATATTGCATGTGATATGGATCTCTTGCGATATGGATATTGCACATGTCAATATATGATTTTGATGTGAATTCGATTAATTGTGCAGCCCACTCTTGAGTTGAGACATGACCATTGGTTGACAGCTGGTTGGCCTCACTGTGTTCAAAAGCATGCTAGTCTGTGCAGTCAGTGAGTTCCACACATGGCAGCTGTATCTCCACATAGACTACTGTGGTTAACAAGATGTCACGCCTTGTCAGAGATTGTTTTATGTTTCCTAGGTCAGTGATTAAATGTAATGGTTATGTTTCAACATGTAGCTTTTGCTTATGATTTCTATTAGTTGTAAATATTCTCTCAATAAGTGTACATGCAGTAAAGTATGATTTCAATCATGAATTGTTTCCATCATTACATTTCACTTTGTGAATATGCCATGGAGGTTAGGGTGTAATGTTTTATAGGGGAAGGATGAAGGGCTTCCAGAAACAGACAGTATAGTGTTTGTCAACACAATGTAACCACATTTTATGAACGATAATGTTTATTTGTTTTTATGTGTTGCATATTGAATGTCTTTCTGCTACCAAATTATGTAGTGTAATAGCATTTCAAAAACAGGATTGCAAGCAGTGGATGGATATGAGGTGTAGGCCTAAAGTTTATTTTGTGTATTATTATTTATTTAAAATTGTCAAAACTACAAAGTAACTCCAAGTAAACATTTAAAATAGCAATCAAATCTAAAAACGATGTAAACATTATGTAAACATTATCACTGGCGTACCACACACCCCCGCAGGCCCCGGGGGTCACTTTGTAGTAAAACATTTTTGGGGGGAGGTTGGGGGCCCCCTGGAGGTTGCAACCCCCCCCCCCCCCCCCCCCCCCCTCCACAGATAGCATATGAACACATCATAAAAATAGAATTTCAGGAAATTTGCTTTAAAACTGCGGTACGCAACTGAACCTTATGGCAAAATGTGGGCGGGGTCTCAGAAATGATAGGGTTATTGTATAAGGTGTAACTTAAGATGGTTCCATTGCCTTATGTTTAGAGTTCATACTGAAATGAACACATAAGAGGTCTAAGCTGTGAAGGGATGTTATGGTAGGTTGATCAACATGTGCTAATAGGTCGAGCAGTCAAAGCATACTGGACAGTATGTACTGGGGCTAAGCTCAGGGGATCTTTAGGCTAAAGAGTTGCATGCATGCCACTATAGACGACATGCACTTTGGAGTATCTGAAACGTCTGAAAGGAGTGACTAATGATTGTAATATTGAGCTACTCAAAGTGCATAGCGCACTTTGAGTAGGAAAGTAGGAAAGCTAGGAAAAGAGGCATGGTTTGGTTTGGTATGCCTCTCCCGACTTGACACGTATTCCTGTGAATTGCTACTAACCAATATGTTCTCCATCCCCAGTCATGTGTTTGATACACAGCTTTCTCTCTCACTGTGAAATGTTATACATCTGAAATAGTTTCAATCAAGTTCACTTTACTCACACGCTACCGGTCAAAAGTTTTAGAACACCTACTCATTCAAGGGTTTTTCTTTATTTTTACTATTTTCTACATTGTAGAATAATAGTGAAGACATCAAAACTATGAAATAACACATATGGAATCATGTAGTAACCCAAAAAAGTGTTATACAAATCAAAATGTATTTTATATTTGAGATTCTTCAAATAGCTACCCTTTGCCTTGATGTTTGCTTTGCACACTCTTGGCATTCTCTCAACCAGCTTTACCTGGAATGCTTTTCCAACGGTCTTTCCCACATATGCTGAGTACTTGTTGGCTGCTTTTCCTTCACTCTGCGGTCCGACTCATCCCAAACCTTCTAAATTTGGTTAAGGTCGGGGGATTGTGGAGGCCAGGTTATCTGATGCAGCACTCCATCACCCAGCCTAGAGGTGTGTTGGGTCATTGTCCTGTTGAAAAACAAATGATAGTCCCACTAAGCCCAAACCAGATGCTTGTGTTTCTTGGCCCAAGCAAGTCTCTTCTTATTATTGGTGTCCTTTAGTAGTGGTTTCTTTGCAGCAATTCGACCATGAAGGCCTGATTCACATAGTCTCCTCTGAACAGTTGATGTTGAGATGTGTCTGTTACTTGAACTCTGTGAAGCATTTATTTGGGCTGCAATTTCTGAGTCTGGTAACTCTAATAAACGTATCCTCTGCAGCAGAGGTAACTCTGTGTCTTCCATTCCTGTGGCGGTCCTCAGTTTCATCATAGCGCTTCATGGTTTTTGCGACTGCACTTAATAAACTTTCAAAGTTCTTCAAATGTTCCGTATTTTCTGACCTTCATGTCTTAAAGTAATGATGGACTGTCATTTCTCTTTGCTTATTTGAGCTGTTTTTGCCATAATATAGACTTGGTCTTTTACTGATTGGCTCAAACGCAGTAAGAAGGAAATAAATTCCACAAATTAACTTTTAACAAGGCACACCTGTTAATTGAAATGCATTCCAGTTCACTACCTCATGAAGCTGGTTGAGAGAATGCCAAGAATGTGCAACGCTGTCATCAAGGCAAAGGGTGGCTATTTGAAGAACCTCAAATATAAAATACATTTTGATTTGTATAACACTTTTTTGGGTTACTACATGATTCCATGTGTGTTATTTCATAGTTTTGATGTCGTCACTATTATTCTACAATGTAGAAAATAGTAAAAAATAAAGAAAAACCCTTGAATGAGTAGGTGTTCTAAAACTTTTGACCGGTAGTGTATGTGGAGTGGAGGAAGTGAATTTCCCTTGGTTTGACCTATAAGATTATCAATCTTCTTCTTTTGAACCTATGCAAACCTTAGTACTGCAGTCCATCATCTGTCTGTGTTGATGTGTCTTGGTGTCTGACGTATTGTTTGGAGCTAATGTTTAACACTGTATTTTGGCTGTTTGCATGCACAGCTGAAGTACCCTATTCTTTTTATGGTGAGATTGTAATGTAGCCTATATTTTATTAAAACAACAGCAATAAAGGCCTTTGTGATGGGAAATTAAAACGTGTTGTAGTTTTTTCAATTTCCTTTGTCACACTACAGTCAGCAGCATGGAATAATAACCTTTACCTTAACCTTTCATTACAATAGCTTTATTAACTCAACTAGAATCAATGTCACAGCATCTTCTGAGATGACACAGGTTTAAAACAAAGCTCTACAGATTAATTTCCCTGCAGGGTGTGATTTTGATTGTATTATGAGAGACCTCATTTTTTCCTCTGAATGCTCCACTGCTGTCTGTCTGCTTTGAGATGACTGGCTCATTTATCAGACGACCGTCTAATCCACACAGGGCTCTAGTTCTGTAGGTCATCAAATGTATTGCTGCGCTGCGGTGGTCAGCCACCCAGCCCCTCACCGCAGTCATGACGAGACACATGTCCTTGAATTGATCAGCTTTGTCGGCACGCCCCTCAGTGTTCTCGGTTGGAGTGGGGTTGCATGGGTGGTTTTGGGGGGCATGAGGACAGGCTGAGGGATCTCTTGTGATCAGGAGGGTTGGCTTCAGTCACAATTTTGTCTCTGACATGTAGGCTATATAACAGAGAACAGGTACTCTTGGTGTCCTTGACTTTTCCCATTCTGATGGATGGGCATATTCTTATAATGTCATCATGGTATAGGGTATCTATTTTATATGCAAGGGCACACAGAGTGTCAGTTACAGCCATATGATTTACCATGACATTTCATTAGCTAGTCATTGATCTATTCAATAGATTGCATTTAGCGCTCCATTGACTAGTTTCCTCTTCTCAAAAGATTGATTGCTCTGATGCACACCTCTATAGGACGGAATCTTAATAGTAAAAGACTCTATAGGACTGAATCTCAATAGTGAACGACTCTATAGGACTGAATCTCAATAGTGAAAGACTTTATAGGCTAAGTCCAATCTTTACTGTAGTTAATACAGTAGTAATTATGCTATAAAATAAGGCACCATATCCATCCTTGATTCCCTTGACTCTGACCCAGTTAGATATGAATGAGGACATATTGAGCTGAGGCCTGAGCCCCTGTCATTTTTGCTAATCACAAACCAATGATGAGGGCAGAGGGAGGATGAGAGAGAAGGGAGGGAGA
Source organism: Coregonus lavaretus (assembly GCF_964263955.1). Classification (NCBI taxonomy): domain Eukaryota; kingdom Metazoa; phylum Chordata; class Actinopteri; order Salmoniformes; family Salmonidae; genus Coregonus; species Coregonus lavaretus. Next base: position 16,853,617 of record NC_140024.1, read on the forward strand.
AGGGTGGTAGAAGGGGTTTACCCTGAGGAAACAGTCAAGCTGTTTTGCTTCTCGCCAGACGACAACTCTACCTGTGTGTGTGTGTGTGTGTGTGTGTGTGTGTGTTTGTGTGTGTGTGTGTGTGTGTGTGTGTGCAAGCGTGCAGTTGCCTCTCAGTTGCCTCTTGGCTAAATATAAAGTGGCAGTTAGAAAAGCTCAGTTCTGATTCTAGATGACATCTAAGAGTCTGTGTGGAATGGGTGGCGAGGTTGTTTTGGATACATAGTCCCTTTTTGAAATAGTTTCTGGGTATAAAAACACAACACAATTAGTTTAATTTGTCACAGATAACCTCTAGCTCACCCCTTTGAGTTGATGTGATTAAACTAAGGTTAGACCGTTGTTTTATGGCAATCGTTTCACCAAGCCAAACAGTCATCACTAGTGAATATGAGTGATAATGTTATTATACTCCAACCTAGCCTGCTGTGACTCAGTGTGTATCAGTCAGCAGTGTCTCGTGGACCGCATCAGAACACAAGTAGCCAGAGAACCAGACAAACAGAGCAGCCAAACAATTGGGGCTACATTAACAACCTTGATTAAAGCGACAGAGGATGGTAGCGGACTACTGTATATTGCCACTTCTATTTGCCACATCTTTAATCTGAATCTGGAGAGTGTTTTTCCACAGACCTGGAGGGAAGCAAAAGTCATTTTGCTACCCAAAAATGGTAAAGCTCCCTTTGCTGGTTCTAACAGCCGACCAATCAGCTTGCTGCCAGTATTTTTTTATTTTTTATTTTTTAGGGGCAAGATCAGCTTTAATGTTGCAGATAGATTTCCATCAATGTAATTGTCTGCATCACTTCCAATCCCCCATATGTTTTTTTCTCTCTCAAATATATATATATATATATATATATATATATATATATATACGTACACATACATATACACATACATGCATATATATATACACATACGTCACATACAGTGGGGAAAAAAAGTATTTAGTCAGCCACCAATTGTGCAAGTTCTCCCACTTAAAAAGATGAGAGAGGCCTGTAATTTTCATCATAGTTACACGTCAACTATGACAGACAAAATGAGAAAAAAAAATCCAGAGAATCACATTGTAGGATTTTTTATGAATTTATTTGCAAATTATGGTGGAAAATAAGTATTTGGTCAATAACAAAAGTTTCTCAATACTTTGTTATATACCCTTTGTTGGCAATGACACAGGTCAAACGTTTTCTGTAAGTCTTCACAAGGTTTTCACACACTGTTGCTGGTATTTTGGCCCATTCCTCCATGCAGATCTCCTCTAGAGCAGTGATGTTTTGGGGCTGTCGCTGGGCAACACGGACTTTCAACTCCCTCCAAAGATTTTCAATGGAGTTGAGATCTGGAGACTGGCTAGGCCATTCCAGGACCTTGAAATGCTTCTTACGAAGCCACTCCTTCGTTGCCCGGGCGGTGTGTTTGGGATCATTGTCATGCTGAAAGACCCAGCCACGTTTCATCTTCAATGCCCTTGCTGATGGAAGAAGGTTTTCACTCAAAATCTCACGATACATGGCCCCATTCATTCTTTCCTTTGCACGGATCAGTCGTCCTGGTCCCTTTGCAGAAAAACAGCCCCAAAGCATGATGTTTCCACCCCCATGCTTCACAGTAGGTATGGTGTTCTTTGGATGCAACTCAGCATTCTTTGTCCTCCAAACACGACGAGTTGAGTTTTTACCAAAAAGTTATATTTTGGTTTCATCTGACCATATGACATTCTCCCAATCCTCTTCTGGATCATCCAAATGCAATCTAGCAAACTTCAGACGGGCCTGGACATGTACTGGCTTAAGCAGGGGGACACGTCTGGCACTGCAGGATTTGAGTCCCTGGCGGCGTAGTGTGTTACTGATGGTAGGCTTTGTTACTTTGGTCCCAGCTCTCTGCAGGTCATTCACTAGGTCCCCCCGTGTGGTTCTGGGATTTTTGCTCACCGTTCTTGTGATCATTTTGACCCCACGGGGTGAGATCTTGTGTGGAGCCCCAGATCGAGGGAGATTATCAGATTGTATGTCTTCCATTTCCTAATAATTGCTCCCACAGTTGATTTCTTCAAACCAAGCTGCTTACCTATTGCAGATTCAGTCTTCCCAGCCTGGTGCAGGTCTACAATTTTGTTTCTGGTGTCCTTTGACAGCTCTTTGGTCTTGGCCATAGTGGAGTTTGGAGTGTGACTGTTTGAGGTTGTGGACAGGTGTCTTTTATACTGATAACAAGTTCAAACAGGTGCCATTAATACAGGTAACAAGTGGAGGACAGAGGAGCCTCTTAAAGAAGAAGTTACAGGTCTGTGAGAGCCAGAAATCTTGCTTGTTTGTAGGTGACCAAATACTTATTTTCCACCATAATTTGCAAATAAATTCATAAAAAATCCTACAATGTGATTTTGTGGATTTTTTTTTCTAAATTTGTCTGTCATAGTTGATGTGTACCTATGATGAAAATTACAGGCCTCTCTCATCCTTTTAAGTGGGAGAACTTGCACAATTGGTGGCTGACTAAATACTTTTTTCCCCCACTGTATATATACATATAATTTAAAAGTATATATTTCCCTTTATTACTTTCCAACCCCACCACCCCTTCCCTAATTGGAGTAAACTAGTGAACAACAATGCATAGGCCTCTACTTCCAGCTTATAAATACTATGTACACTCTATGGACACAGTCAATTTTACAATAATTATATTTTGTTTGTTTTTACTCCTGAACTTCCTCTACCCTCAACCTCTCCGATCATTTTCATGATGTCCATCCGGTTTGCGTCTATATGCCATATCTTTCTAACTGTACTCTTTCACAAAAGCTCTCAACCTATAACCTATATACTTATTATGGACACAGTATGCTTTACATTATTATCTTGTTGTTATTAGTTGTTGTTAGTTGTTATTAGTCCCATCCTTCAACTCCATTCAACACCTCCCATCTATATCTTAACACCATCCATATTGGATTTCTATTTGCCATATATTTTAAACTGTACTGTGATGTTTTACAAAAGTTCTGAACCTTTCTATTCTCATTGTTTCTATAGATTGTAAATTGAAAATAATTGTTTTTGCTAAAAGTATTATTATATTATTGATTGATTGACTATGACTTTTCAGATCACCCAGTAGTGCTATCTGCAGGGTTAGCTCCAGGTAAATATTGTAATCCTTTAGCCATTCCTGGACCTGTGTCCAAAAACAAGCTACAAATGGACAGTACCAAAACAAATGATCTAATGATTCTGTCTCTTCACAGCAAAATAACATTCTATTGGTAGCAAGAATTTTGTATAATCATTTAAATTGAAAAATTCTAAGTTTTGAATCTGGCGTCGTTTTGCGTATCAGTTCATAAACACTATGCCATGGAATCGGTACATAAAAAATCTCTTCCCAACTATTTTGCAATCTATATGGGACGACTGTCAATCCTTTGGTCCTTAAATGAAACTGGTATACTTTTTTATTTATCACAATTTTCTTTAACCAATTATGTTCTTTAATGCAGGGCCGACAGACAAGTTCCTTACTTTTTCCCCCTTCCACTTTCCTCTTCGATTTTTGCAGTAATGCTGCAATTATTTGGTTGTAATTTTGGGTAGAGCAGACATTTCCATATGTTTTTGTTAGCTGCATGTGCGACATAACTCCAGCAGTCCTACCTATGATATCATTTACGAAGATTATACCTTTTATAAACATAATATATATATATATATATATATATATATGTTTTTTATCAATTAGTTTAACCACAATATTTGTTGCATTATTTGTTCTGTCGTTTCTGGAGGATTAAATCTTTCTATGGCTTGTTTTAGAAATAGTGATATTTGGGAGATGATTTCCTTTTCAATCTATAAAAAAAATCGATACAAAAATACAATAAAACAACACCTCAAGGAACAACGAGGACTGTGAAGAGACACACACACACACACATTATTCTTTGGTTGTATTCTTTAGCTACAACAGCTTAAAAGTGTCTACATGGCAAAGCACTAGATGGTTTAAGATTAGTATTATTAATTAATTAATTTGTATTTATTTTATCCTTCTTTAAAAAAATTGTTGCATTCTTTACTCGTAGTGTTCTTAGTTTAAATATGTGTTGCTGCTCTTGTCCATTAGTGTTCTGTATTTTGTCATGGTCTATGTTTTGTGTGGACCCCAGGAAGAATAGCTGCTGCTTCTTCAACATCTAATGGGGATCCGAATAGAAATCACGAAAAATCACATTGAGTCAGCAGCAGGGATATCAACAGAGAGTCTGCCATCCAAAATCACCGATTCACTTTATGGGCACTATATCATTACAGATTCAACTTCTTCTTTCTAACATCTTGGCAACAAGGTTTTTAGAGAGCTGATATAGAACCAGAGCATGAAGTATAGTAAGGTCTTTCCACTATATGGATATCAGAAAATGAGTTGATCCTAACCCTACCTCTAACCCTGGCAGTGTTGCAGTCATAGTTCTGTGGTTAATCACATCAGGGGTCTCAGAAGGAGATGGGATCAATAAAAGGATTTCATTAAAACAATTGAACCATTAATTGACAATATTGGTTCAACCCAATACCTCAATATGTCAACATCTATCATTCTTAATTAAACATACCTAATTGAATTTGTGAATGTGCACTATTGGATTAGAATGTGTTGGTATATACTGTATAGTGACTGTTGTTATTGTACCTTCAGGGTGTCAGATGAACAAGATAATCCTGTGTAATCCTACAGTATGACACATTATCTAGGCCTAGTCTGTAACGTTACTGTATGTTAGTGTATCATGTATGTGTCACGTTCGTGTCACGTTCCACTGTGCTTCCCCCCATGCTTGGTTAGGCTGTGCTTCTCCCCAGAGTGGCGAGTGACCTGTGCTGGCTCACAGTTAGATGGGAAGGGGAGTGTGGAGTGGAGTGGTGCTTAGGCATGTTCATGTTGATGGGATTCTTATAGTTTATAGCTGTACAAAAGGCCCAACAGGTCACTATGTATACCTTATTCCAGGGCTTTTCAATCCTGGTTCTGGTGTGTGACATGAATTAATGTTACATTTATTTTTCATACATTTTAAAAGGCTCTGGAAATGATATAGCTTCATTTATAAAACATTGCACATCGGGGGGGGACGGTATATGGGTGTGTGACGCATATGTGTGTGTGTGGTTGTGTGACGCATGTGTGTGTGCTTGTGTGTGTACGTTCATGCTTGCATGCGTGTGCACTCATTTATCAGTCTCTCATCATGGGGTGGTAATCAGACGTACAGTAATGTGTTGTGTGACAATGGCCTCTTACATAACCACTGTGTTAATGTGATGATGCCCATCTGATGATTGTGCCTCCCTGCGCTGTGACGTTATCACACCATCACAGCCTCAGTGCTATATTTAGATGCTAGACAGTTGAATAGACAGATATGTTAAAAGATATGATCATCAAACTCATACACATTTTACTCGCAGGCCTTTACTGCTAAAACATGAATATAACACATATGCATATACAGTGGGGTCCGAAATGATTGACACACTTGATAAAGATGAGAAAAAAAGACTGAGCTACTGTATATTGTATGCACATTTTTTAAAATTAATTTATACTAATACTAATTAACCATTTCTTTGTGGATTTTGATGTGTGCTTTGGGTTATTGTCTTGCTGGAGGATCCACTTGTGGCCAAGTTTCAGCCTTCTGGCAGAGGCAACCAGGTTTTTGGCTAAAAGGTCCTGGTACTGCATAAAGTTCATGATGCCGTTGACCTTAACAAGGGCCCCAGGACCAGTGGAAGCAAAATAGCCCCATAACATCAAAGATCCACCACCATATTTTACAGTAGGTATGGGGTTCTTTTCTGCTCATGCATTCTCATTTCGATGCCAAACCCACCACTGGTGTGCATGGCCAAAGAGCTCTATTTTCATGTCATCCAACAAATGCAAATGCCTGGTTTGCTAAACGGCATTGGCACTTGGACTGGATGCGATGCTTTGGTCATGTCACGTCTCCTCCCGTTGCTCCCCTCCGGCGCTCTGATTCGCCGATCTACTGAGCCACCGGTCTGAGTGCACCACCTCGGCAACCTCGGAATGGAAACCCAACGCACCCTAATCACCTCTAGCGCACCTGCACCTCATCATTTCATCACTACCCCTATTTAGCCCTGGACTGTTCTGTAGGATGTTGTGTGTGATTGTTTTTGCTTCGTGTCATGTACTCTATCTTTGTTAATTCTCTTTGTCATTGTTTGAGTAAACCTTGACCTTGTTAATTCCTGCCTCTTCGTATCCTCAGTACTCGTCACAGGTCAGATGACTTGAAAATAGAGCTCTTTGGCCACACACACACCAGTGGTGGGTTTGGCATCAATTGATTAAAAAATATTACTTGTTAAAAAATATATTCCTCTGAGGAATTGTATTAGTATAAAATAATATAGTTTCCCTTTTTTTTGTTGCATACAATATAGCTCAGTATTTGAATGATGTATTTTACACTGTAGTTTATCCTCTTCTTTAACAACGGTGTCAATACATTGTAATATGCATAGATCCCCCCAGCCACCTGAATAGGAGCGATTTTCTGCAGAAAGAGGTGTTTTTTATCCGTGTGAATGTTTAATGATCCTGCCAAGCCAGGCCCATGGCAACACACATCTATTGGTCTCATGACGCCTGGTTGAATTATTCATACTTAGCATGTATTGGGGTCCCATGTTATTATGGCTGACTCAGCACTAGCATCAGTACCACTGCTGCCTACAGCAGACTCATCCCCATGCACACTGGACCAACCCACTACAGCTAGATCAAGAGTGTACCACTATCGCTAATGCAGTCCTGGTCCTGGGGACCCAAATGGGTGCACATTATAGTTTTTTCCCTAGCACTACACGCCTGATTCAAATAATCAACTCATCATCAAGCCTTAGGGACTGCATCACAAGATACATTTACTACCCAGTCAAGATTCACTACCGAGTCAAGATTCACTCCACGTCAAGATTCACTACCAAGTCAAGATTCCCTACCAAGTCAAGATTCCTCCCATGCTCCAGAAGTTAGGTGGTCTTAGTACTCTACATGACCAAAAGTTGGACTTGGTCCCCCCTTTGCTGCTATAACAGCCTCCACTCTTCTGGGAAGCCTTTCCACTAGATGTTCGAACATTGCTGCGGGCACTTGCTTCCATTCAGCCACAAGAGTATTAGTGAGGTCGGCCACTGATGTTGTGTGGTTAGGCCTGACTCGCAGTCGGCGTTCCAATTCATCCAAAAGGTGTTCGATGCGGTTGAGGTCAGGGCTCTGTGCAGGCCAGTCAAGTTCTTCCACACTGATCTCGACAAACAATTTCTGTATGGACCTCTGTATGGACCCTAGACTATTATTCCTCCTCCACCAAACATTACAGTTGGCACTATGAATTCGGGCAGGTAGCGTTGTCCTGGCATCTGTCAAACCCAGTTTAATCTGTCAGACTGCCAGATGGTGAAGCGTGATTCATCACTCCAGAGAACGCGTTTCCATTGCTCCAGAGTCCAATGGTGGCGAGCTTTACACCACTCCAGCCGACGCTTGGCATTGTGCATGGTGATCTTAGGCTTGTGTGCGGCTGCTCGGCCATGGAAACCCATTTCATGAAGCTCCCGACGAACAGTTATTGTGCTGACGTTGCTTCCAGAGGCAGTTTGGTACTCGATAGTGAGTGTTGCAACCGAGGACAGAAGATTTTTAGCACTCACCGGTTCCGTTCTGTGAGCTTGTGTGGCCTACCACTTGGTGGCTGAGCCGTTATTGCTCCTAGACATTTCCACTTCACAATAATAGCACTTACAGTTGACCGGGGCAGCTCTAGCAGGGCAGAAACTTGTTGGAAAGGTGGCGTCCTATGACAGTGCCACGTTGAGCTCTTCAGTAAGGCCATTCTACAGCCAATGTTTGTCTATGGAGATTGCATGGCTGTGTGCTCGATTTTATACACCTGTCAGCAACGGGTGTGGCTGAAATAGCCGGATCCACTCATTTGAAGGGGTGTCCACATACCTTTGTATATATAGTGTATGTTGGCAGTCTGCTGTTCAAGACATGATTTGGACACACAGTATTGTCTAGATAATCTAGTGTAGTGTGTATCATTTTGGTTATGTATGTGTCATGCAAGCTTGTCAGGCACAGTGAATGGTGCATATGGTGGCTACTCTAGCAGATGTTCATTCATGTGTTAGTTGGTCCGTAGAGGACCTTGGTAGCACATGTTGATTTACAGAGTGCTTGTTGAGCTAGCTGACCATCTTTAAATAGACTGAAATGTATGTTCTGTATGTCTCATTCAACCTCTTCTTGCTCAGTATCTCTCAATATCTTTGCATGTCTGTCTCCTGATTCAGATGGGTTGGGTTAAATGTGGAAGACACATTTCAGTTGAATGCATTCAGTTGTACAACTGACTAGGTATTCCCCTTTCCCTTTCCTTTCCTTACCTCTCTTTCCATCCCTCTCTCTCTCCCTCTCTCTCCATCCCTCTCTCTCTCCCTCTCTCTCCATCCCTCTCTCCCTCTGCTTTAGACCTCAGCTGTTCTCTTACCATTCTTAATGATGCCCCCTCTCTGTCTCGCCATCTCGCCACACACAGACACACACACACACACACACACACAGACACAGACACACAGACACAGACACATACACACACACACACACACACACAAACACACACACACACACACACACACACACACACACACACACACACACACACACACACACACACACACACACACACACACACACACACTGATGGGTATAAGGAGTGACGGCAGTCAAACTGAATCATTCTCACACCCTCTCTCCGACTGGTCTCGTCATCCCTCCTCTGCATCGCTCCCCTCTCTCTTGGTAATTGTGATTGGTTGTGCTATTGCTCAGCCTCTGACATCTCATTTAATTATTCTCCTTCATTGGTAAATGTATATGTTTTTTGAATACCCCAAAGTGTTCACAGTAAACCTCTGCCTACAGCAGTTTACCACAGTTATTCAAAGTGCAAGAGGTGACTCACTCTCTTTAGTTTCATTGCTACCGAATGTGAAAAAGCACACTCTTTATTTATGAATGTCAGCTAAGCAATACGTAGAATGGTGCTGAAAGTAATTGTGTATTCATATAATTCTACTGTAAAGGCAAGTGTATCACGAGGAGTGAGTCAGAGTGTTCATTTGGGGGAGTGGGAGTGTCTGCCTGCCTTCTGTGTGGAGCTCCATTATTGACCCAAACACTTCCACTCACACACACACACAGGTAACTCCCTCGGCTGCAGCACAGGCTCTGTTACATAACATGGCACTCAGACATAATGCTTGCGCTCACGCACACACTTATTCAGTGAGAAGGGGAGCCCACGTGCCTCCTGTTCCCATGATACTCTAAGCCTTTAGTGATTCCAGCCATGCTCCCCTAAACAGGATTCAACTCCAGTACTCTATTTATGGAAAGGCCCAGTTCTGAAGCCAGTGGAAACTCCCCTGTAATGAGAACAACAAGACATGAGGAAGCAGGCTTGTCATTGCAATCATCAATGGTTTCTCATCTTGTGGTCATTTAGATGTTTTTAATCTGAAGTAACAGTGGCCCATGTGGGAATCAAAAAAAAATATATATTGTAAAGTGGTTGTCCCACTGGCTATCATAAGGTGAATGCACCAATTTGTAAGTCGCTCTGGATAAGAGCGTCTGCTAAATGACGAAAATGTAAATCTAAAAATGTGTTGTCAACACCACATTCAGAGGTCAAAAGGACAGGATGTCCGTTAGTATGAAATTCAGGGTCAGCATTGTGAGATAGAAAGAAAATGGTTTCATACCAGAGGAAATGCCTTCAATAACTGTCCTTGTGTGTATTTGTGTGTTTCAGTAATACTCTCTCATTCAAGCAATAACAACGAGACACAATTCTACTAATATAATGAAAGCACTTGCAAAGTCAGGACACGTAACAGGTCCTCTGTCTTCTGCTGGGGACCAAGTTTGCTTGGCACTGTGTGTAGACGGTTAACTATGTAGACTGTTGTCGTGGACAACTGGATTAGGGCAGTAGGCAATGTGGTACCCTAGCTTTACCACTACTTGGTATTCCTCCTGTCTCGACCAACACGCACACACGTATGGACGCACGTACACACACACACACACACAGCTCACTGCGACAGTCTGGGACCTGTTTAGCCTCCAGAAATAAACAGTATTATGCTGACTTCACCTCTCACCCCAGCAGCCTGGCTGTAAATATTGCACCAGGATATATTGCACTGACTATCTCCCCCTCCCTCTCCCTCTCACTCGTCAGTAAATAATGGCACAAGTCATGTTTATCTCTATCCCGCTTTCTTTTTAATCGGCCGCGTGTTGTTTTTATCTCTCTATTTCTCTATTTGTGACAGGTCACAAATCTTGCTGCTGTGATGGCCCACTGTGGTATTTCACCCAATAGATATGGGAGTATCAAAATTCGATTTGTTTTCGAATTCTTTGTTGGTCTGTGTAATCTGAGGGAAATATGTGTCTCTAATATGGTCATACATTTGGCAGGAGGTTAGGAAGTGCAGCTCAGTTTCCACCTCATTTTGTGGGCAGTGTGCAAATGCTATGCTCACTGAGTCTGTACATGGTCAAAGCTTTCCTTAATTTTGGCTCAGTCACAGTGGTCAGGTATTCTACTACTGCGTACTCTCTGTTTAGTGCCAAATAGCATTCTAGTTTGCTCAGTTTTTTTCTTAATTCTTTCCAATGTGTCAAGTAATTATCTTTTTGATTTCTCATTATTTGGTTGGGTCTAATTGTGTTGCTGTCCTGGGGCTCTGTTGGGTCTGTTTGTGTTCGTGAACAGAGCCCCAGGAACAGCTTGCTTAGGGGACTCTTCTCCAGGTTCATCTCTCTGTAGGTGATGGCTTTGTTGTGGAAGGTTTGGGAATTACTTCCTTTTAGGTGGTTGTAGAATTTAACGGCTCTTTTCTGGATTTTGATAATTTGCGCGTATCGGCCTAATTTTGCTCTGCATGCATTATTTGGTGTTTTACGTTGTACACTGAGGATATTTTTGCATAATTCTGCACGCAGAATCTCAATTTGGTGTTTGTCCCATTTTGTAAATTCTTGGTTGGTGAGCGGACCCCAGACCTCACAACCATAAAGGGCAATGGTTTCTATAACTGAATCAAGTATTTTTAGCCAGATCCTAATTTGTATGTCAAATTTTATGTTCTTTTTGATGGCATAGAAGGCCCTTCTTGCCTTGTCTCTAAGATCGTTCACAGCTTTGTGGAAGTTACCTGTGGCGCTGATGTTTAGGCAGAGGGATGTATCGTTTTTTGTGTGCTCTAGGGCAACGGTGTCTAGATGGAATTTGTATTTGTGGTCCTGGCAACTGGACCTGTTTTTGAACACCATTATTTTTGTCTTACTGAGATATACTGTTAGGGCCCAGATCTGACATAATCTGTGCAGAAGATCTAGGTGCTGCTGTAGGCCATCCTTGATTGGGGACAGAAGCACCAGATCATCAGCAAACAGTAAACATTTCACTTCATATTCTAGTAGGGTGAGGCCGGGTGCTGCAGACTGTTCTAGTGCCCTCAACAATTCATTGAAATATAAGTTGAAGAGGGTGGGGCTTAAACTCATCCCTGTCTCACCCCATGGCCCTGTGGAAAGAAATGTGTGTGTCTTTTGCCAATTTTAACCGCACACTTGTTGTTTGTGTACATGGATTTTGTAATGTCGTATTTATTTCCCCCAACACCACTTCCATCAATTTGTATAGCAGACCCTCATGCCAAATTGAGTCAAAATATTTTTTGAAGTCAACAAAGCATGAGAAGACTTTGCCTTTGTTTGGTTTTGTTTGTTTGTCAATTAGGGTGTGCAGTGTGAATACGTGGTCTGTCGTACGATAATTTGGTAAAAAGCCAATTTGGCATTTGCTCAGTACATTGTTTCCACTGAGGAAATGTACAAGTCTGCTGATAATGATAATGCAGAGGATTTTCTCAAGGTTGCTGTTGACGCATATCCCAAGGTAGTTATTGGTGTCAGATTTGTCTCCACTTTTGTGGATTGGGGTTATCAGTCCTTGGTTTCAAATATTGGGGAAGCTGCCAGAGCTGAGGATGATGTTAAAGAGTTTAAGTATAGCCAATTGGAATTTGTGGTCTGTATATTTTATAATTTAATGTAGGATACCATCAACAACACAGGCCTTTTTGGGTTAGAGGGTGTGTATTTTGTCCTGTAGTTCATTCAATGTAATTGGAGAATCCAGTGGGTTCTGGTGTCTTTAGTAGCTCATTCTAAGATTTGTAATTTTTGCTCTCTTTCACTCTCTCTCTCTCTCTCTCTCTCTCTCTCTCTCTCTCTCTCTCTCTCTCTCTCTCTCTCTCTCTCTCTCTCTCTCTCTCTCTCTCTCTCTCTCTCTCCTCTCTCTCTCTCTCTCTCTCTCTCTCTCTCTCTCTCTCGCTCTCTCTTTCTCTCTCTGTCCCTCAGTGTTGGTAGAACTCTCCAGTGCGGCTGTGTATCCAGACATCAGCAGACGTTGTAAATAACTGGTCGTGGCACACTGCACTGGAGGAACAGTGCTGGAGCCACACTCATAAATAATTAACTGATCCAGACCATTCTCACATCCTCCTGGTCCTTCCAGACACATGTACGCCTGCACATAGGTATGTAGTTGAGTGCACGTATACATGAGTGCATGATGCATGCACGTACATGCACTTATGACTGTACACACACACAAACACACACTCCTATCCAGAGCGAGGCCATGAGGAGTTCAGAGGATAAGTTAATCAGAGGAGAGATCAGTGACGTCATCATCCCTCACCCAGGCTGGCAAAGGTTCTCTCTATACTTAGAATGACCTTCATCCACAGACACCCCAATGGAATACCCCAAGGAGAATACATTACTCATTAAGATAGAATGTGAAGACCAGCACTTTCTTAGACTGCCAAAAGGCTGACATAATGGCGCCGGAGGGGATGGCTGCTGTTTTACAGGCTCCTAACCAACTGTGCTATTTTGTAAGTTTGTAACTTATTTTGTATATAATGTTGCTGCTACCGTCTCTTATGACTGAAAAGAGCTTCTGGATATCAGAATAGCGATTACTCACCTCGAACTGGACGAAGATTTTTTATTTAATGAGTCCGATGCGAAGGATATACTACTTCTCCGAGACTAGGCCCAAATCCCTGTCATTCGCGTGAAGAAAAGACGGAAATACAGGGGGCGGAGATCGGGGTGCCTTGTTAGAATTGGTCGGCGAGTGGGTAACCCGCCTCTGCCATCCGTTCTATTGGCCAACGTGCAATCACTGGAGAATAAACTGGATGATCTCCGTTCGAGACTATCCTACCAACGGGACATTAAAATCCGTAATATCTTATGTTTCACCGAGTTGTGGCTGAACAACGACACGGATAATATACATTTGGCTGGGTTTTCCGTGCATCGGCAGGACAGAACAGCTACGTCTGGTAAGACAGGGGTGGGTGTGTGTGTCTATTTGTCAATAACAGCTGGTATGCGATGTCTAATATTAAGGAAGTCTCGAGTTATTGCTCGCCTGAGGTAGAGTACCTCATGATAAGCTGTAGACCACACTATCTACCAAGAGAGTTTTCATCTATATTTTTTGTAGCCGTCTATTTACCACCACAAACCGATGCTGGCACTAAGACCGCACTCAACGAGCTGTATAAGGCCACAAGCAAACAAGAAAATGCTCATCCAGAAGCAGTGCTCCTAGTGGCCGGGGACTTTAATGCAGGCAAACTGAAATCCTCATTTCTACCAGCATGTCACATGTGCAACTAGAGGAAAACAAATCTAGACCACCTTTACTCCACACACAGAGACACATACAAAGCTCTCCATCGCCCTCCATTTGGCAAATCTGACCATAATTCTATCCTCCTGATTCCTGTTTACGAGCAAAAACTAGGAAGCACCAGTGACTCGCTCAATACAGAAGTGGTCAGATGACGCGGATGCTACGCTACAGGACTGTTTTGCTAGCACAGATTGGAATATGTTCCGGGATTCATCCAATGGCATTGAGGAGTATACAACCTCAGTCACCGGCTTCATCAATAAGTGCATCGACGACGTCATCCCCACAGTGATCGTACAAACATATCCCAAACAGAAGCCATGGATTACAAGCAACATCCGCACCGAGCTAAAGGCCAGAGCTGCCGCTTTCAAGGAGCAGGACACTAATCCGGACTCTTATAACAAATCCCGCTATGCCCTCAGACGAACCATCAAACAGACAAAGCGTCAATACAGGACTAAGATTGAATCCAACTACACCGGCTCTGATGCTCGTCGGATGTTGCAGGGCTTGCAAACTATTACAGACTACAAAGGGAAAACCAGCTGCGAGCTGCCCAGTGACGCAAGCCTACCAGACGATCTAAATGCCTTTTATGCTCGCTTCGAGGCAAGCAACACTGAAGCACGCATGAGAGCACCAGCTGTTCTGGACGACTCTGTGATCACGCTCTCCATAGCCGATGTGAGCAAGACCTTTAAACAGGTCAACATTCACAAGGCCACGGGTCCAGACGGATTACCAGGACGTGTACTCAGAGCATGCGTGGACCAACTGGCAAGTGTCTTCACTGACATTTTTAACCTCTCCCTGACCGAGTCTGTAATACTTACATGTTTCAAGCAGACCACCATAGTCCCTGTGCCCAAGAAAGTGAAAGTAACCTTCCTAAATGACTACCGCCCCGTAGCACTCACATTGGTAGCCATGAAGTGCTTTGAAAGACTGGTCATGGCTCACATCAACACCAAAATCCAGGAAATTCTAGACTCACTCCAAATCGCATACCGCCCCAACAGATTCACAGATGACGCAATCTCCATCGCACTCCACACTGACCTTTCCCACCTGGACAAAAGGAACACCTATGTGAGAATGCTGTTCATTGACTACAGCTCAGCGTTCAACACCATAGTGCCCTCAAAGCTCATCACTAAGCTAAGGACCCTAGGACTAAACATCTCCCTCTGCAACTGGATCCTGGACTTCCTGACGGGCCGCCCAACACATCTGCCACTCTGATCCTCAACACGGGGGCCCCTCAGGGGTGCAAGCTTAGTCCCGTCCTGTACTCCCTGTTCATCCACGACTGCATGGCCAAGCAAGACTTCAACACCATCATTAAGTTTGCTGATGACACAACAGTGGTAGGCCTGATCAACGACAAAGATGAGACAGTCTATAGAGAGGAGGTCAGAGACCTGGCAGTGTGGTGACAGGACAACAACCTCTCCCTCAACGTGAGCAAGACAAAGGAGCTGATCGTGGACTACAGGAAAAGGAGGGCCGAACATGCCCCCATTCACATCGACGGGGCTGTAGTGGAGCGGGTCGAGAGTTTCAGGTAGCTTAGTGGTTAAGAGCGTTGTGCCAGTAACCGAAAGGTCGCTGGTTCTAATCCCCGAGCCGACTAGGTGAAAAATATGTTGATGTGCCCTTAAGCAAGGCACTTAACCCTAATTGCTCCTGTAAGTCGCTCTGGATAAGAGCGTCTGCTAAATGACAAAAAAATAAAAAAATTGTTCACATCACCAACAAACTATCATGGTCCAAACACAGCAAGATAGTCATGAAGAGGGCACGACAACACATTTTCCCGCTCAGGAGACTGAAAACATTTGGCATGGGTCCCCAGATCCTCAAAAAGTTCTACAGCTGCTCCATTGAGAGCATCCTGACCGGTTGCATCACCGACTGGTATGGCAACTGCTCGGCACCCGACCGTAAGGCGCTACAGAGGGTAGTGCGTATGGCCCAGTACATCACTGGGGCCAAGCTTCCTGCCATCCAGGACCTATATACTAGGCGGTGTCAGAGGAAGGCCCAGAAAATTGTCAAAGACTCCATTCACCCAAGTCATAGACTGTTCTCTCTGGTACCGCACAGCAAGCGGTACCGGAGCGCCAAGTCAAGGTTCAAAAGGCTCCTTAACAGCTTCTAAACCCAAGCCATAAGACTGCTGAACAATTAATCAAATGGCCACCCGGACTATTTATATTGACCCCCCCCCCCCCCCTTTGTTTTTACACTACTGCTACTCACTGTTTATTATCTAAGCATAATCACTTTACCCCTACCTACATGTACAAAAAATTACCTTGACTAACCTGTACCCCCGCACATTGACTCGGTACCGGTACCCCATGTATGTAGCCTCGTTATTGTTATTTTATTATGTTTTTTTTGTGTGTTTTTTTAACTTTAGTTTATTTACTAAATATTTTCTTCACTCTATTTCTTGAACTGAATTGTTGGTTAAGGGCTTGTAAGTAAGCATTTCAAGATTTACACCTGTTGTATTCGGCGCATTTGACAAAAACAATTTGATTTGATTGATTTGATTTGAAAGTGTACAACAACAACGGTTCATCATCGTGTATGTTTCTCTGACTCCTCAGTTGCTGTGCTCTGATGAAATGTCACATAGGTGTGTGTTGGTGTGAAGGTGAGACAGTGGGACCATGTTTGTCTGAGTGTGTGAGTATTATGGATCACACACATAACCTTGCTCTCCCTCTCTGTGCTGATGTTGCAGACTAGGCATTGGGCTCTGGTGTGCTCCAGTTCTCTGTAGTTCTCTGCTTGCTGTGTTGGCGTTGCCTGCTGTATTCTGCATACTGTAACAGAGCACACCATCTGGCCTGACGCTATATGTCCCCTGTGGTGTTTGTGTGTTTGTGCGCCGTGCTCGTGGGTGTGTGCGCGCATGCTTGTGTGTGTGTGCGAGTCTAAGACGTCTGCTTTAGTCTAGATCTTGTTGATGACATAATCTCCAGTGCACTTTCGCTCCCCCCCCCCCCCCCCCCCCCCCCCCCCCCCATTCATCATGCACTGATCACCAACAGTGCGTAAAGAACATGACTTAGCGTGTGAGAATGTTTGACGTTGCGTGTGTGAGTGTGCTTGTGTATGCATGCATTTCATTGTGTGTGTGTGTGTTTGTGTGTTTGCATGTGTTATTGGTATCACTCCTATGCTGGAAGGCAGTGCTCTGTGAGACCCATGTTGCCTTGAGGTCCAGAGCACTCAGAACAGTTCTCATTAAATAGTAATGAAACAGCTACCAGCTTTCACAGTCTCACGTCAGAGTGAGACGTTCATCCTTGTTTCACAAATGTAACATTTTGAAGTTATTCCAAACGTCAACTTTCTATCGCTGCATTCAAACTTGCAACCTTTGGAATCAAAGGCAGATGCTAACTCACATCCACCATCCCCGTCCACAATGCCCTACCAAACCCGAATCCTACTTGAAGGTAACAGCGCTCACTGTTGCCCCTAGTGGCCGGTTTCCACATAATCTCCCGACGTCCTCAGAAATGGATGGACGTCGAATACTGACTTGTATCACGGTTGACCTGGCTGCAGATATACAGTACACCACTCCATCTCTTCTCTCGATACCCCCCGTCCTCTCTCCCCTGTTCTGTCTCCCTCACTCCCCCTCCCCCATGTTTGTCACTCTCTCATTCTCTCTCTCTCCCTCTCTATCTCTCCCTCCCTCTCTATTGCACCCTCTCTCCCCTCTCCCATCACACAGATTGGGTCACGTGCAGTGTGTGTGTGACCAGTGGTGCTATGGCCTGTGGCCCACACATAGCTCTGCTGCACATATCACAGCCAGTCTGCATGATTCATTCATAAGCCTTAAAAGGAGGGGATCTTAACACACACCTCACAACTGGCACACACTCTCCTGTGTGTGTGTGTGTGTGTGTGTGTGTGTGTGTGTGTGTGTGTGTGTGTGTGTGTGTGTGTGTGTGTGTGTGTGAGTGTGAGTGTGAGTGAGTGAGTGAGTGAGTGTGAGAGAGTGAGCGAGAGAGAGAGTGTGCACACGTGCTTGTGTCCATTAGCTCTGATGTGACGGAGGGCACTGCTGCCTATTCAGATGGTTAACCTGATACCATCTGTTCAGGTAAAGGATGTGATCTATTAAAATGGACAGAGCGACTCATTGGTGCAGGTCTGCGTGAGTATGAGAGGTATGTCTATGTTAGTGTGTGTTCCTGCATGTGTCTGTCACAGTATTCTCGAGGGTGAGCATGCTGATGTTGACTCTCTGCTCCCATCTTCTGGTAAAATCTATTTATTCACAATCCATTCCGTTCACTAGGGTTCAATGTGAATGGCTAGTAGATGTTGTTTACCTGATTCAAAGACAAACCAAAGATGCAGTATAAGAGTGACAAACAACTTCAACTTCTTTCTTTTTAATGTGTCAAATGTAATTCGGATGTAGACCCTGTCCTTCTAAGGTTCCTGTGATGACTCCAGTGGAGGCTGCTGAAGGGAGGACGGCTCATAATAATGGCTGGAACGGAGCAAATGGAATGGCATTAAACATAGAAAAAACATGTGTTTGATGTATTTGATACCATTTAACTTATTCCGCTACAGCCATTACCACGAGCCCGTCCTCCCCAATTAAGGTGCCACCAAACTCATGTGGATGACTCTTGAAGAATGTTAGCCTGAGAATGCTAGCATATTTCACCCTTGTCCATACAGTGCCTTCAGAAAGTATTCATACCCCTTGACTTATTCCACATTTTGTTGTGTTAAAGACTGAACTCAAAATGGATTAAATAGTTTTTCTCACCCATCTACAGCCCATAATGACCAAGTGAAAACATGTTTTTAGACATGTTTGCACATTTATTTAAAAATGAAATACATAAATATTTCATTTACATAAGTATTCACACCCCTGAGTCAATACATGTTAGAATCACCTTTAGCAGCGATTACAGCTGTGAGTATTTCTGGGAATGTCTCTAGGAGCTTTGCACACTTGGTTTGTACAACATTTGCACATTATTATTTTCAAAATTCTTCAAGCTCTGTCAACTTGGTTGTCAATCATTGCTAGACAACCATTTTCAAGTCTTGCCATAGATTTTCAAGTAGATTTAAGTCAAACTTGGAACTCGGACACACAGGAACACTCACTATCTTCATTGTAAGCAACTCCAGTGTAGATTTGACCTTGTGTTTTAGGTTATTGTCCTGCTGAAAGGTGAATTAATCTCTTAGTGCTTAACAATTTCAAGCATACCCATAACGTGATGCAGCCACCACTATGCTTGAAAATATGGAGAGTGGTCCTCAGTAATGTGTTGTATTGGATTTGCCCCAAACATAACACTTTGTATTCAGGACAAATAGCTTTGCCACATTTTTTGCAGTATTACTTTAGTGCCTTGTTGCAAACTGGATGCATGTTTTGGAATATTTTTTATTCTGCACAGGCTCTTTTCACTCTGTCAATTAGGTTAGTATTGTGGAGTAACTGCAATGTTGTTGATCCATCCTCAGTTTTCTCCTATCACAGCCATTAAACTCTGTAACTGTTTCATGGTGAAATCCCTCAGCAGTTCAAATCAAATCAAATCATTGGTCACATACACATATTTAGCAGATGTTATTGCAGGTGTAGCGGGTGTAGTTCCAACAGTGCAGTAGTATCTAACAATTCACAACAATACACACAAATCTAAAAGTAAAGGAATGGAATTAAGAAATATATCAATATTAGGATTGAGCAATGTCGGAGTGGCATTGACTAAAATAAAGTAGAATAGAATACAGTATATACATATGAGATGAGTAAAGCAGTATGTAAACATTATTGAAGTGACTAGTGTTCCATTATTAAAGCGACCAGTGATTCCATGTCTATGTATATAGGGCAGCAGCTTCTAAGGTGCAGGGTTGAGTAACCGGGTGGTAGCCGGCTAGTGATGGCTATTTAACAGTCTGATGGCCTTGAGATGGAAGCTATTTTTCAGTCTCTCGGTCCCAGCTTTGATGCACCTGTACTGACCTCGCCTTCTGGATGATAGCAGGGTGAACAGGCCGTGGCTCGGGTGGTTGATGTCCTTGATGATCTTTTTGGCCATCCTGTGACATCGGGTGCTATAGGTGTCCTGGAGGGCAGGCAGTGTGCCCCCGGTGATGCATTGGGCAGACTGCACCACCCTCTGGAGAGCCCTGCGGTTGTGGATGTTGCAGTTGCCGTACCAGGCAGTGATACAGCCCGACAGGATGCTCTCAATTGTGCATCTGTAAAAGTTTCTGAGGGTCTTAGGGGCCAAGCCAAATTTCTTCAGCCTCCTGAGGTTGAAGAGGCGCTGTTGCACAACCTCCTGAGGTTGAAGAGGCGCTGTTGCGCCTTCTTCACCACACAGTCTATGTGGGTGGACCATTTCAGATTGTCAGTGATGTGTACAACAAGGAACTTAAAGCTTTCCACCTTCTCCACTGCGGTCCCGTCAATGTGGATAAGGGCGTGCTCTCTGCTGTTCCTGAAGTCCACGATCAGCTCCTTCGTTTTGTTGACATTGAGGTTATTTACCTGGCACCACTCTGCCAGGGCCCTCACCTCCTCCCTGTAGGCTGTCTCGTCATTATTGGTAATCAGGCCTACTACTGTTGTGTCGTCTGCAAACTTGATGATTGAGTTGGAGGCGTGCGTGGCCACGCAGTCATGGGTGAACAGGGAGTACAGGAGGGGGCTGAGCACGCACCCTTGTGTGGCCCCTCTGTTGAGGATTAGGGAAGTGGAGGTGTTGTTTCCCAGTTGCACAGGGCGGGGTTCAGACCCCCAAGCTTAATGATGAGCTTGGAGGGTACTATGGTGTTGAAGGCTGAGCTATAGTCAATGAACAGCATTCTGACGTAGGTATTTCTCTTGTCCAGATGGGATAGGGCAGTGTGCAGTGTGATGGCGATTGCATCATCTGTGGATCTATTGGGGCAGTAAGCAAATTGAAGTGGGTCTAGGGTGTCAGGTATGGTAGAGGTGATATGATCCTTAACTAGCCTCTCAACTAGCCTCTCAAAGCACTTCATGATGACAGAAGTGAGTGCTACAGGGCGATAGTCATTTAGTTCTGTTCCCTTCCTCTCCGGCAACTTTAGGAAGGACGCCTGTGTCTTTGTAGTGACTGGGTGTATTGATACACCATCCAAAGTGTAATTAATAGCTTCAACATGCTCAGAGGGATATTCAATGTAAAAACATTGTTTTTTTTTTTCTTCTTTGAGGTTGGATGGATAACCTCCCTGGTCTTTGCGGTTGAATCTGTGTTTGAAATTCACTGCTCGACTGAGGGACCTTACAGATATGTGTGGGTAGTCATTTAAAAATCATGTTAAATACTAATATTGCACACAGAGTGAGTCTATGCAACTTATTATGTGACTTGTTAAGCACATTTTTACTCCTGAACTTATTTAGGCTTGCCATATTAAAGGGGTTGAATACTTATTAACTCAAGACATTTCAGCTTTACATTTTTTATTAATTTTAAACATTGCGCAAAACATAATTCCACTTAGAGATTATGAGGTAGTGTGTAGGCCAGTGACCCAAAAAATCTCAATTTAACCCATTTTAAATTCAGAATGTAACACAACAAAATGTGGAAAAAGTCAAGGGGTGTGAATACTTTCTGAAGGCACTGTATGTCACACCAGTGTGGCAATGTATGTTGGGTCTCAGATGCTTCAGCGGTCAGTAGATTGGAGAACATGATAGCCAGGAATGTGTGCCTGAGGGCGGGAGAGAGGAGCAGGCGAATGCCCTGGTCTCTTGGGCTTAGTCATCAGACACTGCATCACTGCCTCCAAATATCTTCACTGAACCTCTCTTTTTTCCCCACCCCTCTCTCCCTCCCTCCCTCCCTCCCTCCCTCCCTCCCTCCCTCCCTCCCTCCCTCCCTCCCTCTCCCTCTCTCTCTCTCTCTCTCCCTTCCCCCCCTTCTCTCTCTCTCTCTCCCTTCCCCCCCTTCTCTCTCTCCTCTCCATCCCTCTCCCCCTCCCCTCCCCCGTCTCTCTCTCTCTCCTCTCCATCCCTCTCCCCCTCCCCTCCCCCCTTCTCTCTATCTCTCTCTCTCTCTCCCCCTGCCTACTGTGGCTCCATCTGCTCTCTGTTCTCTCCAAATTTAACAAGGCATGTGGGGCAGGGCTGTGAATGGTGGTGACATCACCATAGAGATAGGTCTATGTCTCTGAACACATCACACATCCAACTTCACACTTCCTGTACAACACCTGAGCAGCCAGATCACTAGGGCCCTGAGGTTTCCCTGGTCAGTTC
>NC_140024.1:18360635-18584521 GCF_964263955.1 Coregonus lavaretus
GTCTGGAACAAGTGGTTTTCTGAACACTGTACTCTATAAAATGACCTAAATCGCTCCACATAATATAGCAAAAGCAAAGTGCAAACTCTGATGAACACAGAAAATGTGAGATTTTTTCATATTCCATCATCCACTCTAGAATTACTGGCTTATTTACTTTTTCATCAAGCCTTCCAAAAAGTTCCTCCAAAAGTATGTGGACACCTGCTCGTCGAACATCTCATTCCAAAGTCATGGGCATTAATATGGATTTGGTCTCCCCTTTGCTGCTATAACAGCCTCCACTCTTCTGGGAAGGCTTTCCACTAGATGTTGGAACATTGCTGTCAGGACTTGCTTCCATTCAGCCACAAGACCATTAGTGAGGTCGGCACTGATGTTGGTTAATTAGGCCTGGCTCGCAGTCGGCATTCCAATTCATCCCGAAGGTGTTCGATGGGGTTGAGGTCAGGGCTCTGTGCAGACCAGTCAAGTTCTTCCACACCAATCTCGACAAACCTGTAGCTCAATTGGTAGAGCATGGCGCTTGTAACGCCAGGGTAGTGGGTTCGATCCCCGGGACCACCCATACGTAAAAATGTATGCACACATGACTGTAAGTCGCTTTGGATAAAAGTGTCTGCTAAATGGCATATTATTATTATTATTTATTATAAACAATTTCTGTATGGACCTCGCTTTGTGCACGGGGGCATTTTCATGCTGAAACAGGAAAGGGCCTTCCCCAAACTGTTGCCACAAAGTTGGAAGCACAGAATCATCTAGAATGTCATTGTATGCTGTAGCATTAATATTTCCCTTCACTGGAACTAAGGGGCCTAGCCTGAACCATGAAAAACAGCCCCAGACCATTGTTCCTCCTCCACCAAACTTTACAGTTGGCACTATGCATTGGGGCAGGTAGCGTTCTCCTGGCATCCGCCAAACCCAGATTCGTCCGTCGGAGTGCCAGATGGTGAAGCATGATTCATCACTCCAGAGAACGTATTTCCACTGCTCCAGAGTCCAATGGCGGAGAGCTTTACACCACTCCAGCCGACGCTTGGCATTGCATATGGTGATCTTAGGCTTGTGTGCCATGGAAACCCATTTCATGAAGCTCCCGATGAACAGTTCTTGTGCTGACGTTGCTTCCGGAGCTCGGTAGCACAACGCGCTTCAGCACTCGGCGGTCCCATTCTGTGAGCTTGTGTGGCCTACCACTCCGCGGCTGAGCCGTTGTTGCTCCTAGACTTTCACAATAACAGCACTTACAGTTGACCGGGGCAGCTCTAGCATGGCAGAAATTTAACGAACTAAGTTGTTGGAAAGGTGGCATCCTATGACGGTTCCACGTTGAAAGTCACTGTGCTCTTCAGTACGGGCCAATCTACTGCCAATGTTTGGCTATGGAGATTGCATGGTGTGTGCTCGATTTTATACACCTGTCAGCAACGGGTGTGGCTGAAATAGCCGAATCCACTAATTTGAAGTGGTGTCCACATACTTTTGAAAGTGGCACCTTTAATTGAATTGTTCGACAATTAACTCTGAAAAAGCAAGGTGATGAAGAGAGTAAGAGGCCCGAGAAAGCAGAGGTCAGAGTCGGTCAATGGGTCAGTAAAATGACTTATAGTGGCTCTGTGAAACAAGAATGCAGCATTCAGAGGCATCATGCCCATAGGGTGCACACGGGCATGTGCACCCTCAGATTTGTCCTGTTTTTAAATTAATTACTCAACTTAATTTTTAAGCCAACGTGTTATCATAATTATTGATAAAAAGATGGCAGCGGGATTTTGCAGAGGGGGCACACTGACTGGACCAGGCAAAGAGTACCCCACCCGCATATTCTCCCTAGTAAGTGGTACCTTCCAAGGTGCACCACGGAGCAAAGACACAGCGTTTGATTTGATTTTCAGTGTTGCCAATTTAGCGACTTTGACGCTTTATTTAGCGAGTTTTCAGACCTCTCCAGCGACTTTTATTGGTAAAAGACACTATTGTGAAATTCAGCTACTTTTCAGTCTGCCTTTGGGGAGTTTTGACATCGAGGATTTCTATGGTTTCATAGCATTTACCAACTTTTCCGACTAAAATTCTGCCGCAAACTAAAGTGGGAGAAGCTGTCTGTGCAACAGAAGTCACCGCAACGGCGCACATACAGGCGGAGAAGCACAAGGAGAGGGGGTGTGCGGCAGGAGAGGGGGCGAAAGCGCTATGTCAGGGACCGCAGTTGTGCTCCAGCAAGGCAAATTGGTGCTGAGACGTAGTCGTGGCAATGGCTAAACGTAATCTAGCCACTTCTAGCAACAAAACAATGAGCCAATAGCGATTCTCACTGGAAAATTGTTGGCAAAACTGTTGATTTTAGCTGCCGGTGATGGGCAGGACTCACACGAGGTATGTTTGTAAAGGAATTGAATCAAGCTATGTAGCCTATTGATTCCTTCTTAATGAATAAATAAAACTAAAATGTTTTGTTGTTTCTCTGTAGTACTAGCCGCCTAGCCATTTTATGACGTTGGCTTTAGCTAGCCAGCTAGATAGGTTCCGAATCTCCCAACCTCATTTCAGGCTATCAATGGAGTTAAAGTAGCTTGTCTAACTATCTTAGCTGGCATGTCTGCTGGCAAGGTTGCTAGACTTTAGAAAAGCAAGCAATTACTAAATGTACTGAGTAAAACTCACATTCCTTTCAATCTTTTACCCAGATTTTAGCAGAGATGCAGAGAAGCGTATTTAATTTCTTTAAGAAAATAAACACCAGTCAGGAGGTATGCTTAGATATGCAAAAAACATACTTGTTTTAAATGTAATCATGATATTAGTGTATGAATTATGATGCCATGATATGTGCCTGTATCCCACGTACTGTGTTGTAATGTAATATCCTAGGCATGTTAGTGCAGTATATTGAGATATGTGATTTACAACAGTCAGAATGACACCCTCATTAAAATGACAATTGAACAGGTAAAGAGGTATGCTAGATAACCTATGCAGAAAAATATACATATTTTAAATATATAATTAGGCATAATGATTAAGACTCTAGATTGCAGGAAAAAGCTTTTTCAGGTGTTTGAAATACTTTGTGCCCCTGGCAGCTTTGGCCAGAATCTCACTATTTTATTACACTGATAAGTATAGGCAGCTTTTCCTCTCCTCACAAGGCCACGCGCACTGCAGTGGATGTGTTAAAATACACACAGTCAGTCTCCCTTTCCCTTTCTCAGGTGGGCGAAAGGTCTTTATTAGACAAGTGTTTTACTGCCAGGTTTTACAGATGGTTGTTTGCATAATTAATGGTTCTATCTATAACAAGTGGGAGAAAGAACAACATGCCACAGGTAGGCCTGATTATCATGCACAGTCAAATCATATTTTTTAAAGTTGATTAATTTTAGCACAATTCTGTCAAATTGCATCCCACACTGGGTGGCCAATGTGACAGTCAGATGATGGTGTGTTTATAGCACAGCAATCCTTTCCAATACAGATATCTGTCCCTCCGTTATTAGTAAATCACATACATCCAAAATGTTGGCCTTCACAGAAGACTACAAGGCTATGGAATCCAGAATGTCCAGCATGTCTTAATTCCACTCTGGAATGGTTTCCACCAATACATCTCCCAGCAGGGAATCTATTTCCCATCAGGAATGGTTCCCTGACAGGCAGCCTGTGCTGTACTGTGGGGGCATCCCTACAGTGGCAGGTGATCTGACATCGGCACACACTGGAGGTATTGACTCTGGTTAATCACAGCCCTAGGTAAAGATTAGACCACATCTGAGCCCTAAACTTGCTTATCAGACAACAGCAATAACTACATTTAGTAGGGAAGTCTTCAACTGCCACAACCAATGGCCTTTCCCTGGAAAAGCAGTTTTAGGGGGTTCTAGGTTTTGATCAGTGAGGTTAGGTGGAAACTCAACACACGGTGATACATCTTTTCTGATGAAATTCCTACTATTATTTATAGAGGTCACAAAGCCAAGGAAAAAATATATTATTTTTTCTGTCGAAGGTTTCTCAGTGATTTCAGGATCTTGATCCTGCTGGCGGCCAAAATCCAAACATACCGTTAATAATGCTATGCTAAATGTCATATTAATGGTATATGTCAAATGTTATATCATTGATGGAGAGTTTATCACCTTTATCCATCCTGTTTATTAGTATTCCTGCAGGGTGGCTCTGATGTCATAGCAGAGCAATAATCCAAACACTGGGAGAAGGTCAGAGGTATTGTGTTAGATGTCAGGACGTTTGTCTAACGTGTTCAGGTCTCCCATGTTAGATCAGGGGTAATACGTCTTCACTGGAAAACAAACTGCCACTCCTCTCAAAGCATTGTGGTCATTTTGCATATACAATACATTAATTATCAGCTTAGGTCTAGCTACATTCACAAAGTGTGTGTGTTTTTGGACATGGACTACTCACATATCCGCCTGTACTGCAGATACACTCCATGCCCTTTTTATGACCTTTACCTGATGTGTTCTTCTGTGAATGGAATCTGTGATAGTCTTCCATCCGTAAGATAACTTGGCTGCGGGGTGTCTGTAATGTCTGTCTAGTGCACCTTGTCTCGTGTGGGCTGGATCTGTGATAGTGGAGGACAGTGAAATTGTTTCACTCTACTGTGTCTTTAGTGATCTGGGAGTTTGCCATGGCATCGCTCTAGCTCTATCATCCATTCTGTGGATAAGAGATGTGCTGGGAGATTGTAGCACCATGACTCTGTCAGGGCCAGACACAGAGGAGAGACAGTGAGGGAGGGAGGCAGTAGGCTTGGAGGGAGGGAGGGAGGGAGACAGTAAGCATGGAGGGAGGGAGGGAGGGAGACAGTAAGCATGGAGGGAGGGAGGGAGACAGTAGGCATGGAGGGAGGGAGACAGTAGGCATGGAGGGAGACAGTAGGCATGGAGGGAGGGAGGGAGCCAGTAAGCATGGAGGGAGGGAGTGAGCCAGTAAGCATGGAGGGAGGGAGGGAGGGAGAAAGTAAGCATGGAGGGAGGGAGACAGTAGGCATGGAGGGAGGGAGGGAGACAGTAAGCATGGAGGGAGGGAGGGAGGGAGGGAGACAGTAGGCATGGAGGGAGGGTGACAGTAGGCATGGAGGGAGGGGGCCAGTAAGCATGGAGGGAGGGAGGGAGGGAGTAGGGATGGAGGGAGGAAGACAGTAGGCATGGAGGGAGGGAGAGTGTAGGCATGGAGGGAGGGAGGGAGGGAGGGAGCCAGTAAGCATGGAGGGAGGGAGGGAGACAGTAGGCATGGAGGGAGGGAGACAGTAGGCATGGAGGGAGGGAGGGAGACCGTAGGCATGGAGGGAGGGAGACAGTAGGGAAGGAGGGAGGGAGACAGTATGGAAGGAGGGTGGAGGTAGACAGTAGGCATGGAAGGAGGGAGGGAAACAGTATGGAAGGAGGGAGGGAGGGAGACAGTAGGCATGGAAGGAGGGAGGGAGACAGTAGGGAAGGAGGGAGGGAGGGAGTCGGTAGGGAAGGAGGGAGGGAGGGAGGGAGAAAGTAGGGAAGGAGGAAGGGAGACAGTAGGGAAGGAGGGAGAGAGGGAGTCTGTAGGGAAGGAGGGAGGGTGACAGTGGGGAAGGAGGGAGGGAGAGAGTAAGGAAGGAGGGAGGGAGAGAGTAGGGAAGGAGGGAGGGAGGGAGAGTAGAGAAGGAGGGAGGGAGGGAGACAGTAGGGAAGGAAGGAGGGAGGGAGAGAGTAGGGAAGGAGGGAGAGAGGGAGACAGTAGGGAGACAGTAGGGAGGGAGGGAGATAGTAGGGAAGGAGAGAGGGAGGGAGACAGTAGGGAAGGAGGGAGGGAGGGAGAGAGTAGGGAAGGAGGGAGGGAGGGAGATAGTAGAGAAGGAGGGAGGGAGGGAGACAGTAGGGAAGGAGGGAGGGAGAGAATAGGGAAGGAGGGAGGGAGGGAGGGAGGGAGACAGTAGGGAAGGAGGGAGGGGACAAATGGGGAGATGGATGCACACACATTGGTCAGTCATGATGAGGAGCTTTTTCCATCCCGTCTGAGGTAATTGCCTAATAATACCAGTATCCAGATCCATTGTCAAATGTCTTGTTAATATTACATTCCTTAAAGGGAGAAATAATGAGCTACAATCATCTGGCTTAGTGTTTTATATGAGGGGAGGGAGAGAGAGAGGAGGAACTGAAAAGAGGGAGAGGAGAGAGAGAGATGGAGATGGAGGGAGGAAAAGGCAGCTATTAGTCAGGTGCTGGCAATAATAGCCATCTGAAATGAATGTATTTATATCCCATGGTGGTATAACTCTGGGGTATAATGTGGGACAGAGATCAGTTCCTCTCACTATCATACAGACTCAGGGAGTACAGAGACTGGAAGGCAGGATTGGAGAAGATGTGGTTCTGTTTGTTTTTACACAATGCTATAACCGAACAAAAGGCAAAGATGAGACAGAAAGACAGGAAAGCATGGATGGGAAGCAGGCCTTTGAATGGTGTTTTGCCTGGGTCAGACATTGGAGTCCCCCACCGCCTCAGTAAACCGTCACATTGATTAACCAAGACGGAACCTGACTTGGATTGAAGGGAATTTAGATTCAGGAGTGAAGGAGAGAGAAGGTGTGTGTTTGTGCGTGCGTGTGAGTGGGTGGGTGCATTAGGATGGGCGTATGCTTACACACGTGTGTTTCTCTACTGTTACAGTGGGGGGAAAAAGTATTTAGTCAGCCACCAATTGTGCAAGTTCTCCCACTTAAAAAGATGAGAGAGGCCTGTAATTTTCATCATAGGTACACGTCAACTATGACAGACAAATTGAGAAAAAAAATCCAGAAAATCACATTGTAGGATTTTTAATGAATTTATTTGCAAATTATGGTGGAAAATAAGTATTTGGTCACCTACAAACAAGCAACATTTCTGGCTCTCACAGACCTGTAACTTCTTCTTTAAAAGGCTCCTCTGTCCTCCACTCGTTACCTGTATTAATGGCACCTGTTTGAACTTGTTATCAGTATAAAAGACACCTGTCCACAACCTCAAACAGTCACACTCCAAACTCCACTATGGCCAAGACCAAAGAGCTGTCAAAGGACACTAGAAACAAAATTGTAGACCTGCACCAGGCTGGGAAGACTGAATCTGCAATAGGTAAGCAGCTTGGTTTGAAGAAATCAACTGTGGGAGCAATTATTAGGAAATGGAAGACATACAAGACCACTGATAATCTCCCTCAATCTGGGGCTCCACGCAAGATCTCACCCCGTGGGGTCAAAATGATCACAAGAACGGTGAGCAAAAATCCCAGAACCACACGGGGGGACCTAGTGAATGACCTGCAGAGAGCTGGGACCAAAGTAACAAAGCCTACCATCAGTAACACACTACGCCGCCAGGGACTCAAATCCTGCAGTGCCAGACGTGTCCCCCTGCTTAAGCCAGTACATGTCCAGGCCCGTCTGAAGTTTGCTAGAGTGCATTTGGATGATCCAGAAGAGGATTGGGAGAATGTCATATGGCCAGATGAAACCAAAATAGAACTTTTTGGTAAAAACTCAACTCGTCGTGTTTGGAGGACAAAGAATGCTGAGTTGCATCCAAAGAACACCATACCTACTGTGAAGCATGGGGGTGGAAACATCATGCTTTGGGGCTGTTTTTCTGCAAAGGGACCAGGACGACTGATTTTGAGTGAAAACCTCCTTCCATCAACAAGGGCATTGAAGATGAAACGTGGCTGGGTCTTTCAGCATGACAATGATCCCAAACACACCGCCCGGGCAACGAAGGAGTGGCTTCGTAAAAAGCATTTCAAGGTCCTGGATTGGCCTAGCCAGTCTCCAGATCTCAACCCCATAGAAAATCTTTGGAGGGAGTTGAAAGTCCGAGTTGTCCAGCGACAGCCCCAAAACATCACTGCTCTAGAGGAGATCTGTATGGAGGAATGGGCCAAAATACCAGCAACAGTGTGTGAAAACCTTGTGAAGACTTACAGAAAATGTTTGACCTGTGTCATTGCCAACAAAGGGTATATAACAAAGTATTGAGAAACTTTTGTTATTGACCAAATACTTATTTTCCACCATAATTTGCAAATAAATTCATTAAAAATCCTACAATGTGATTTTCTGGATTTCTTTTTCTCATTTTGTCTGTCATAGTTGACGTGTACCTATGATGAAAATTACAGGCCTCTCTCATCTTTTTAAGTGGGAGAACTTGCACAATTGGTGGCTGACTAAATACTTTTTTTCCCCCACTGTATATATATATATATATATATATATATATATATATATATATATAGAGAGAGAGAGAGAGAGAGAGAGAGAGAGAGAGAGAGAGAGAGAGAGAGAGAGAGAGAGAGACTCTCTTTATTTTTATTGCTTACATTATTAAAGTGACCAGTGTTCCTCAAAAAGCTTGCTGTGTCATGTAACTTAGAATTTCTCAATATCAGGCCATTTATATGCATCTCATAGAGAGAGCATGGGACTATAGCATGCATGCTCGGTAATTCAGATTGGCATGTAACATGCATGACAACAGTGACTCTAGCTGTTAAGGCTTTGAAGTGTGTTTAACACAGGTTAATCCAGTAGTGAGTGGAGATGGGAAGATAGAGGAAGTCATTCTCCCCAGAGCATCCTACTAGCAGGAGGACTAGAGATCCTGATTAGCTCATTCTCATTTGTAGAAGACATGAGACATTATAGCATTTACTATAAATTCATCACGAGAGAAAGCGAGATCGAGAGGGAGGGGGTGGGGGTGTTATAAGGAGGAATAATACAAGGATTTGTGGTTTTTGGTGAGAACTTTGTCATTCCACAGAGTACAGGTGTAACAGTGAGTCATGGTGGCACTCAGGATAGAGGATGAGGAAGGGGAGGGCGTTGTGTGTCTCAGGGGAGCAGAATGGACATCAGAGAGAGATGAGGCAGTGGGGGAGTGAGGTCACCACAGACACATGCTCCTTCTCACATTTCAAACTGCACCAGTTCTATTAGGCTTGTCCAGATCTTCATATTGTCGTACCGTCCTTCTGTCATAACGCGATTTACGGTATTATAACTTAAAGAGTATTATAACTTAAAAAGTAGCTACAAATGTTTACATTTATTTAAAGACTTCAAATAAATAGTTTTGATGGTATTTAAATACCATCCCGTGGCTTTTTTCAAATACGTCTGTATACAGTATATACAGTATACCACCAAAGCCTAATTTCTATCTCACCTAACATACTCACACACCGTTATTACACTCTCCTCTATGCAATACCGTTGTCACCTTTTGAGTAAGATGAAAATATTGGATGGATAAATTAATGGATAGATTAATGGATAGATGGATAGATTAATGGATAGAGGGATAGATTAATGGAGGGATGGATATATTAATGGATGGATGGATGAATGGATGGATGGGTTTATGGACAGTAAATGGAAAGAAGAGGGAAAATAGATTTTAACCAAAGAGAAAAAGATGGGGGCATATTTTAAGACTTGGAATGGTAGAGGAAGCATTTTAAAGACAGCCACAGACATTCATATTGCCAGGAACAGATGGTGGGACAGATCTTCCCACAGATAGACTCAGTCTGCCAATACCAGTCTGACAGAACAAACTCACACCATGCACACACTGTGCCCCCCACCCCTTCTCAAACACTGACGCACGCGCACACACACACACACACACACACACACACACACACACACACACACACACACACACACACACACACAGCTATGTCTTACTATACTTGTGAGGACTTTTTGGGGATCAACCTAACCCTAACCTTAACCCCTAACCCTAACCCTAAATCTAACCCTAAACCAACCACTAACCCTAATTCTAACCCTAACCCCAATTCTAACCCTAACCCTTAACCTAACCCCTAAGCCTAAAATAGCCTTTTTACAAGTGAGGACCGGCAAAATGTCCTAATTTCTCTGAATTTTAGTTGGTTTACTATTCTTGTGAGGACTTCTGGTACTCACAAGTATAGTAAAACGTGCACACACACACACACACACAGACAGACTGTCAGTCAAACCCAAGAGTGTCTCAGTAAGTGCCATGCCTTCAAACACTTGGAGATGAAAGACAATCTGGGACTTTGTCCACACTCCAACCTCACCCTCTTTTCCACCCTCTCTCTCTCAATCTCTTTCTCTCTCTCTTCTCTTCTCTTCTATTTTATTTTCCATCCCCTTCATCAACTGCTTCCCCCATCTCTTTCCTCCTTATCAAGACTCTCCCCCCTCCTCTACTTCTAGATCTTTTCTCTACCTTCCTCATTCCCTCTCTTCCTGTCCTCTTCCCCCCTGCCTGTCTTTCTCTTCTCCTTCCTTACTGTAGTTCACTCTTCCCTTTGATCCCCTGTCCTACTTCCTGTTATCCGCTTGTGTTCTCCCTAGGTTTCTAGGAAACAAACACATGTGTATTCTCTGCTCCCCTCCTTCATCAGTAGTCTGCTCACTCTTGGATGACAATGCTTATCATCTGTTGTTTGTTTTGCCAGTACTGTATATTAGTGTGGTCTGGTGAGCTGGGAATCAGACAGACGTGTGTGTGTGCGTGCTCGTGTGTGTACGTGCGTGTATCTGCCAAATCTGTAATCTGGTGGACAGGCCCAGCAGTCACCTGAGGCCCAGAGCTAGCTACTCTCCACACTCCATCCTACACCACATGTGACCTTTAGTAGCGCAGATTTGATATATTACAGTCATAATTGCTATTCCATCATTATCAGCTATCCATATCCACTCTGTTGTCCCATGGGATGTGTACGGATATGAGGAGACGTGACTGTGTTTACTTGGTGTTTGTGCACACTAGCCTAATGGATAAAAAAAAGTAACATATTAGGTTGTGTGTGTGTTGTTATTATCTGTGTGTGTGCGGGAGGTAATACTCCTCGATGCCTGACAGAGGGTTTGTATATATCAATGACATAATAACTGGTTTGCCAGCTGTCATAATACCCTACTCTTTTTCCTCCCTGTCATTCTATTTATCTCCCTCTGTTCTTAAGGGACTGTGTTTGTGCCCGTCTCTCAGCCCGATGCGCACACAAACAGTCAACTTAATTACAGAGAAGCTGAGAGAGGGGGAGGAAGAGGACAAAGAGCAATGAGACCCCTCATTTCAGGGTTTGAGGTTCAGAGGGGAGAGGAGAGAGGGAAACGCGAGGGAGAGGTAAGAGGGAGAGAGGACCGGTGACTAGGAGGAGGAGTTAGTCGGGAGGGTGATGTGTCTGAACCAGAGGCTGAGAGAGGAGGCACAGAGAGCTATGAGGGTGCAGCAGTTTAGAGAGAGAAAGGGAGCAGGGAAAGCTGGGAGCAGCCTGTGTTTATTTATAAGTAAATTCTTTGCATAATTTAGTAGAGCTTTTAAGTGGCCATGTGGGCTCTGCCCAAGTTTAATGGACAGTCAGGGGATGGCCGCAGACACACACTTTACAGGGAACCACACACTGCCACACTGTCAGAGAGACGGTCCCTAAATATCACAGCTCAGCAGGTGCTTCAAAGGAAACCCAGACAGAGATATGGAGCTCTATGGGGCCTCAGCACAACACATATGCTCAGCAAACACAAACTGACAAACACTGTGAGGAAATTCACACTGACACAACAGCAGAACACAGTAGTAGAATCCCCAAGCCCCTGTCAGTCTCCTCCATGCTGTCCTCACCTCTCTGTGGCCCGTTAATCCACTCCAGGTGTTTATTATTGAAGCGTGAAGAGACCACGTATCACGTAAAGAAACCCTAGTCCTTCATGCTGTCACCTGTTCACTGGCTCTCTCTATCTCTCTCTCTTCCTAAATCTCTCCTGCTCACACACCCGCTCCTCATAATGGGCTCTCCGATCGCTTTGGCACCAAGGCCCACGACCATAAAACACTGCATGGATCAGAGGAGCACCAGTCAGAAAGATGGGAGGGAGAGAGAGGGAGAGAGATGAAAGAAAGAAAGAGAATGAGAGAGAGAAAGAAAGAAAAAAAGAGACAGACAGATGGAGAGTGAATGACAGACAGACTGAAAGTGAGTAAAAGGTGAAAGAGTGAGTGAGGGTGTACTGTGCTTGTTGTTTGTGTAGATGTGTCAGTGCCATACATGCTCATTACCCATTTGAGAGTGATGTGGAGTCTTCTGCCAGGACTACACTATTGAGGCCACTGCCAACTCAACTGCTCTGCTTTTAGGCTAGCTGTCTTGAACTATTATTGGCTTTTCATGTTATTTATATGCTTAGAAGACATTTTATCCAAATGCGTCAAAGCTGTCCCAAAATGGATGGATACTAAATGTAAGTCAAGGTAAAATGTATTTTAAATCTCTTTTCAAAGACATAGTACTTTGGGAATTTTTCAAAATAACAAACATGGCAGGTGCATAAAATTTTTATATTTTAGAAGCACCCAAGAGGGGAACACTGAGAAAGAGTGTCCTACATTCAAGCAAAGTGTAAAACCTGTTTATACTGGGGTTAAATTCAACGCATTCAGATCAGAGCTACGTAAATCAGATCAGTGATAGTCTGCATTTTCACTGTCCAGTCTGTTACATAAACAAGTTTCTGCTGGTTTCGTCATCCAGTCTCATTAAAATAATTCACTACAAACTTGTTCAGCCAAGCGTGTTGTCTTGTTGCATCTGTAGTAGTGAACATTACAAGATGATTGAGGACTACAAACTATGTGAACTGAAGAAGTGGCATAATTCTAGCTTTGAGTAACAGCTAACTGTCTAGGAGAGGCGGGGGGCTACTATGTCTCCGTAGTATCCACGGTATTGTGGTGTCTCCGTAGTATCCATTTTGTTTACATATCCGCTGACATCTCTCATTTCTCATTCATTTCGAAACGGTCGTTGGCAGACACAAATATAATCACTGTCTGGACAAACAGAATGGAACCTGGCATGTAAGAAATTGTTTTTTGACAGCCAGTCAGAAATATCAGATCTCAAATCAGATCTCAAATCAAATGTGATTCCTTACCGACATCTGCCCTGCACATGTAGCATGTATACCATCAATGTTTGGGACACTTGTTGAGCAAATAATGGGGACTGAAACTACAGTGCATTCGGGAAGTATTCAGATCCCTTGAATTTTTCAACTTTTTGTTATGTTACAGCCTTATTCTAAAATGGATGAAATCGTTTTTTCTCCTCATCAATCTACACACAGTACCTCATAATGACATAGCAGAAACAGGTTTTTAGACATTTTTACAAATGTATTAAAAATTCAAAACTGAAATATCACATTTACATAAGTATTCAGGCCCTTTACTCAGTACTTTTGGCAGCGATTACAGCCTAGAGTCTTCTTGGGTATTACACTACAAGCTTGGCACAACTGTATTTGGGAAGTTTCTCCCATTCTTCCCTGCAGATCCTCTCAAGCTCTATCAAGTTGGATGGGGATCGTTGCTACACAGCTATTTTCAGGTCTATGTACGATCAGGTTCAAGTCCGGGCTCTGGCTGGGCCACTCAAGGACATTCAGAGACTTGTCCCGAAGCCACTCCTGCGCTGTCTTGGCTGTGTGCTTAGGGTCGTTGTCCTGTTGGAAGGTGAACCTTCGCCCCAGTCTGAGGTCCTGAGCGCTCTGGAGCAGGTTTTCATCAAGGATCTCTCTGTACTTTGCTCCGTTCATCATTCCCTCGATCCTGACTAGTGTCCCAGTCCCTGCCACTGAAAAACATCCCCACAGCATGATGCTGCCACCACCGTGCTTCACCGTAGGGATGGTGCCAGGTTTCCTCCAGACGTGATGCTTGGCATTCAGGCCAAAGGGTTCAATCTTGGTTTCATCCGACCAGAGAATCTGTTTCTCATGGTCTGAGAGTCTTTAGGTGCCTTTTGGCAAATTCCAAGCGGGCTGTCATGTGCCTTTTACTGAGGAGTGGCTTCCGTCTGGCCACTCTACCATAAAGGTCTGATTGGTGGAGTACTGCAGAGATGGTTGTCCTTATGGAAGGTTCTCCCATCTCCACAGAGGAACTCTGGAGCTCTGTCAGTGACCATCGGGTTCTTGGTCACCTCCCTGACCAAGGCCCTTCTCCCCTGATTGCTCAGTTTGGCCGGGCGGCCAGGTCTAGGAAGAGTCTTGGTGGTTCCAAACTTCTTCCATTTAAGAATAATGGAGGCCACTGTGTTCTTGGGGACCTTCAATGCTACAGAAATGTTTTGGTACCCCATTCTCCTCATTATTTAGCTTTTCCCCTCCATCTCTCCCCCTCTCTTTGCCTCTTGGCCTATGCTGGAATCTTTCAGAACAGCCTGGTGAGTCACTTTGCATGCTCTGAGTAATTATACACACCCAGAAGTGCCAACACACACACACACACACACACACACACAGAAATAAACAAATGCATACATTTAGAATTCACACATGACACATACAGTCAGGTCCATAATTATTGGCACCCTTGATAAAGATGAGCAAAAAATACTATAAAAAAGAGCCACAATCAACGGAGTTCACAGGATGACAGAGAGCACATAAGATCAGTTGGATAACAAAGCAAGCACTCTATCATGTATCTACCTTTATGTGCAATCATGAGTCCAAATACAAAATCTGGAGTGAATCTGACTTATGCTTCATGATTTTGAGCATTAGCGTTACATATGCAAATAATTAGTTGTTAATACTTTGTTTTCTGATATGTCAATACCAAATTCAGTGTGGTTAATCTCAGGGACGGCCATGATAGCGATGACAAGTTTAAGTTGATACGCCACTGTGGAGTGGATTTACAGTGGTTTAAATGGACATGTAAAATCTGATTTTGGGTTTGCCAATAACTCAGCCATCTTTTGAACAAATCCATTTGAACAAATCCCTTCGCTTTTCTCAAATTAATGTACCATCACTGGCAATAAAACTGCAAATGTTTCTCTTTGCCCCATGGTAAAATGTGTAGAATTATTCCAAATTTGGTGTCATTTGGTCCTATGGTTCACGAGAAGAAGATTTTTGTATGTGCTAATATGCATCTACTGGTATAATGTGGCCATCTTTGAATGCATCAACGTTATTTTCTCAAACTCTTTAGGGACTATTGTGATGAGTCCAAAGACCAAATTTGGACTGAATCTGACTTTGATGTTTCAAGTTTCAAGTTGATAGGCCATTGTGAAGTGGATTTACAAAGGATTTTAATGGACACGTAAAATCTGATTTCCTGATTTATCAATAACAGACATCTCTTAACCCATCCCTTCCATATGACACGAAAGTAGACGTCTTTGGCCACACAACCCAGCAGTGGGTTTGGTTGTCACGATCGTCGTAGGAGTGAGTAGACCAAGGCGCAGCGTGTGAAACAAACATGACTTTAATTAGTTAAAGTATACAAAACAAAACACAACTCGTGAAGTCCACGGTAAACAAATACCTACACGGAACAAAAACCCACAACACCCAAGGGAAAACATACAGATTAAATATGGCTCCCAATCAGAGACAACCAGCCGACAGCTGACACTCGTTGCCTCTAATTGGGAGTCACACAGGCAAACATAGAAACAGACAACCTAGAACACCCAAACAAAGAAACAGAACACATCGAATGAACACACCCTGGCTCAACATATAGAGTCCCAGAGCCAGGGTGTGACATTGGTCTTCAAAAGAACAATGCATATGCAGACACACTACATGACCAAATGTATGTGGACACCTGCTCGTCGAACATCTCATTCCAAAATCATGGGAATTAATGTGGAGTTGGTCCCCCCTTTTCTGCTATAACAGCCTCCACGCTTCTGGGAAGGCTTTCCACTAGATGTTGGAACATTGCTGCAGGGACTTGCTTCCATTCAGCCACAAGAGCATTAGTGAGGTCAGGCACTGATGTTGGGCGATTAGGCCTGGCTCGCAGTCGGCGTTCCAATTCATCCTAAAGGTGTTTGATGGGGTTGAGGTCAGGGCTCTGTGCAGGCCAATCAAGTGCTTCCACACCGATCTCGACAAACCATTTCTGTATGGACCTCGCTTTGTGCATGGGGGCGTTGTCATGCTGAAACAGGAAAGGGCCTTCACCAAACTGTTGCCACAAAGTTAGAAGCACAGAATCGTCTAGAATGTCATTGTATGCTGTAGCATTAAGATTTCCCTTCACTGGAACTAAGGGGCCTAGCCCGAACCATGAAAAACAGCCCAGACCATTATTCCTCCTCCACCAAACTTTACAGTTGGCACGATGCATTCAGGTAGGTAGCGTTCTCCTGGCATCAACCAAACCCAGATTTGTCCGTCGGACTGCCAGATGGTGAAGCGTGATTCATCACTCCAGAGAATGCGTTTCCACTGCTCCAGAGTCCAATGGTGGCAAGCTTTACACCACTCCAGCCGATGCTTGGCATTGCACATGGTAATCTTAGGCTTGTGTGTGGCTGCTCGGCCATGGAAACCCATTTCATGAAGCTCCAGACGAACAGTTCTTGTGCTGACGTTGCTTCCAGAGGCAGTTTGGAACTTGGTAGTGAGTGTTGCAACCGAGGACAGACAATGTTTACACGCTACACGCTTCAGCACTCGGCAGTTCCGTTCTGTGAGCTTGTGCGGCCTACCACTTCGCGGCTGAACCGTTGTGGCTCCTAGACGTTTCCACTTCACAATAAAAGCACTTACAGTTGACCAGGG
The DNA here is from genome assembly GCF_964263955.1 of Coregonus lavaretus. Taxonomy (NCBI): domain Eukaryota; kingdom Metazoa; phylum Chordata; class Actinopteri; order Salmoniformes; family Salmonidae; genus Coregonus; species Coregonus lavaretus. Next base: position 18,377,293 of record NC_140024.1, read on the forward strand.
CAGCTCTAGCATGGCAGAAATTTGACAAACTGACAAGGTGGCATCCTATGACGGTGCCACGTTGAAAGTCACTGAGCTCTTCAGTAAGGCCATTCTACTGCCAATGTTTGTCTATGGAGATTGCATGTCTGTGTGCTCTCAGCAACGGGTGTGGCTGAAATAGCCAAATCCACTAATTTGAAGGGGTGTCCACATACAGTATATGTACAAAAGTATCTTCCACACATAAATTAACTTAGATCTCGCTCACTATATCTACACAATCAGTAACCATCAACTGTCAGCAACGAGTGTGGCTGAAATAGCCAAATCCACTAATTTGAAGGGGTGTCCACATACAGTATATGTACAAAAGTATCTTCTACACATAAATTAACTTAGATCTCGCTCACTATATCTACACAATCAGTAACCATCAACTGTCAGCAACGAGTGTGGCTGAAATAGCCAAATCCACTAATTTGAAGGGGTGTCCACATACTTTTGTATATATAGTGAGATCTCATCCCTACTGTATAATACGGTGGAGGATCTTTAATGTTATGGTGCTATTTTGCTTCCACTAGTCCTGGGGCCCTTGTTAAGGTCAACGGCATCATGAACTTTACAAAGTACCAGGACATTTTAGCCAAAAACCTGATTGCCTCTGCAAGGAGCCTGCAACTTGGCCGCAAGGGAATCTTCCAGCAAGACAATAACCCCAAGCACATATCAAAATCCACAAAGAAATTGTTAATTGACCACAAAATCAACATTTTGCCATGACCATCTGTCTCCGGACTTGAATCCCAATGAAAACATGTGGTTTGAATTGAAGACGGCAGTCCATAAGTGCACACGAAGGATGTCTTAGGATCTGGAAAGAATCTGTATGGAGGAATGGTCATGTTCACATTGGCAGTTTGAAGTGACTCAAAGCCAATTTTGCATATCCGATTCGAATCTGTTCTTTTTCCTGCAGTCTGAACAGCCAAAAAGCACATGGAATCTGATATTTCAAGCCACATTTTAAACCACCTTCGTAGGTGGTTTGAAGTCAGATACAAATCGGATTCCTGGCCATGTGACTTGTCTGAACGGTCAAATCTGATTTATTTGCTCTCAAGTGGTTTTTAGACTGTTATTTTGCATACCTTGTTGTTTGCTAGCTGCTCTGTTGAGTTTGACAAGAACATGTGGTCGCTAACAAGCTTGTTAATTGATTACAAACACATTTGTGAATGTGCTAGAAAGCTAAACACCTACCTAGTTGACTGCTGTGATTAGCCAAAAAGGACTCGTTTTGAAAGTTGGATCATCTTATCCTTTGAGGCTTTAGAAGTGTTCTTACACTATGATGTTGAACATTCAAAGCAACTGGGTAACGTCCATGGCAGGCATTGTTGTCAACTTGCTACATAACTTCTGAGTGATAGGAAGCATGAGCATCACCACCAATCAGCCTACACGACTGCACACACACCCGTCTTTACTATGACAATTAGCGTAGCCATGTCAGCAAATGACTGCTGTCTGAACACATACAAATCCGTGTGTGCATCATGCGTGCGTTTGTGTGTGTATGTGTGTGTGTGTGTGTGGGTGTGCACTTGTGCATTTGTGTGACAGACCACGAGTTAAAAAGGTCAGACACTCCGGTTGTGTTAGCAGAACAAGTATTTTTATTAGCATGTCCTATTGTTGAGCTCTCTCTCAGCCGGTGTTGAGCTGGGGATTCTGTAAGCTGCTTAGCTGTTCATTGAGGGACCCAATCATTTTAATCTATGGTGGTGGCCAACAGTGCTTTGCTTATGCCCTTAGTGTTTATTTAATGTTTTTGCACATGTTGCAGCTGACTATGGAAAATGCAAGGTGCTATTCGACACGCAACTAATGGTCTAATTTGGCTCCCTCCATTAGACTCCACTGCTGTGACAGAAAGTGTGTTAGGACACAGAATTAAACTCTCCGTCTGTTTTGATAAATAAATCTTGTGTGCACTGTTAGTCACACCACTGTAATATGCTGCCAGTTGTTTTACATCACTTGGTCACTGTGCCAAGGTATTTTAATAGCAAGCGGAGGGTGGAAAAGAATTACAGTAATATCATTCTGGGAATAGAAGAAGTGTTATCTAATTTGGCGTTATTCAGACACAGTCGCTGTGTTACAGGGAGAGGGAAAAGCTGCCCATCCCCAACACAACAGGAGCAGCCAGACTGTAGAGCGCTAGCCTGGACAAATTGGATACACCTGGGTAATTAAAGTCATGCACATAAATTAATTACCTCTTTACCTATTTATTGGGTCTCCACACAGTCGGCACTCGGGAGTGCAAAGAGAGGTCCCTCGGCAAGGTGGGATATGAGGATTCTTATTGTTTAAACCCAGAGCTATAGGCCTAGATGATTGAAATGGACTTGCCATTAGGCTGGTATTAGGATTAGGATTTTGAAAAGGGGTGGAAGTAAGGGCTATGGGTTTAGGCTTGAGTATGTAAGATTTATGATAAAGCTGGGAATAATTATCATTTCTATACTAGGGATGGGCATGAGTAATCGAGTACTCGAACGGATGTCAAAGCTCGATCTTTAATCAGAGATAAAAAAATAATAATCTAATACTGTAAATCTATTTGGTAGAATGTGCTTTGTGGCTGTCCGAACGGGCAAGTTAAATTTTGTCTTGAAGACAACGTTAATTTGCTTTGACTCTAGTGTTCCATTTGTACATTTGTATTTGTATTTGTATTTATTAGGGATCCCCATTAGCTGCTGATAAATATAGATAAATGCACATATCTTTTTTGGCCAAGGCAGCAGCTACTCTTCCTGGGGTACAAACACATTAAGGCACTTACATTACATATAAAACAAAAGATAAAACAGTACATCATATAACATTATTACACTACGACATATCTACAATACAAAATGTATAATACCACCATACAACAATATTACAATGTACGTGTGTGTAGAGTGCGTGTGCTAGCGCTTGTGTGCGTATGCGTGTGACTGTACCTTTGTGTGTCTCTTCACAGTCCACGCTGTTCCATAAGGTATATTTTTATCTGTTTTTTAAATCTGATTCTACTGCTTGCATCAGTTACCTGATGTGGAATAGAGTTCCATGTAGTCATGGCTCTATGTAGTACTGTGCGCCTCCCATAGTCTGTTCTGGAGATTGTGAAGAGACCTCTGGTGGCATGTCTTGTGGGGTATGCATGGGTGTCCGAGCTGTGTGCTAGTAGTTTAAACAGACAACTCGGTGCATTCAGCTTGTCAACACTTCTGCCCAGTGACACGAGCCTACCAGACGAGCTAAATTACTTCTATGCTCGCTTCGAGGCAAGTAACACTGAAACATGCATGAGAGCATCAGCTGTTCCGGACGACTGTGTGATCACGCTCTCCGTAGCCGATGTGAGTAAGACCTTTAAACAGGTCAACATTCACAAGGCCGCAGGACCAGACGGATTACCAGGACTTGTACTCCGAGCATGCGCTGACCAACTGGCAAGTGTCTTCACTGATATTATCAACCTCTCCCTGTCTGAGTCTGTAATACCAACATGTTTCAAGCAGACCACCATAGTCTCTGTGGCCAGGAACACTAAGGTAACCTGCCTAAATGACTACCGACCCGTAGCACTCACATCTGTAGCCATTAAGTGCTTTGAAAGCCGCACTGAAATCTAACAAAACAGCCCCCACAATCTTTTTATCATCAATTTCTCTCAGCCAATCATCAGTCATTTGTGTAAGTGTTGTGCTTGTTGAATGTCCTTCCCTATAAGCGTGGTGAAAGTCTGTTGTCATTTTTTTACTGTAAAATAGCATTGTATCTGGTGAAACACCATGTTTTCCAAAAGTTTACTAAGGGTTGGTAACAGGCTGATTGGTTGGCTACCTTGAGTAAAGGGGGCTTTACTATTCTTAGGTAGCGGAATGACTTTTGATTCCCTCCAGGCCTGAGGGCACACACTTTCTAGTAGGCTTAAATTGAAGATATGGCAAATAGGAGTGGCAATATCTTCCGCTATTATCCTCATGTACATGTGCATTTGCGGGGCACAACAAAAAGAAGCCAAGCCAAGCATCACAGAGTCCTTCTCCCTAAATTCCCTTTCCCCTCTGTGTCTCACTAAATTGCGTTCTGACCGCTCCCTCCACACACGCGTGCTGAGTGCACAATTGTGAACACAAGCTCCTGTTAGGCCTACAGAAATAAATGCCTATAAAAACGTGTCTAACTGATGGGGTAAACAAGTTACATTCCTTGCCAAATGACGACAGTTTTATCACAAATTCAAAATGGACTGGTTGATTGAAGTAGGAAAAATATGTGTTCCAACAACGAGCTGCAGTTTTGGAATAATTGCATCCTGTCTATTTTCCCCTTAGGCTACTTTGCGAACAGCTAGTTCCATTTAGAATTGGGTAGCCCAGGCTAGACAGGTTCCACACTGAAAATATGCAAAAACATTAGTTTCATAAAGACAAAGAGCGTATTTTCATCAGAATCATTAAGCTTAGGCCTACTCACCAAACAGATGTCGTGGCCGTAATTCACCACCATGCAGTGTTCAATGTGGAATTGTTTATCCATTTAGAAAATTCCAAAGAACAGGCAGAATAAACAAATTCGAACGTCTGTATATCGAAAAGAAAACAGATTTTGGTTTGCAACCCTGAAAAAATTGTCCTTTCAACTCGCCAAATTGAGCTCCGTTTCAAATGATCACTCTGAGAATAACTGTTACAGACGTGAGATGCGCATCACTTCACACTGGAAACTGTTTTTCATTTGGAAAAATATTATTATAATATATTATTCTGTTATATTACATCATTTTTTTTTATATAAAATAGGTGTGTCTTGACTGTGATAAGGGAAATAAGAGCTAAATTAACTAAACAAAGCTTTGCCATTTCACAGACGTAGGCTTCTACAAGCAAGCGCCACTGCTGAGGTTACTTCCTTTTTGAAGATTGTGTTACACAATATAATATAACCAGTTGATATTATGGTTTCAATAAATTAATCTTAAATGGCACTTGCTTTTTTATGTATATATATGGGGCAATTTAGCTATTATGATTTGTTATCTGTAATGGTTATGATAAATTATCCATTGTTGCACACTGTTGGCATATAGATAAATGCACATATATTTTTTTCATGCGAGTACTCGAACAGTCAAAACATTTGAAATGCCTAAATTCATCTTGCACTATTTTTGTCCCAGACATGAGACTTCAGAGCATGGTTGGGGTCTTGAAGTCTGTAGATTGGTGCAGTGATGTTCAGAAAGCCCACGTTAACAAAAGGTTCACGTCGCTCCTCCTCGCTCTCTCTGAACCTGACCTTGGGAGGCAGAGCTCATTCCAGCAGTGTTGCCTCTAATAAAGAACTCTTTAAAAGTGCTAATGCATGTTAATGTGTGCTAACGCTCATCCCTACTGTGACCTCTCTCTCTCTCTCTCTCTCTCTCTCTCTCGCTCTCTCTCTCTCTCTCTCTCTCTCTCTCTCTCTCTCTCTCTCTCTCTCTCTCTCTCTCTCTCTCTCTCTCTCTCTCTCTCTCTCTCTCTCTCTCTCTCTCTCTCTCTCTCTCTCTCTCTCTCTCTCTCTCTCTCTCTCTCTCTCTCTCTCTCTGCCACACAGACACACAGAGTGATAATCTGATGATCCCCAGGCTGTTTCTGTTCTCTCTTTCCGCCTTTCTATCTCTGTCTCAGTTCGTCCTCTTCTTCTCTCCCGTCCATCTCCCTTGTTCACATCTGTCTCTCTCCACAGAGACACAGAGACGAACCTATTGCCATGCTGATAAGAGGGATAAGAGGGAGAGCGATGGATATGCAAGATGTTGGCAGAAGGGTTATGAGATGGGCAGGCAGACAGATGTGTGGAGAGATAGTCGACCAGACAGACGACCTGACCGGATGTGAAAGAACAGACATCGAGCAGACACCCAACAGCAGACACCTAAATAGACAGACTCATGAAAACAGAGAGAGAGAGAGAGTCAAAGAGAGACAGCGCGAGTGAAATATCGCTCCACGAACAGGCCCCCAGCCCCAAACAGGCTGTGGACCCAAAAGCAGGGGCCAGAGGAGGTGTGTCCATTTGGGGTTATGTTTAACGGACTCCCCTGTCAAAGGCACTCAGCACTCCAGTCTATCACGATGCTGTGGGGCAGGGTTAACACTGTTCTCGGGTCTAACTGCCAGTAATGAAGTCATAAAGCACTCCACACAGGGACCTTAAAGTGACGGAGCCAGACGGAGGCACCGCCACTGGCTAATTATCTTTGCACTGAGGTTATCAGACCCAGGTGTATACGTCTGGCCTTTCCACATGGCTCCAAGGGCCAGGGCGTCTGTGTGTGTCTAGCTGAGGGACTGAAAAACTGAGAGAGAGACGTGTGTAGGGCCCTATAAAATCCACGATGCGGAGAACACGGACGGAATCACGGAATCCAACAATATGCCCAAGTATGTGTGGTGCGTGCGGCTACCACTCTGTTTAGCCATTAGCGATGATGCTAATGAAAAATATTCTGGTAGATGGAAAAGCTTTCCCAAAAACCTTCTCAATTAAATGTTAACTACAAAGTAGCCTATGCTTACCTTATTTGCATCATTCCAGTGGGTATTTGTTTTGCAAACTCTACCATCACGTGTGCCACAAAATTCCTAAGAGTGCACTGGAATTAAATGTTAACTACACCCCAAAATTTAAATGTAAAAAAAAAAATTCCCTGACTAAAAAGTGGTCTCCTGTTGTGGTTTAAGTGTTGTTGTTGACTTAGAACATCCAATTGAGTAGTTGTTCTATTACAAAAGTGTGGTGTTGAGTTCGGAAACCTGAAGAATAAAAAATTGGGAAAACGGAAACCTGGAAAAACAAAACAGAGAAAACGGAACGAAATCAGGCAAAAAATCAAACAGATTTTATAGGGCCCTGTGTGTGTGTTTCTCCGTAACAGTCATTGCAAGATTAAATTAGGCCTGTGTCTATGTATAGTTGGACAGTGCTGCGGTGCTGGAAAGGCTCAAACCCGTAGTAGAAGATGTGTTCACTCACATCTGGTGCACGGATTACGTGACCTGGGTGTGCGAGTGTGACTGATTCACCATAAGACTGGTTGGCACCCTTCGCTCAGGCAGAGCCCTGTCACAGAGTCCTACCTAATGCACCTAGACACCTCTGCCCCCTCTGGGGACCCTCCTATTGAGCAGTAGCAGGACTCTATTCCCATATCCCTCTCTCTCCTCTCCACTCCTCTCTCTCCACTCCTCTCCTCTCTTCTCCTCCCATATCCTATCTCCTCCTCTCCTCTCCCCTCACACCCTGGACCAATCAAGCCCTGCTGATTTTGAAATTATGTGATGTGGTTCAGAGAGTGTGCATAATGCATGTGTGAGCATGCTCCTCCATAATGAGTCTGGGTGAAGTTGGGATGTACAGAGCATGTATGTGTCATGTAATGGGTCTCTGTGGGGTCTGTGTATGTATAGGTCTGTGTTCTGTTCCAGTGTATGCAGGATTGTCAGTAGCTTATTAAGGGTTAAGGGATTAAGGTTTATCCCCATCTCCCTCTCCATCCCTACTCTCCCCATCTGTGTTAGAGAGAGAACGCAGCTAGATTAGATAGGAGAAGGAAGGGGAACGAAAGAGCTGAGATGGGAGGATGATGATATCGGGGGGACCATGTTTACCATGATGGTTACTGATTGTGTAGATATAGTGAGCGAGATCTAAGTGAATTTATGTGTAGAAGATACTTTTGTACATATACTGTATGTGGACACCCCTTCAAATTAGTGGATTTGGCTATTTCAGCCACACCCGTTGCTGAGAGCACACAGACATGCAATCCCCATAGACAAACATTGGCAGTAGAATGGCCTTACTGAAGAGCTCAGTGACTTTCAACGTGGCACCGTCATAGGATGCCACCTTTCCAACAAGTCAGTTTGTCAAATTTCTGCCATGCTAGAGCTGCCCTGGTCAACTGTAAGTGCTGTTATTGTGAAGTGGAAATGTCTATGAGCAACAACGGCTCAGCCGCAAAGTGGTAGGCCACACAAGCTCACAGAATTGGAGTGCCGAGTGCTGAAGCGCGTAGCACGTAAAAATTGTCTGTCCTCGGTTGCAACACTCACTACCGAGTTCCAAACTGCCTCTGGAAGCAACGTTAGCAGAATAAATGTTAGTCGGGAGCTTCATGAAATGGGTTTCCATGGCCGAGCAGCCATACACAAGCCTAAGATCACCATGCGCAATGCCAAGCGTCGGCTGGAGTAGTGTAAAGCTTGCCACCATTGGACTCTGGAGCAGTGGAAACGCGTTCACTGGAGTGATGAATCACGCTTCACCATCTGGCAGTCCAACGGACGAATCTGGGTTTGGCGGATGCCAGGAGAACGCTACCTGCCCCAATGTATAGTGCCACCTGTAAAGTTTGGTGGAGGAGGAATAATGGTCTGGGGCTGTTTTTCATGGTTCGGGCTAGGCCCCTTAGTTCCAGTTAATTGAAATCTTAACGCTACAGCAAACAATGACATTCTAGACGATTCTGTGTTTCCAACTTTGTGGCAACAGTTTGGGGAAGGCTCTTTCTGGTTTCAGCATGACAATGCCCCTGTGCACAAAGCGAGGTCCATACAGAAATGTTTTGTCGAGATTGGTGTGGAAGAACATGACTGGCCTGCACAGAGACCTGACCTCAACCCCATCGAACACCTTTGTGATGAATTGGAACGCCAACTCCAAGCCAGGCCTAATTTCCCAACATCAGTGCCCGACCTCACTCATGCTCTTGTGGCTGATTGGAAGCAAGTCCCTGCAGCAAAGTTCCAACATCTAGTGGAAAGCCTTCCCAGAAGAGTGGAGGCTGTTATAGCAGCAAAGGGGGGACCAACTCCATATTAATGCCCATGATTTTGGAATGAGATATTCGAAGAGCAGGTGTCCATATAATTTTGGTCATGTAGTGTAGCTCTGTATAGCCCACTCAGCTGTACATTCTACTGGTAATAAGATAGTCTCCTGGAGGTAATGTTGATGTTCTGTGTGGATTTCTATGCGCATTTCTCTTTGTTGCAACTTGCAATCCGTTTGTCATTATACCCTGATGAAGACAGCTTGTCTGTCAAAACGTTGGTTATAAAATGATTGCATCTGAGCTCCTAGAGTTAGGTTCTCCTTTTCTTTTTCTAGTGCTCTACTCCGCTAGCCAGCACCTCACCAGAACAGGTGTGTGTTTCTTTCGCCTCCGCAACTTGCAATCCAACTGTTTCTTGGCATTGTCTGCTCTTTAGACAGAAGCACCTCTGAGATCTTTAGCAGTGGACTTTCAGAAAGGTTTTTGTTTTATTGGGGGGAAAACTCAACTTTACATTCCGTATGTGTACGCGCTGCAGGCGAACTGCCTGCTGGGCTGAAAACACTCAATTTCTTTCATCTTCCCCTCTCCCCCTTCTCAACCCAACCCCTACCTCTCTCTCTCTTTCTCTCCTCACCACCACTAAATATATTCTTCCTCCTTACTTAGGTGTTATTTTCTTTGCTCTTAAAGGGGGACTGAACTTCCTGATTTGGCATGCAGCGGTCACGACTGAAGCCAATCGAGAGTTGCCTTGGGGGGTGGGGGGGGGTGTTTAATGTGGGTGTCTCTTGTGTGTGTGTTCGCACGTGGCAAGCGTTTGTACATTCCTTCTGTCAAAACAGTGCACAGTTAGTCACTTACCCTTCTAGATAACTTGAAACACTCTAACCAGGTCTTGTATCTTGAAGTAGCTGTTAGGCTATCCAATGTCAAACTAACTTTGCTATCTCTGGGGATAGTTAGGGTCCGTCAATAAATTACCCAATGTAAATGGGACAATATTTTCATGTTGCACATCTTTTAGTTGTCTCATTAAATGCTTTCAATATTTGTACATGAATTTCTACAATTTATAGTTGGTTGGAGATTATTAAGTCATTGAAATTTGGAGCTATTGACCTTTTAAAATATTGTCCCATGTACATTGTGTAATTTACTGATGGTCCCTAACTAGCCTCATAGGGATATCAAATGTCAAACCAAACTGACCATGGTCATTACCATTGGGTCGCTGTGCTCCAATTTGATGATTACTTGGGTGCTGCCAGCTGTGGGCATGTGGACAGGTTGAAATAAACCCAACCCAAGGAAAAATGTTACGGTACCCTTCATTCCGTGACATACCATTTTTTCCTATCATCTCACAAATCTCAGTTTTGGACATGACTGACTTTATGACCAAATGTGTCCTATTTACACTTTGTAGTCAATTTTGAAACTAGAATAAATGTTTCTGACTCATATCGATGTCACATAGGCCGTTTTTTAAAACAAGAAGTTGCTTTTTAGGTGCAGTCGCTCGTTACAGCAATTCATCACTCATGATCCTTTCTCCCTTCCACTCCTCTCCACTCCTCTCCCTCAGTTGACCCCTAACACCTGTAACCCTACAGAAAGCTCATGTTATAATGCAGCTGCTCCTTCTCTCCTCCTCTCCTCTCAGAATCCCTCAGTCTCTTACCGTAGCTTCTCTGACCTCCACTACCCCTCTCTCACCTGCAGTGTCTTCACCTCTGCATCTGTCCCTGAGTTATGACTACGCAACTGCATGCACTCAGCCATAGATGGCCTTGTCACTCAAAACAAACCTTTGGATCCTCCTCATTAAAGGCATGGCTATGAGAAATGGCATTTGATGGGTCCTGCCTGTGAACTGCTCGGAGGTTTTGCCCAGATAAACACACTTGCCAATCAAATAAATTAGGTTTAAGAGCGTGTTGTGTGGACTGCCAGGGCTCCGGATGATAGGCAATGTTGCCTCGTCGTTGAGGAAACGTTTTTCACCTGTTCGGGGGCTATTAAGTAAATAGATTAACGCATTGGCATGGGGTGACTCTGTCGAAACCACACAGTATAGTTACAGTGATGCTGGCTCATATGCTGGCTCACCCTGTAACCCACCTAGCATGAGCTCTAGTGGCAATATACTGTTACAGGAATGGCTCTCAGGTGCTGGTCCTGTATAATGAGAACTGCCAAGGTGTCTGCTCTTTTTTTCTCCGCTGATGTCTGGTCCTAGTGGCGGGCGGCAGGGTCAAGGGTTCAGTTCCCCAGGTGGGGCTCCGCTCTGCCATCCCGATCCACCGCCCTGTCCCCTGGGCCAGACAGACATGCTCCTCTGGTGGTCCCCTGTGACTAATAGCCCTGATTCTGTGTCAGCTTGGGCACAAACACCAGGGGCTGAGTGAGCAGAACACAAGCAGATTAGCACAGCAGGTGAAGGAGAGGAGAGAGAGAGGGAAGACAGGAGGGAGGTAGAGAGGACAGAAGGGAGGGGGCTCTCCTGACAGCGCACAGTAATCTCACTTAAAGCAGCTGTAAATAACTCTGGGTCCTCTCCGCAGTGCACTGAAACAGGTCATCTAGTGAATCATACTGAGTCATTTGTAAATATTTATTTTATCCGTTCAATCGATGCCCTCACAATTGACATGAGGATAAAATACTAGGCCTGGGAATTGCCATGGACCTCATGATACAATATGTACTGTGATTATCACGATTCTACAGTCGTGGTCAAAAGTTTTGAGAACGACACAAATACTAATTTTCACAAAGTCTACTACCTCAGGTTTGATGATGGCAATTTGCATATACTCCAGAATGTCATGAAGAGTGATCAGATTAATTGCAATTAATTGCAAAGTCCCTCTCTGCCATGAAAATGAACTTAATCCCCAAAAAACATTTCCACTGCATTTCAGCCCTGCTACAAAAGGACCAGCTGCCATCATGTCAGTGATTCTCTCGTTAACACAGGTGAGGGTGTTGACGAGGACAAGGCTGGAGATCACTCTGTCATGCTGATTGAGTTACAATAACAGACTGGAAGCTTTAAAAGAAGGGTGGTGCTTGAAATAATTGTTCTTCCTCTGTTAACATTTTACATTTACATTTTAGTCATTTAGCAGACGCTCTTATCCAGAGCGACTTACAGGAGCAATTAGGGTTAAGTGCCTTGCTCAAGGGCACATTTACGTCATTTAGCAGACGCTCTTATCCAGAGCGACTCACAAATTGGTGCATTCACCCTATAGCCAGTGGGATAACCACTTTACAATTATTATTTTTTTGGGGGGGGGGGGGGGGGGGTAGAAGGATTACTTTATCCTATCCCAGGTATTCCTTAAAGAGGTGGGGTTTCAAATGTCTCCGGAAGGTGGTGAGTGACTCCGCTGTCCTGGCGTCGTGAGGGAGCTTGTTCCACCATTGGGGTGCCAGAGCAGCGAACAGTTTTGACTGGGCTGAGCGGGAACTATGCTTCCGCAGAGGAAGGGGAGCCAGCAGGCCAGAGGTGGATGAACGCAATGCCCTCGTTTGGGTGTAGGGACTGATCAGAGCCCGAAGGTACAGAGGTGCCGTTCCCCTCACTGCTCCATAGGCAAGCACCATGGTCTTGTAACGGATGCGAGCTTCAACTGGAAGCCAGTGGAGTGTGCGGAGGAGGGGGGTGACGTGAGAGAACTTGGGAAGGTTGAACACCAGACGGGCTGCGGCATTCTGGATGAGTTGTAGGGGTTTAATGGCACAGGCAGGGAGGCCAGCCAACAGCGAGTTGCAGTAATCCAGACGGGAGATGACAAGTGCCTGGATTAGGACCTGTGCCGCTTCCTGTGTAAGGCAGGGTCGTACTCTCCGAATGTTGTAGAGCATGAACCTGCAGGAGCGGGTCACCGCCTTGATGTTAGCGGAGAACGACAGGGTGTTGTCCAGGGTCACGCCAAGGCTCTTCGCACTCTGGGAGGAGGACACAACGGAGTTGTCAACCGTGATGGCGAGATCATGGAACGGGCAGTCCTTCCCCGGGAGGAAGAGCAGCTCCGTCTTGCCAGGGTTCAGCTTGAGGTGGTGATCCGTCATCCATACTGATATGTCTGCCAGACATGCAGAGATGCGATTCGCCACCTGGTTATCAGAAGGGGGAAAGGAGAAGATTAGTTGTGTATCGTCAGCGTAGCAATGATAGGAGAGGCCATGTGAGGATATGACAGAGCCAAGTGACTTGGTGTATAGGGAGAAAAGGAGAGGGCCTAGAACTGAGCCCTGGGGGACACCAGTGGTGAGAGCACGTGGTGCGGAGACAGCTTCTCGCCACGCCACTTGGTAGGAGCGACCGGTCAGGTAGGACGCAATCCAGGAGTGAGCCGCGCCGGAGATGCCCAGCTCGGAGAGGGTGGAGAGGAGGATCTGATGGTTCACAGTATCAAAGGCAGCAGACAGGTCTAGAAGGACAAGAGCAGAGGAGAGAGAGTTAGTTTTAGCAGTGCGGAGAGCCTCCGTGACACAGAGAAGAGCAGTCTCAGTTGAATGACCAGTCCTGAAACCTGACTGGTTTGGATCAAGAAGGTCATTCTGAGAGAGATAGCAAGAGAGTTAGCTAAAGACGGCATGCTCAATAGTTTTGGAAAGAAAAGAAAGAAGGGATACTGGTCTGTAGTTGTTGACATCAGTGGGATCGAGTGTTGGTTTTTTGAGAAGGGGAGCAACTCTCGCTCTCTTGAAGACGGAAAGGGACATGGCCAGCGGTCAAGGATGAGTTGATCAGCGAGGTGAGGTAGGGGAGAAGGTCACCGGAGATGGTCTGGAGAAGAGAGGAGGGGATGGGGTCAAGCGGGCAGGTTGTTGGGCGGCCTGCAGTCACAAGTCGCAGGATTTTATCTGGAGAGAGAGGGGAGAAAGAAGTCAAAGCATAGGGTAGGGCAGTGTGAGTAGGACCAGCAGTGTCATTAGACTTAACAAACGAGGATCGGATGTCGTCAACCTTCTTTTCAAAGTGGTTGACGAAGTCATCCACAGAGAGAGAGGAGGGGGGGGGGGGGGGATTCAGCAGGGAGGAAAATGTGGCAAAGAGCTTCCTAGGGTTAGAGGCAGATGCTTGGAATTTAGAGTGGTAGAAAGTGGCCTTAGCAGCAGAAACAGATGAAGAAAATGTAGAGAGGAGGGAGTGAAAAGATGCCAGGTCGGCAGGGAGTTTAGTTTTCTTCCATTTCCGCTCCGCTGCCCGGAGCTCTGTTCTGTGAGCTCGCAATGAGTCATCAAGCCACGGAGCTGGAGGGGAGGACCGAGCCGGCCGGGAGGATAGGGGACACAGAGAGTCAAAGGATGCAGAAAGGGAGGAGAGGAGGGTTGAGGAGGCAGAATCAGGAGATTGGAGGGAGAAGGATTGAGCAGAGGGAAGAGATGATAGGATGGAAGAGGAGAGAGTAGTGGGAGAGAGAGAGCGAAGGTTGCGGCGGCGCATTACCATCTGTGTAGGGGCAGAGTGAGTAGTGTTGGAGGAGAGCGAGAGAAAAAAGGAAACAAAGTAGTGGTCGGAGACATGGAGGGGAGTTGCAGTGAGATTAGTAGAAGAGCAGCATCTAGTAAAGATGAGGTCAAGCGTATTGCCTGCCTTGTGAGTAGGGGGGGACGGTGAGAGGGTGAGGTCAAAAGAGGAGAGAAGTGGAAAGAAGGAGGCAGAGAGAAATGAGTCAAATGTGGACATAGGGAGGTTGAAATCCCCCAAAACTGTGAGGGGTGAGCCATCCTCAGGAAAGGAACTTATCAAGGCGTCAAGCTCATTGATGAACTCTCCAAGGGAACCTGGAGGGCGATAGATGACAAGGATATTAAGCTTAAATGGGCTAGTGACTGTGACAGCATGGAATTCAAATGAGGAGATAGACAGATGGGTTAGGGGAAAAATTGAGAATGTCCACTTGGGAGAGATGAGGATTCCTGTGCCACCACCCCTCTGACCAGATGCTCTCGGGGTATGCGAGAACACATGGTCAGACGAGGAGAGAGCAGTAGGAGTAGCAGTGTTTTCAGTGGTAATCCATGTTTCCGTCAGCGCCAGGAAGTCGAGGGACTGGAGGTTAGCATAGGCTGGGATGAAGTCAGCTTTGTTGGCAGCAGAACGGCAGTTCCAGAGGCTGCCTGAGACCTGGAACTCCAGGTGTGGGGTGCGTGCAGGGACCACCAGGTTAGAGAGGCAGCAGCCACGCGGTGTGAGGCGTTTGTGTAGCCTGTGCAGAGAGGAGAGAACAGGGATAGGCAGAGGCATAGTTGACAGGCTGTAGCAAATGGCTACAATAATGCAGAGGAGATCGGAATGAAATGAACTAAACATCTGGGAGAGGAGAGAGCAGGGCCTCCCTCACCAAAACTTCCACCTCAGAAACTATAATTGTTTCACTGAACCACCCGAACAAAAACTCTCCCAACTTCCACCTTTAGAAATCAGAATTGTTGTGAACCACAGTGGTTCAATGTTTAAAGGAATAGACTCAACCCACTTTATTCAGCTAGCTGACTATGACACCATAGCTAACTAGCATGCTAGCATCCAATAACACACAGTTTAGCACCAACACTTGGTCACAACAAACCACCAATAGTGTGTTAACACACTAAGCAGATAATTCGTGTCCGTGTCTAGTTCCTTTCATAACGCAGCAATAATTAAACGTTGGCTAGCTAGCACAAATATATTGTATTTAGCTGCCACAGTACAGCACACAATGGCTACTGTGTTGACTCTGTTCGAAAAACGGCTAGCTAGCTAGCTTCGTGCTACACCCGGCACCGCCGAAAACAATGCCAACCTACAGTAACTACCCACAACAGCCCACGATGCCTAACTATGACACCATAGCTAACTAGCATGCTAGCATCCAATAACACACAGTTTAGCACCAATACTTGGTTACAACAAACTACCAATAGTGTGTTAACACACTAAACAGATCATTCGTGTCCGTGTCTAGTTCCTTTCATAACGCAGCAATAATTAAACGTTGGCTAGCTAGCACAAGTATATTGTATTTAGCTACTACAGTACAGTTAGCTGGTCGTGTTGGCTAGCTAGCAATGGCTACTGTGTTGACTTTGTTTGAAGAACGGCTAGCTAGCTAGCTTCGTGCTACACCCGGCACCGCCGAAAAACAATGCTAACCTACAGTAACTACCCACAACAGCCCACGATGCCTAACTATGACGCCATAGCTAACTAGCATGCTAGCATCCAATAACACACAGTTTAGCACCAATACTTGGTTACAACAGACTACCAATAGTGTGTTAACACACTAAACAGATAATTCGTGTCCGTGTCTAGTTCCTTTCATAACGCAGCAAAAATTAAACGTTGGCTAGCTAGCACATTAACATTGGAAACAACTCTCCACCATTGCTAAACGTTACCAGTAGCTACCCGCTAGCTAGCTAGCCTCGTGCTTCGCCGGGCTCCGCCGTAAACAATACTTACCTACAATAATTACCTACGGAAACCTACAATAACTACCTAAATAACTACCTAAATAAACTACCTACAATACCTAACTACAACTACCTACCTACGATCTAAATACATGGTTTAAGCTTTACTCAACACCATATAAGAAGCCAAGCTTACCTCCTGCTAGAGAAAACACAACCTCTCCCGACGGTTACCTGCAAGGAAACACGTGCCGTCATCATTGCTTTGCACAAAAAGGGCTTCACAGGCAAGGATATTGCTGCTAGTAAGATTGCACCTAAATCAACTATTTATCGGATCATCAAGAACTTAAAGGAGAGAGTTTCAATTGTTTTGAACAAGGCATCAGGACGCCCAAGAAAGTCCAGCAAGTGCCAGGACCGTCTCCTAAAATTGATTCAGCTGCGGGATCAGGGCACCACCAGTGCAGAGCTTGATCAGGAATGGCAGCAGGCAGGTGTGAGTGCATCTGCACGGACAGTGAGACAAATACTTTTGGAGGATGGCCTGGTGTCAAGAAGGGCAGCAAAGAAGCCACTTCTCTCCAGGAAAAACATCAGGGACAGACTGATATTCTGCAAAAGGTACAGGGATTGGACTGCTGAGGACTGGGGTAAAGTCATTTTCTCTGATGAATCCCCTTTCCGATTGTTTGGGGCATCCGGAAAACACCTTGTCCGGAGAAGACAAGGTGAGCGCTACCATCAGTCCTGTGTCATGCTAACAGTAAAGCATCCTGAGACCATTCATGTGTGGGGTTGCTTCTCAGCCAAGGGAGTGGCCTCACTCACAATTTTGCCTAAGAACACAGCCATGAATAAAGAATGGTACCAACACATCCTCCGAGAGCAACTTCTCCCAACAATCCAAGAACAGTTTGGTGACGACCAATGCCTTTTCCAGCATGATGGAGCACCTTGCCATAAGGCAAAAGTGATAACTAAGTGGCTCGGGGAACAAAACATCGACATTTTGGGTCCATGTCCAGGAAACTACCCAGAACTTAATCCCATTGAAGACTTGTGGTTGATCCTCAAGAGGCGGGTGGACAAACAAAAACCCACAAATTCTGACAAACTCCAAGCATTGATTATGCAAGAATTGGCTGCCATCAGTCAGGATGTGGCCCAGAAGTTAATTGACAGCATGCCAGGGCGGATTGCAGAGGTCTTGTAAAAGAAGGGTCAACACTGCAAATATTGACTCTTTGCATAAACTTAATGTAATTGTCAATAAAAGCCTTTGACACTTATGGAATGCTTGTAATTATATTTCAGTATACCATAGTAACATCTGACAAAAATATCTCATAACACTGAAGCAGCGAACTTTGTGAAGACCAATGCCAATTCTCAAAACCTTTGACCACGACTGTACAGTATACAGTGGGGAAAAAAAGTATTTAGTCAGCCACCAATTGTGCATGTTCTCCCACTTAAAAAGATGAGAGAGGCCTGTCATTTTCATCATAGGTACACGTCAACTATGACAGACAAATTGAGAAAAGAAAATCCAGAAAATCACATTGTAGGATTTTTAATGAATTTATTTGCAAATTATGGTGGAAAATAAGTATTTGGTCACCTACAAACAAGCAAGATTTCTGGCTCTCACAGACCTGTAACTTCTTCTTTAAGAGGCTCCTCTGTCCTCCACTCGTTACCTGTATTAATGGCACCTGTTTGAACTTGTTTTCAGTATAAAAGACACCTGTCCACAACCTCAAACAGTCACACTCCAAACTCCACTATGGCCAAGACCAAAGAGCTGTCAAATGACACCAGAAACAAAATTGTAGACCTGCAATAGCTAAGCAGCTTGGTTTGAAGAAATCAACTGTGGGAGCAATTATTAGGAAATGGAAGACATTCAAGACCACTGATAATCTCCCTCGATCTGGGGCTCCACGCAAGATCTCACCCCGTGGGGTCAAAATGATCACAAGAACGGTGAGCAAAAATCCCAGAACCACACGGGGGGACCTAGTGAATGACCTGCAGAGAGCTGGGACCAAAGTAACAAAGCCTAACATCAGTAACACACTACGCCGCCAGGGACTCAAATCCTGCAGTGCTAGACGTGTCCCCCTGCTTAAGCCAGTACATGTCCAGGCCCGTCTGAAGTTTGCTAGAGTGCATCCAGGAGAGGATTGGGAGAATGTCATATGGTCAGATGAAACCAAAATATAACTTTTTGGTAAAAACTCAACTCGTCTTGTTTGGAGGACAAAGAATGCTGAGTTGCATCCAAAGAACACCATACCTACTGTGAAGCATGGGAGTGAAAACATCATACTTTGGGGCTGTTTTTCTGCAAAGGGACCAGGACGACTGATCCGTGTAAAGGAAAGAATGAATGGGGCCATGTATCGTGAGATTTTGATTGAAAACCTCCTTCCATCAGCAAGGGCATTGAAGATGAAACGTGGCTGGGTCTTTCAGCATGACAATGATCCCAAACACACCGCCCAGGCAACGAAGGAGTGGCTTCGTAAGAAGCATTTCAAGGTCCTGGAGTCTCCAGATCTCAACCCCATAGAAAATCTTTGGAGGGAGTTGAAAGTCCGTGTTGCCCAGCGACAGCCCCAAAACATCACTGCTCTAGAGGAGATCTGCATGGAGGAATGGGCCAAAATACCAGCAGCAGTGTGTGAAAACCTTGTGAAGACTTACAGAAAACGTTTGACCTGTGTTATTGCCAACAAAGGGTATATAACAAAGTATTGAGAAACTTTTGTTATTGACCAAATACTTATTTTCCACCATAATTTGCAAATAAATTCATAAAAAATCCTACAATGTGATTTTCTGGATTTTTTTTCCTCATTTTGTCTGTCATAGTTGACGTGTACCTATGATGAAAATTACAGGCCTCTCTCATCTTTTTAAGTGGGAGAACTTGCACAATTGGTGGCTGACTAAATACTTTTTTTCCCCACTGTATGTATTGCTATTCGATACTGTGATTTGTATTGCGATTTGATGTTCCAAACATATTGCTCACTATATATCTGCTGCAGAGAGACAAGAGAGCATGAGAAAACGAGTTTTGATTTTGATCAGTCAGGGAAATAAAAGTGCTGAAAAAATGTTGGCTCACTATTTAAAACAAAGATGGAGAACTAATTATAAGATGAAAAATATCAGTGTTTTGGCGCAGGTACAGCCGACTAGCGCTAGCTAACCCTACCTAACTCTAGCCCCCCCCCCAAAAATAAATAAAAATAAACGATACTTGGAGTCAAATATCGATATAACATCGTCCAAAAATAATATCGCAATATGTAACTGTATCAATTTTTTCCCCCCATCTCTAGTAGTTACAGCAGATGACTTAGTGATTGTGCTGATGTAATGATGATGCCATTATACAGTGGGGGAAAAAAGTATTGAGTCAGCCACCAATTGTGCAAGTTCTCCCACTTAAAAAGATGAGAGAGGCCTGTAATTTTCATCATAGGTACACGTCAACTATGACAGACAAAGTGAGAAAAAAAAATCCAGAAAATCACATTGTAGGATTTTTTATGAATTTATTTGCAAATTATGGTGGAAAATAAGTATTTGGTCAATAACAAAAGTTTCTCAATACTTTGTTATATACCCTTTGTTGGCAATGACACAGGTCAAACGTTTTCTGTAAGTCTTCACAAGGTTTTCACACACTGTTGCTGGTATTTTGGCCCATTCCTCCATGCAGATCTCCTCTAGAGCAGTGATGTTTTGTGGCTGTCGCTGGGCAACACGGACTTTCAACTCCCTCTAAAGATTTTCTATGAGGTTGAGATCTGGAGACTGGCTAGGCCACTCCAGGACCTTGAAATGCTTCTTACGAAGCCACTCCTTCGTTGCCCGGGTGGTGTGTTTGGGATCATTGTCATGCTGAAAGACCCAGCCACATTTCATCTTCAATGCCCTTGCTGATGGAAGGAGGTTTTCACTCAAAATCTCACGATACATGGCCCCATTCATTCTTTCCTTTACACGGATCAGTCGTCCTGGTCCCTTTGCAGAAAAACAGCCCCAAAGCATGATGTTTCCACCCCCATGCTTCACAGTAGGTATGGTGTTCTTTGGATGCAACTCAGCATTCTTTGTCCTCCAAACACGACGAGTTGAGTTTTTACCAAAAAGTTCTATTTTGGTTTCATCTGACCATATGACATTCTCCCAATCCTCTTCTGGATCATCCAAATGCACTTTAGCAAACTTCAGACGGGCCTGGACATGTACTGGCTTAAGCAGGGGGACACGTCTGGCACTGCAGGATTTGAGTCCCTGGCGGCGTAGTGTGTTACTGATGGTAGGCTTTGTTACTTTGGTCCCAGCTCTCTGCAGGTCATTCACTAGGTCCCCCCGTGTGGTTCTGGGATTTTTGCTCACCGTTCTTGTGATCATTTTGACCCCACGGGGTGAGATCTTGCGTGGAGCCCCAGATTGAGGGAGATTATCAGTGGTCTTGTATGTCTTCCATTTCCTAATAATTGCTCCCACAGTTGATTTCTTCAAACCAAGCTGCTTACCTATTGCAGATGCAGTCTTCCCAGCCTGGTGCAGGTCTACAATTTTGTTTCTGGTGTCCTTTGACAGCTCTTTGGTCTTGGCCATAGTGGAGTTTGGAGTGTGACTGTTTGAGGTTGTGGACAGGTGTCTTTTATACTGATAACAAGTTCAAACAGGTGCTATTAATACAGGTAACGAGTGGAGGACAGAGGAGCCTCTTAAATAAGAAGTTACAGGTCTGTGAGAGCCAGAAATCTTGCTTGTTTGTAGGTGACCAAATACTTATTTTCCACCATAATTTGCAAATAAATTCATTAAAAATCCTACAATGTGATTTTCTGGAATTTTTTTTCTCAATTTGTCTGTCATAGTTGACGTGTACCTATGATGAAAATTACAGGCCTCTCTCATCTTTTTAAGTGGGAGAACTTGCACAATTGGTGGCTGACTAAATACTTTTTTCCCCCACTATATGTGTGTGCTTTATAAGTGGGTCAGTGACCTCATTATGATGGATCCTTTTCCTTCATCTGTCTGGTGAGGTGGAGATAGAGGTGCTCGGGGAAGACAGACAGCAGCAACCTTTAGTTCAGAGTGAGAAGGATGAGAGCAGCCAGGTGTAGATGCAGGTATACCTGGGACTTTCAGATAGAGACTGTTATTTACTGGTTGGCCATTTTGCTTGTGTTTTGATTGATGAGCTTGAGCCAATGGAAGTATTTACTGTATGTTTGTTTGACAGTATGGGACATACTATATTCATAAAACTGGTAATCTGGATCTGTTGGCAGTCTAACTGAGGAAAACAATCGTTTTGAGCTGTGCAGAGAGAAACCAGTGTGTAGACCATTTAACAGTGCTCTCAGTATTCCTCAGCTCTCTGTTGCGATTATTTGAGTCTTATTCATTGCTTAATGACATTTTGAATATGCATGCATTTGGTACGCTACCCGTCACAAAACAGATGCGAATTGCAGTGTAATTTGGTCATCTTTTTATCTATTCGTACAATCCTTAGATACTAGTAGACCAGTGGAGAGGATGGCAGCATATGGGGTTAATAGAGGGTTAAAACCCAGAGAGAGTGGGAGGAATTGTTATGGAGGCTATTCTTTCCGAAGAGTAGTTTTAATCGTTTCAATATAAAAAAAATATGTTTGTAGTTTTATGTAAACGCAAAAGCTCATGCAGTATGTGTGCAATAAAAATGTACTTTCAGTAGGGCAGTGATGAAATCAGACAGTAGGAGCTAGTGCTGTGTGTGCGTGTGTGTGTGCGTGTGTGTGTGCGTGCGTGCGTGCTTGCGTGTGTGCGTGTGCCTATGTGTATGCATGTATTTCTGTGTGTGTCTTAGTGATAGTTGCAGTGCTGTGAATGTCTGGCACTGGAATTAGCCACAGGAGGCTCTCTGTGTGACACCCAGCACAGCACTGCATGGGGAGAGTCAGTGAGAAGGGCCATCCATGTGGCCGTATTGTTTTTGCCAGAGATGTTTTTGTGTTGTTCTCTGTAATAAATTGCCTTACTGGGGCAGAACTCATTAGTCTTTAGTGATTCATAGTCTCCATGTGAATTATTTGTACTGTACAAATATTAGGGGAGCTGTCCCAATCCTTTTGAAAGCATCCCTACCTGCCGCACCCATCCCTGCCCAACAACCATACACACCACAGCTGTAATACAGCAGTCTGATTCAACCCCTTGTTTACACTACCACCACATTCTGTTAGGCTCGCTGCTATTTTCCACCCTCCTTCCTCAGCCCCATGCAGCCCAGCTGTATCCATCTATCTCTATCCCAGGCTCTTTTACAGCAGCACGGCTGGGCTGGAAGACATATAAAAGCTGCTGCTTTAATCATTACAGGAACTCACCGAGCTAATGACCAGGATGCAATTCTCTGCCCTATCAGAGCATCTAATGGATGTGCCTCTGGGAGATCAAGATGGGTTTCAATATTAGGATGGGCCAGCCCACAGTTGTAATTGCCCTATGCAGCAACCTTCCAGAGTGAGGAAGCTAGCTGCCACAGCTTATTTCTCCTCCTGGTTATTATGTATGCTGTACTTAACAGCTCCCCTGTGCCATGCCAGGTCATTAACTACTTATTGTGAAAATCATTTTAGTGTGTTATCTTTATAGTTATTGGTTATTATTGGTTATGCGAGAGAATGCAGAATGCTCCGGATTCTGTCGCAGTCCACACTGTCCAGATTCTGTCGCTGTCCACACTCTCCAGATTCTGTCGCTGTCCACACTGTCCAGATTCTGTCGCTGTCCACACTGTCCAGATTCTGTCGCTGTCCACACTGTCCAGATTCTGTCGCTGTCCACACTGTCCGGATTCTGTCTCAGTCCACACTGTCCAGATTCTGTCGCTGTCCACACTGTCCGGATTCTGTCGCTGTCCACACTGTCCGGATTCTGTCGCTGTCCACACTGTCCGGATTCTGTCGCAGTCCACACTGTCCGGATTCTGTCGCTGTCCACACTGTCCAGATTCTGTCGCTGTCCACACTCTCCGGATTCTGTCGCTGTCCACACTGTCCAGATTCTGTCGCTGTCCACACTGTCCGGATTCTGTCGCTGTCCACACTGTCCGGATTCTGTCGCTGTCCACACTCTCCGGATTCTGTCGCTGTCCACACTGTCCGGATTCTGTCGCTGTCCACACTGTCCGGATTCTGTCGCAGTCCACACTGTCTGGATTCTGTCGCAGTCCACACTGTCCGGATTCTGTCGCTGTCCACACTGTCCGGATTCTGTCGCAGTCCACACTGTCCGGATTCTGTCGCTGTCCACACTGTCCGGATTCTGTCGCTGTCCACTCTGTCCAGATTCTGTTGCTGTCCACACTGTCCGGATTCTGTCGCTGTCCACACTGTCCAGATTCTGTCGCAGTCCACACTATCCTGATTCTGTCGCTGTCCACAATATCCGGGTGAAGCCCATTCTGTTGCTGTCCACACTCTCCGGATTCTGTTGCTGTCCACGCTCTCCGGATTCTGTCGCTGTCCACACTCTCCGAATTCTGTCTCTGTCCACACTCTCCGGATTCTGTTAATGTCCACACTCTCCGGATTCTGTTGCTGTCCACACTGTCCGGACTCTGTCGCAGTCCACACTATCCGGATTCTGTCGCTGTCCACACTATCCGGGTGAATTCCGATTCTGTCGCTGTCCACACTGTCTGGATTCTGTCGCTGTCCACACTGTCCAGATTCTGTCGCTGTCCACACTGTCCAGATTCTGTCGCAGTCCACACTGTCTGGATTCTGTTGCTGTCCACACTCTCCGGATTCTGTTGCTGTCCACACTCTCCAAATTCTGTCGCAGTCCACACTCTCCGGATTCTGTCGCTGTCCACACTCTCCGAATTCTGTCGCTGTCCACACTGTCCGGATTCTGTCGCTGTCCACACTGTCCGGATTCTGTCGCAGTCCACACTGTCCAGATTATGTCGCAGTCCACACTGTCCGGATTCTGTCGCTGTCCACACTGTCCAGATTATGTCGCAGTCCACACTGTCCGGATTCTGTCGCTGTCCACACTGTCCAGATTCTGTCGCAGTCCACACTGTCCAGATTATGTCGCAGTCCACACTGTCCGGATTCTGTCGCTGTCCACACTCTCCAGATTCTGTCGCTGTCCACACTGTCCGGATTCTGTCGCTGTCCACACTGTCCAGATTCTGTCGCTGTCCACACTGTCCAGATTCTGTCGCTGTCCACACTGTCCGGATTCTGTCGCAGTCCACACTGTCCGGATTCTGTCGCTGTCCACACTGTCCGGATTCTGTCGCTGTCCACACTCTCCGGATTCTGTCGCTGTCCACACTCTCCGGATTCTGTTGCTGTCCACACTGTCTGGATTCTGTCGCTGTCCACACTCTCCGGATTCTGTCGCTGTCCACACTCTCCGGATTCTGTTGCTGTCGTCACTCTCCGGATTCTGTCGCTGTCCACACTGTCCGGATTCTGTCGCAGTCCACACTGTCCGGATTCTGTCGCTGTCCACACTGTCCAGATTCTGTCGCAGTCCACACTGTCCAGATTATGTCGCAGTCCACACTGTCCGGATTCTGTCGCTGTCCACACTCTCCAGATTCTGTCGCTGTCCACACTGTCCGGATTCTGTCGCTGTCCACACTGTCCAGATTCTGTCGCTGTCCACACTGTCCAGATTCTGTCGCTGTCCACACTGTCCGGATTCTGTCGCAGTCCACACTGTCCGGATTCTGTCGCTGTCCACACTGTCCGGATTCTGTCGCTGTCCACACTCTCCGGATTCTGTCGCTGTCCACACTCTCCGGATTCTGTTGCTGTCCACACTGTCTGGATTCTGTCGCTGTCCACACTCTCCGGATTCTGTCGCTGTCCACACTCTCCGGATTCTGTTGCTGTCGTCACTCTCCGGATTCTGTCGCTGTCCACACTGTCCGGATTCTGTCGCTGTCCACACTGTCCGGATTCTGTCGCAGTCCACACTGTCTGGATTCTGTCGCAGTCCACATTGTCCGGATTCTGTCGCTGTCCACACTGTCCGGATTCTGTCGCAGTCCACACTGTCCAGATTCTGTCGCAGTCCACACTGTCCGGATTCTGTCGCTGTCCACACTGTCCAGATTCTGTCGCTGTCCACACTGTTCAGATTCTGTCGCTGTCCACACTGTCCGGATTCTGTCGCAGTCCACACTGTCCGGATTCTGTCGCTGTCCACACTGTCCAGATTCTTTCGCTGTCCACACTGTCCGGATTCTGTCGCTGTCCACACTGTCCAGATTCTGTCGCTGTCCACACTGTCCAGATTCTGTCGCAGTCCACACTGTCCGGATTCTGTCGCTGTCCACACTGTCCAGATTCTGTTGCTGTCCACACTGTCCAGATTCTGTCGCAGTCCACACTGTCCAGATTCTGTCGCTGTCCACGCTGTTCGGGTGAAATCCAATTATTTCGCTGTCCGTTGTTTAACCTCCATTGGCTGTTTGGCGCTAATATATTGTTTTTTTATTCAGCCACTGGTAATAGTGGTCTTTGTTAATACATTTTCATACTTTAAACCAAACAGTGACATTCAGCCATTATGTAGCCTAACAGTGGATTAACAAACAGTTTTTGACCATTTCACTGAAACGTATACACTGTAGCCTAATCCACAGCACTGAAACGTATACACTGTAGCCTAATCCACAGCACTGAAACGTATACACTGTAGCCTAATCCACAGCACTGAAACGTATACACTGTAGCCTAATCCACAGCACTGAAACGTATACACTGTAGCCTAATCCACAGCACTGAAACGTATACACTGTAGCCTAATCCACAGCACTGAAACGTATACACTGTAGCCTAATCCACAGCAATGATGAAGGTAAGAGAAGAAGAAAAGATAAATGCCATCTATTTTTACACACATCTATAGGTGAACCACGTATAGCTGTAAAACATTACAGCAGCATACTGTATATGGTAGGCCTAAGGGTCATCCATTTCATCCCTTAAATCAATTCTGAAAAGATGAAAGAGCTCCATGAAACACCTGCCATTATGGCTACTTATCAGCAACATTATGACATGTTGAATTGCTGTCTGAGTGAGATGACCAGTAATGGATAGTTACAGTATCATTATCATTGCTCAGGTAGTGCTGAAAACATAATGTCAGCTGATTGCTTCCTTTGATAGATGTGTTCTACAAAGGCTACTCACTGTATTTCTTTTTCTCACAAAAGGTAGTATGAAAAGAAATTGAACAACATACTGAGCAAAATGAGAGCAAGAAAGAGTGGAGAAAGGTAGGAGGCCTCAAACATGGAAATAAAGGAAGAATGACAGGAAATGAAAGAAAGTGTAAGGGAAGAGGGTTATGTGGATGTTTTTACCAAGCTATTCTCTGCCCTGACCAACTTACAAGGCCTGGAGTTGTATAGAGAGGGATGGAGAGAGGGATGGAGAGAGGGATGGAGAGAGGGATGGAGCAGGGATGGAGAGAGGGATGGAGCGAGGAAGGGATAAGAAAGCAGAGGAATTGTGTAGGCAGAGGGACAGAGAAAGGGAGAATGTAACAGAAAGAATAGGAGGATGAGGTGGAATTGAAGTCCATTGTTTATGCACAATGTTGTTTGCCAACACATTTCTTTGCCTTT
Organism: Coregonus lavaretus; assembly: GCF_964263955.1. NCBI lineage: Eukaryota > Metazoa > Chordata > Actinopteri > Salmoniformes > Salmonidae > Coregonus > Coregonus lavaretus. Next base: position 18,404,277 of record NC_140024.1, read on the forward strand.
TGAATTGTCTTGGCAGAGGAGGTGGGCTAGATGAATAGCATTCAAGAGGCAGTGATATCATTATTTTTATCAGAAATGTGTGAGTGAAAGAGCTTTTATCTCTCAAGTTTGGTCTTGACTTCTTGAAAGATGAACAAAGGATAAGAGGAAGAGCTGCAGTACTGATCATGTACAATGAGACACCAAAGAGGAAGGAAGCTGCCGATTACAAGACTTGTAATTGAACCCTCTTAAAGACCATTGTTTTTATTTTCCTTCGTTTCACCGACTCTGTATTCATTCACCAGCTGTAGATACTAACACAGACGGGGAAAGTAGACATTATATTTTATGCCTGTACGCTTGCCCTCTTTTCCTGTCTCTTTCCCTTTTTCTCTTGATAGATTGCTCTGTCTGCAGGTTAGTGATGATGGAGTGGGAGAGAGCATATTAAAAAAGCACATTACAGGCCCACACTTCCCTCTCCTCCCATCATGATATGCCTCATTTGTGTATTTTTCCTGCATTTGTTTATTAGATTTTACCAACATATTGCCAAAGGGATATGTAGAGATATTCTTACAACAACATTTGCTCTTGGCCTTGCCCTTCCTCTCTCTCTCTCTCTCTCTCTCTCTCTCTCTCTCTCTCTCTCTCTCTCTCTCTCTCTCTCTCTCTCTCTCTCTCTCTCTTCCTCTCCCTCTCTGTCCCCCTCTCTCTCTCCCCCCTCTCTCTCTCCTCCATCTCTCTCTCTCTCCCCCCTCTGTCTCTCTGCAGGGTCTCTATCTACCATTGTGTTCCTGGTATCTCTGGGGCTGACGGTGTGTGCCGTGTGGCTCGTAGCTCTGTGTGGAGTCTGCACCTGGTGTCAACGCAAACTGGTGAGTGGACCACTAACATTTACCTATGACATTATATCCTATTGCTTGGTTTTAGATCACATTGTCCTTCCCAGAACAACACAGTACAGCAGGCTTCCATCCACTCTTCCATGACTCTTATTTATTTGTACAACTTTTATTCTACTAGGTTGGTCAGTTCTCATCGGCAATGATGACCTGGCCGAGAGGTCATTATACACATGTTCAGGTCATTATACACACCCCAACATTGACCCACAATATTCCCCCGAGCTAGTAGGGATTTATCCTGAGTTAGCTGCCTGGTAAGGTTAGCTGCCTGGTAAGGTTAGCTGCCTGGTAGGGTTGATGATTGAACCCCAGAACTGTATACACACACTTTTACCCACATTTGCACAGACATGCCCCACATCCTCATAATAGAACTGCAGGATAGTGTGAGAGAGAGGTGTTAGGCTGTAGGTGTTACATATTGCACGAGAGGAAGACTGTGAGAGACAGAGACATGTGAGAGACCGAGACATGCAAAGACATGCTTTGAGATTCTGTCTGTAATGAAACGCGCTATAAAAGTTTAATCAATTCTCTCCATCCTTCGCTCTCCATATCTCTCTCTCACTATCTCACTTTCTCTCCATCTCTCTCTCTCTCTCTCTCTCTCTCTCTCTCTCTCTCTGTCTCTCTCTCGCCATGACAATGCACTGTGTCCATGCCCCTCTCGTACCCTATGCCATTAAAATGGTACAGTTGGACACCCAGGTAATTATCTGTGATTAATAATTAGCTATTTGCTGCCTGTTCCCGCCATTTGGCTATTAGAGGAAAGCAGAAAAATGGTTCATGGATCAGACATTCAGAATGAAAAGATACTCTCTTTGATTAAACTGTTTTTAATGTGCAATCCTTTCACCATTCTGTATAATTGAGTATATCATATTTTATTAAGTAAAGGATGATTTCCCCCTCCTCGCATTCTTTAATTCTCTCACCTCCCTCACCCTTACATCTGGTCTCAGTGTATGGCAACAAATATGTGTGCATATACTGTAAGCTACATTCAGTACATTAACCTAAGCAAAACAGTAATACACACATTCAAGGACACTAAAATGCAGGCACTGAGGATAGAACATGAGCACATTGAATTTTGTATCTAACAGTTTGTCAATGGCAGAATCACACTTTTGAGTTCATATTTCAGTGTCTTGCCACCTTTAGTTTATATGCTGGACCGCACAACTCCAAATTATTATCTTCTGCCATAACAAACTCCTTGGATGAAAGTTTCAGTGCTTTCCGGTTGTGTTAGATTTTCTTGAGTTTCCTTCTGATTCCATAACCTTGTGTGAGGCTCTTGGTAGTGTGCATGGGGAATGGTATGGGGAGATGTTGTGTGGCCATGATGGTGAACATGAACAGAATTCTCCATTAGGTTATGTAAACATGGCTTTGTGCCCTGAGCAATGCGTGTGCCTGCTTGTCGCCGTCTCCCGGTCCCATGCTAATGATTCATATGCTAATGTAAACATCACTCTGAGCTATTGGCTGCTGCCTGAGCAACTGTGATTCTGCCCATACGTTTGATCTGCTCTGGAAATACTTTCCCCTGCTTCTGCTCCCTCCCTCTCTCCATCGTTCTCGTTCTCCTTCTCTGTCTGTCCCTCTTTCTCTCTTGGCCTTTCTCCCTCTCCTTCTCTGTCTGTCCCTCTCTCTCTCTCTTGGCCTTTCTCTCTGTCTCTTTCTATTTCTCTCTCTGCCTTTCTCCCTCTCTTGGCCTTTTCACCCAGTCTCTCTCTCTCTTTCTCTCCCTCTTTCTCTCTCTCTCTCTCGCTCTCTCTCTGTCTAGGAGCATTTGTAGAGTGAGCATAGCACATAGGTGGATAAAACATGCAGAGGACTGAATTCAGCTGAGTGATAAAACGGTTATAAAGTGAGATGGAGATTGAATAAGCATGCATGTAAATAAGCTGTAATATTAGTAATTGGTATTATGCACATTTGTGTTGCTGCACATTTATGTTACATTACCAGTCTGTCATACCCTGTGTACAGTGAGGACTTTCAGTCTGGTCTTCAAAGATGAATCATATCATACCCTGTCAAATACACAGACACACACACAGTAAAGCTACTCAACCTTCACCGTCCATTTCCCTTGTCCTCGATCTTTCTATTGCTCTATTTACCCTCACACTTTTTATGTCTGTCTTTGCATATACTATATGTCTCCCTCTTTACCAGTGTTTCGTAAGCAAATTCAGAGTCCACAGACGCTGAGAGACACAATAGTCCGGCGTCCCATTGTGACATAGCTACGTGGCTCTGAGTCCACAGTCCACGGGGGAAGCACAGCCCGACTGCACACCTCCCCAAATTCCCAACCAACGCGGCTCCGCGTACATGTCCTTTATTAATTTGAATGTGGTGACAGTTGGAGAAATTGCTTGTATGAAAACCAACGGTCCAATATTCTAGAACGGACGCGTACCCGTTTGGACTCTGATAAGCGCTTTATGCGTTTGTCACCTTTTCCACTTTATCGCTATGTCCTTGTCAGTATGTCTCTCTCCTCTTTGTTTCTCTATTTATACCTCCACTGTTTCCCCTTCCTCGTCCTTGCTTGTCTCTGTGTTATCTTCCGCATCATCTTCCTTCTCTCTCTCTCTATGCTGTCCTTTTTCTCTCACTGTCTGTCTCTGTTTACACATAGCATGGTCATTCCACGAGAAGAGTGCCTTTTGCATATCTTTGATAGTATTTTAAGTAGAAATTGTGCACCAATATTGAATATTAAAAGCTGGTTATATTAAATGATGTAGAATTCAATAATATATATATATATATATATATATATATATATATATATATATATATATATATTCTTTTATATGAATAAAGGCTTGCTAAAGTGCCAAAATTCATCATTTTGACATGTCCCTCCGTCAACCCTGTGTCACATTTAGGAAGATTTTAACCCACTTAATCCTAACATTTCTCAAAGTTTCACGGTAATTGTAAAGCCCTAGTTATTTTGTTGCTTTGACAGTCATTTTTGAAGATTATGATTTATTTCATGTGATTAGTGATTCATTTACGTCTGTCCCTCTTTTTAAGGTCAACCCTGTTACGTGAACTGAACTCTCGTTTTAATATGGTCAAACTATTCCTCTTTTAAATATTGTTTTCAAAAGAAACATCTAAAAGTAAAATCATACAGTAAAAGCAGGTGAGCTGGTTCTACTCTTTTTGGTAATTTTCTGGTGTTTTGTGGTGGAAAACTGAGCGGGTCGAGCATAACACGTCAACCCTGTTACACATAGATAGACAGACTAGAAATGATTTTAACTATTTCATTATTTTGTCAAGCTTGCATTCAACTCCCTGTTCCTCACAACAAACTTCCATGCCCCCTGTCACAAGGGGACTTATGGCTGATTTAAGAAGAAATCGTCAACCCTGTTACTTTATTTGGCACTTAATAGGCACTTACTATAGTAATTATTTTATTTAACCTCTTGAGATGGGAAAACTTGTTTTTCATGAAGTTGAACATGTTCTCTTTATGACAGAATGTTAAAATGAGGTGAAATCAGATGTTGTTGTTTTTTACCAAGTTACACTTCTCAAATGGCACAGAATTGGTTGAACGACCCATCACATTTCCTTAAACTCATAGGACATGAATGATTGTATAGAAATCTACCTTGCATGCAAACATTTGCATAAAACGGGCAACTTACAGTAGTGACATCACCTCTGTGTGAAGATAAAACCCCTAATCAGTTACCTGACCTGGGAGCTGTGTCACTTTGTGACGCTGTTGATGGCAAAAAAAAATAAGAGTAAATACATTGGACAGCTACAGAATTGTGTTTATGAGGAAGTACACAGAGGTAGACACAATGAGATAAATACAGTGATATTTAGCCCACGGTAGTTGATAGATGCAGACCTGTGTAGAGATGCTGTATATCAGCCCAGCATATGGGTGAGGGAAGATGAAGACGTCAGAAACAGGTCTCATGGGTCGATTATGGCAGGAAGGAGGAGGGATGGAGGAGGGGATGGAGGGAGGGAGGGAGGGAGCAGGGAAGGGGAAGGAGGATAGAAGGAGAGGGAGGGAGGGAGGGAGGGAGGGAGGAGGATAGAAGGAGAGGGAGGAAGCAGGAGGGAGGGAGGGAGGGAGGGAGGGAGGGAGGGAGGGAGGGAGGGGAGGAGAAGGGAGGGATGAGTGGTGTTGGCGGCCGTTGTGTGTGTTGGGCTGTGACAGACATAATGAGGGCTGAGGACAGACACTTCACAGGGCTGCAGCATTACACTGCTCCTAGTGGGGAGACATTCATGATGTCTCGCCAATGCACTCCACCTCTTCTCCCCAACCCTCTTCTCCATTCTCTCCCCCTCCCCTCTTCCCCCTCCAATTCACCATCCTCTCCTCTCCACATCCTCTCCTCCATTCTCTCCCCCTTCCCTCTCCCCCATCCTCTGATGTTCTGTCTCTCCTCTCTCCATCTCACTTGATTCTGTTTCAACCCCCCTGGTCCTGTCACTCTCTCTCTCTCTCTCTCTCTCTCTGTCTCTCTCTCTCTCTCTCTCTCTCTCTCTCTCTCTCTCTCTCTCTCTCTCGCTCTCGCTCTCGCTCTCTCTCTCTCTCGCTCTCTCTCTCTGTGTTGCCTACCCTTCCCACTCAATCATACATTGCCTTTCTCGCCTTCCTTCTTTCCCCTTCTCTCCCCTCTCTCTCTCTCTCTCTGTTCCTCCCACTCCCTGTCTTCAGTGTTGCATCTTCTCTCTCCCTCCCCTACTCTCTAGCCTCCTGAAGATTTGATGATAGTGTTAAATGATAGATGAGCTGCACTTGATAGCATATTCTTGAATGTTTGAAATCTAGCCTTTTCTGAGTCCCTAAAACCACTGTGTGAGTGAATGACTGTGTGTGGGGTGGATGGGTGGGCGGTGGGGTTTGGTCCTTCCCAGAGATCTGCCCTCTATTATGACAAACAGGCCATGTAATTTGCGACAGAGAAAATAATAATGTTTAATTTACAGTATACCTCGTAGGCACGCCGGACTAATCTAGGTTTCCTGTATGAATGCGACAGTAAGTCTATAGTAAAACCCTTTCCAGCACCAAACTGCCTTACGAAAACCTTTCTTTATAGGGTTATGGTTTCCTCTACTACATGTGATGTATATATTTGGAAAGGAACCGAAGTGAAAGGAAAATCCATCATTATTTGATTTTACAAGGATCACATTGTATATATTAGGTTTGGTGAGTAACACCTATTAAATCAAGTTGGTTTAGAAACTCAGCTTGAGTATTACTTTGATATGAAACTATGACATTTTGAGTCAAACCATATCAAATGTATGATCAGAAACACAAGTCATTATAAGATTCTGTATATTAGGCTCAATACCCATCACTCATAGTGCAGGGTTGATGTGTCCACTCACTGTGCTCTTACACATTTCAAATGGACTAGCTTTAGCTGTTTTCCAGTCTGTTTGAAGGGTGGAATACTCTCTTTATTCATTTAAAAGATGATGAGCATTGAAATGAAAAACAAGGGTCTGTAGCTGTACTTTGTGACAGTGTGTGTTTAGTGTTTACTCAGTGTTTGGCTTCAGTGTACAAATTGTCATACACCGTGCATTCATTTGATACACCAGGCCAGGCCAATCATATAGCTGCAGTCCTGAGTTCCAAGGTTTATCATATAGTTGAAGTCATCAGGTTTATCTCAAAATGTTTCATTATAATTCCACTGACTGTTATGAATTGTGGAAACAGCATCTATTTCAACACCTATGTTTTATGTATGTTTGGGCGTGTACTGTTTCTGAGTGTGTAGTGTTATATGTGCGTTGGGTGTGTTGGATGTGTGTGGACGTGTCTAATCCCCACTGTGTCTGACGCTTGATGCTCCCATCTGTTCATTCTATATGGTTAACATATGGATTATTGCTGTGGAGAGGGTTTGGAGTCACATTTAGATCCTGAGAGCTGGCTGTATGTAGCAACGGTCATCAAAATTGTTAAAAGATTTTTTAAACAATTCTATAAAATGCAACAGTTGGACAATAGATGAAGATACTCCAAACTTTTTGAATGTTTAAAATCCATCAGATATTAACTGAATTATAGCACATAAAACATTTGACTGGCACAGACAAATAATGAATGGTTTTTCTTAGAATGCACTCATATATACATTTTCTAAAGGTATCATCTATTTTTTATATATATTGTGTTAAAATGAAGAAAATGATATGTGCGTCATTTGCACAAATAACACAACGGGGTGGAACAGAGAGCTGCAACCACCAAACACGTGCCCTGTCTAGGCCTACCTGAACTCACCTGTGCTGTCTAGACTGCCTCATTAATACCTGTTGTTGTCACGTTCTGTTGCATAATTCAACAAGTATGTCAATAGCAGGATACCCTCGGATTAAAAATCAACACGTTTGGCTCTAGATTACACCTATCTATACATACTTTACATTGTTTGCAAAATCAGACATAAAAGTTATTCCCCTACCTAAGAATAGTAAAGCCCCCTTAACTGGCTCAAATAGCTGACCAATCAGCCTGTTACCAACCCTTAGTAAACTTTTAGAAACAATGGTGTTTGACCAGATACAATGCTATTTTACAGTAAACAAATTGACAACAGACTTTCAGTACGCTTATAGGGAAGGACATTCAACAAGCACAGCACTTACACAAATGACTGATGACTGGCTGAGAGAAATTGATGATAAAAATATTGTGGGGGCTGTTTTGTTAGACTTCAGTGCGGCTTTTGACATTATCGATCATAGTCTGTTGCTGGAAAAACGTATGTGTTATGGCTTTACACCCCCTGCCATATTGTTGATAAAGAGTTACCTGTCTAACAGAACACAGAGGGTGTTCTTTAATGGAAGCCTCCCCAACATAATCCAGGTAGAATCAGGAATTCCCCAGGGCAGCTGTCTAGGCCCCTTACTTTTTTAAATCTTTACTTTTTTTTTTTTTTTTTTTTTCCACCTTTATTTAACCAGGTAAGCCAGTTGAGAACAGGTTCTCATTTACAACTGCGACCTGGCCAAGATAAAGCAAAGTAGTGCAATAAAAACAACACAGAGTTACATATGGGGTAAAAAACATAAAGTCAGAAATACAACAGAAAATATATATACAGTGTGTGCAAATGTAGCAAGTTATGGAGGTAAGGCAATAAATAGGCTATAGTGCAGAATAATTACAATAGTATTAACACTGGAATGCTAGATGTGCAAGAGATTATGTGCAAATAGAGATACTGGGGTGCAAAAGAGCAAAATAAATAACAATATAGGGATGAGGTAGTTGGGTGGGCTAATTTCGGATGGGCTGTGTACAGGTGCAGTGATCGGTAAGGTGCTCTGACAACTGATGCTTAAAGTTATTGAGGGAGATAAGAGTCTCCAGCTTCAGAGATTTTTGCAATTCGTTCCAGTCATTGGCAGCAGAGAACTGGAAGGAATGGCGGCCAAAGGAGGTGTTGGCTTTGGGAATGACCAGTGAGATATACCTGCTGGAGCGCAGACTACGGGTGGGTGCTGCTATGGTGACCAATGAGCTAAGATAAGGCGGGGATTTGCCTAGCAGTGATTTATAGATGGCCTGGAGCCAGTGGGTTTGACGACAAACATGTAGTGAGGACCAGCCAACAAGAGCGTACAGGTCACAGTGGTGGGTAGTGTATGGGGCTTTGGAGACAAAACGGATGGCACTGTGATAGACTACATCCAATTTGCTGAGTAGAGTGTTGGAGGCTATTTTGTAAATTACATCGCCGAAGTCAAGGATCGGTAGGATAGTCAGTTTTACGAGGGCATGTTTGGCAGCATGAGTGAAGGAGGCTTTATTGCGAAATAGGAAGCCGATTCTAGATTTAACTTTGGATTGGAGATTCTTTATGTGAGTCTGGAAGTTGAGTTTACAGTCTAACCAGACACCTAGGTATTTGTAGTTGTCCACATACTCTAGGTCAGACCCGTCGAGAGTGGTGATTCTAGTCGGGTGGGCGGGTGCCAGCAGCGTTCGATTGAAAAGCATGCATTTAGTTTTACTAGTGTTTAAGAGCAGTTGGAGGCTACTGAAGGATTGTTGTATGGCATTGAAGCTCGTTTGGAGGTTTGTTATCACAGTGTCCAATGAAGGGCCAGATGTATACAAAATGGTGTCGTCTGCGTAGAGGTGGATCTGAGAGTCACCAGCAGCAAGCCAGTGAGTAAAGCCAGTGTGTCTATGTATGCGGATGACTCAACACTATACACGTCAGCTACCACAGCGACTGAAATGACAGCAACACTTAACAAAGAGCTGCAGTTAGTTTCAGAATGGGTGGCAAGGAATAAGTTAGTCCTAAATATTTCAAAAACTAAAAGCATTGTATTTGGGACAAATCATTCACTAAACCCTTAACCGCAACTAAATCTTGTAATGAATAATGTGGAAATTGAGCAAGTTGAGGAGACTAAACTGCTTGGAGTAACCCTGGATTGTAAACTGTCATGGTCAAAACATATTGATACAGTAGCTAGGATAGGGAGAAGTCTGTCTATAATAAAGCGCTGGTCTGCATTCTTAACAGCACTATCAACAAGGCAGGTCGTACAGGCCCTAGTTTTGTCGCACCTAGACTACTGTTCAGTCGTGTGGCCAGGTGCCACAAAGAGGGACTTAGGAAAATTGCAGTTGGCTCAGAACATGGCAGCACGGCTGGCCCTTGGATGTATACAGAGAGCTAACATCTCTCCTGGTTCAAAGTAGAGGAGAGATTGACTTCATCACTACTTGTATTTGTGAGAGGTATTGACATGTTGAATGCACCGAGCTGTCTGTTTGAACTACTGGCACACAACTCGGACACAAGACATGCCACCAGTGGTCTCTTCACAGTCCCCAAGTCCAGAACAGACTATGGTAGGAGTACAGTACTACACTACCGGTCAAAAGTTTTAGAACACCTACTCATTCAAGGGTTTTTCTTTATTTTTACTATTTTCTACATTGTAGAGTAATAGTGAAGACATCAGAACTATGAAATAGCATATATGGAATCATGTAGTAACCAAAGAAGTGTTAAACAAATCAAAATATATTTTATATTTGAGATTCTTCAAATAGCCACCCTTTGCCTTGATGACAGCTTTGCACACTCTTGGCATTCTCTCAACCACCTTCATGAGGTAGTCACATGGAATGCATTTCAATTAACAGGTGTGCCTTCTTAAAAGTTAATTTGTGGAATTTCTTTCCTTCTTAATGCGGTTGAGCCAATCAGTTGTGTTGTGACAAGGTAGGGGGGTATACAGAAGATAGCCCTATTTGGTAAAAGGCGAAGTCCATATTATGGCAAGAACAGCTCAAATAAGCAAAGAGAAACAACAGTCCATCATTACTTTAAGACATGAAGGTCAGTCAATACCGAAAATGTCAAGAACTTTGAACGTTTCTTCAAGTGCAGTCGCAAAAACTTTCAAGCGCTATGATGAAACTGGCTCTCATGAGGACCGCCACAGGAATGGGAGACCCAGAGTTACCTCTGCTGCAGAGGATACGTTCATTAGAGTTACCAGCCTCAGAAATTGCATCCCAAATAAATGCTTCACAGAGTTCAAGTAACAGACACATCTCAACATCAACTGTTCAGAGGAGACTGTGTGAATCAGGCCTTGATGGTCGAATTGCTGCAAAGAAACCACTACTAAAGGACACCAATAAGAAGAAGAGACTTGCTTGGGCCAAGAAACACGAGCAATGGACATTAGACCGGTAAAATTTGTCCTTTGGTCTGGAGTCTAAATTTGAGATTTTTGGTTCCAACCGCCGTGTCTTTGTGAGACGCGGTGTGGTTGAACGGATGATCTCTGCATGTATATTTCCCACCGTAAAGCATGGAGGAGGAGGTGTTATGGTGTGGGTGTGCTTTGCTGGTGACACTGTCTGTGATTTATTTAGAATTCAAGGCACATTTAACCAGCATGGCTACCACAGCATTCTGCAGCGATACGCCATCCCATCTGGTTTGGGCTTAGTGGGACTATAATTTGTTTTTCAACAGGACAATGACCCAACACACCTCCAGGCTGTGTAAGGGCTATTTTACCAAGAAGGAGAGTGATGGAGTGCTGCATTAGATGACCTGGCCTCCACAATCCCCTGACCTCAACCCAATTGAGATGGTTTGGGATGAGTCGGACGGCAGAGTGAAGGAAAAGCAGCCAACAAGTGCTCAGAATATGTGGGAACTCCTTCAAGACAGTTGGAAAAGCATTCCAGGTGAAGCTGGTTGAGAGAAAGTCAAGAGTGTGCAAAGCTGTCATCAAGGCAAAGGGTAGCTATTTGAAGAATCTCAAATATAAAATATATTTTGATTTGTTTAACACTTCTTTGGTTACTACATGATTCCATATCTGTTATTTCATAGTTTTGATGTCTTCACTATTATTCTACAATGTAGAAAATAGTAAAAATAAAGAAAACCCCTTGAATGAGTAGGTGTTCTAAAACATTTGACTGGTAGTGTACATAGAGCCATGACTACATCATGTAACTCATGCCAGCAGTAAAATTTGATTTAAAAAACAAATAGAAAATACACCTTATGGAACAGCGGGGACTGTGAAGCAACACAAACATAGACACATGCATACAAACACACAATAACATACGCATTATACACACATGTACACATGGATTTTGTGTTATAGATATGTAGCAGTAATCTAATCAAATCAAATCAAATTGTATTTGTCACATACATGTGTTTAGCAGATGTTATTGCGGGTGTTGCGAAATGCTTGTGCTTCTAGCTCCAACAGTGCAGTAATATCTAACAAGTAATATCTAACAATTTCACAACATATACCCAATACACACAAATCTAAGTAAGGAATGGAATTTAAGAATATATACATATATGGACAAGCAATGACAGAGTGGCATGGACTAAGATACAGTAGAATATTATAGAATACAGTATATACATATGAGATGAGTAGCGCAAGATATGTAAACATTATTAAGTGACTAGCAGCCTCTAATGTTCTAGTGATGGCTATTTAACAGTCTGATGGCCTTGAGATAGAGGCTGTTTTTCATTCTCTCGGTCCCAGCTTTGATGCACCTGTACTGACCTCGCCTTCTGGATGATAGCGGGGTGAACAGGCAGTGGCTCGGGTGGTTGATGTCCTTGATGATCTTTTTATACCTTCCTGCGACATCGGGTGCTGTAGGTGTCCTGGAAGGCGGGTAGTTTGCCCTCGGTAATGCGTTCGGCAGACCGCACCACCCTCTGGAGAGCCCTGTGGTTGCGGGCAGTGCAGTTGCCGTACCAGGCGGTGATACAGCCCGACAGGATGCTCTCAATTGTGCATCGGTAAAAGTTTGTGAGGGTTTTAGGTGCCAATCCAAATTTCTTCAGCCTCCTGAGGTTGAAGAGGCGCTGTTGCACCTTCTTCACCACACTGTCTGCGTGGGTGGACCATTCCAGTTTGTCAGTGATGTGTACGCCAAGGAACTTGAAGCTTTCCACCTTCTCCACTGCAGTCCCGTCGATGTGGATAGGGGGGTGCACCCTCTGCTGTTTCCTGAAGTCCACGATCATCTCCTTTGTTTTGTTGATGTTGAGTGAGAGGCTGTTTTCCTGGCACCACACTCCCAGAGCCCTCACCTCCTCCCTGTAGGCTGTCTCATCATTGTTTGTAATCAAGCCTACTACTGTTGTGTCGTTTGCAAACTTGATGATTGAGTTGGAGGCGTGCTTGGCCACGCAGTTATGGGTGAACAGGGAGTACAGGAGGGGGCTGAGCACGCACCCTTGTGGGGCCCCAGTGTTGAGGATCAGCGAAGTGGAGATGTTGTTTCTTACCTTCACCACCTGGGGGCGGCCCGTCAGGAAGTCCAGGACCCAGTTGCACAGGGCGGGGTTCAGACCCAGGGCCACAAGCTTAATGATGAGCTTGGAGGGTACTATGGTGTTGAATGCTGAGCTATTGTCAATGAACAGCATTCTTACATAGGTATTCCTCTTGTCCAGATGGGATATGGCAGTGTGCAGTGTGATGGCGATTGCATCGTCTGTGAATCTATTGGGGCGGTAAGCCTAGGGTGACAGGTAAGGTAGAGATGATATGATCCTTGACTTGTCTCTCAAAGCACTTCATGATGACAGAGGTGAGTGCTACGGGGCGATAGTCATTTAGTTCAGTTACCTTTGCTTTCTTGGGTACAGGAACAATGGTGGCCATCTTGAAGCATATGGGGACAGCAGACTGGGAAAGGGAGAGATTGAATATGTCCGTAAACACACCAGCCAGCTGGTCTGCGCATGCTCTGGGTGGAGTAGAGGCCTGAGGGCACACACTTAATATGTTGTGAAATCTGGTATGAATGTATTCTAATGTTTTTAAAATGTATAACTGCCTTAATTTTGGATCCCCATTTTTTGTGGAATGGAAAAAAGTTATAATTTAATACAGTTGAAATGTATGGGGATCCATAATAAATAAAAATACAAATACAAAATAATATCACAATAGTCAGTGTTCAAATTCAGAAGTTCCTTTTATTTAATTTGTAAACATTTCAACTGTATTAAATTATAACTTTTTTCCATTCCACAAAAAATGTACACACATCAAAATAAAGGTATCTTTCTTCTCTTTCTTGTGATGTAAGTGTCTAGATGATGCGTTAAATCCCTGACTAAGCTTTAGCGTTCTTATAGATGCAACGGAAAGACTATGTATTCTATTGAGCCCATTTCAGCCATTACTGTGGTGTGTTTGACAGGTCATTACAAACATTTCCGCGGTCATAACGTTAACGGGAAAAAACGACAGGCACAAGGAAGAGTATGAAAGAGTCACAGGAGTAAAATGAAAGCAATCAATCCAGCGAAATTTAAGTGACAAGTGGATTTTGCACCCCTCAAAGACAGGAAATGGCTGAAAAAGACAGATCCTCAGGTGGGCGGGGCATGCACGTTGCTGCTGTATGTGCTGGCTCGCATCCAAAGTGTTGCTCTTCTGTCTCTGCCTGGAATCATTTAGCATATTCTTGACACCTGATGGCATTCTAAAGGCTCTGTAATGAAGGCTCCACTGGTAAAGTGTTTTCAGATGTAAACAGCAATCAAGACATCGCACAGAGCGACACAAGGCAATGGACAAGAAGGAAATTATTTTTCTCTCTCTCTCTCTCTCTCTCTCTCTCTCTCTCTCTCTCTCTCTCTCTCTCTCTCGCTCTCTCCAGGGGAAGAGGAACAAGCCTGGGGTGGAGGCAGCCAGCACCCCAGATTCAGTTCAGATTCGTGGCCGAGGGGAAAACAAAGCCATCAAGTAGGTATTGGATGGGGGGGGGCGGGATGTGAGCTCAGGTCTACTGTATCTTGTCACCAGGAGGGAATTCATCAAGTAATACTTAATTGTCACATAGGGGAATTTGCTTGGCAACAATACAGGCATTCCTGGCATACATGTAACACAACACAGGACATGCAACACTTCACTTTATACAACATATCACAGGTAGATATATAGGTAGTGTCTGGTGTCTGCTAAAGCCCCAGTAGAATGGCTACAATGTTTCAAGCGGAGATCCATCTCCTCATGTAATCTGTTGTTTCACACCGTTCTTTATTCACATCAGACCTGTTTATTGAAACAGGGAAGACAGAAGACATTTTTGTAATACCCACTTGAGTCTGAACACTTTAAAACACAATCTTTGGGAGTTAATGGGCTTGCCTGTGTTTGTGTGTGTAAATGAATGATGACTCGCTGGGCTGAAAGAGCCTGGCTGAGCTATGAGGGATTCACTACTGCACAGCTGTAGGACGAGAGGCAAAGACCTGGGTGTGCTCAAATAAAAGGCAAAAACACTGAAACTCGCTGAGATATGGAGAGGAATGAACATATTTAGCAAGGGAAAGAGCAGTTGTGGTTGTTAAATAAGAGCATCTTGACAACTCATCACAGTCCTTCCTGTGAAAACAAGAGGCATAAATTATAGCATACTTAATTTGACAGGCTTCAGATAAAGAGCATGTTAAACTCCAGTAAGATTAGGCACTACACGATGTGTCCCTGAACACTCAATGGAACTGTAATAATAACTTACTGATAAGCCACTAGTCTACAGTCCAACTGCAGTGTTACTTCATTTTACAGCCTGAATGTGATTACCTTGGCTGAGTTTCAGTTGAAATGTGCATTACATCTAGAGTGTAAACCTAAAACCATTGATCTACTTGGATTGCACTAATGTATCCTTTATCTCAATGCCTTGTAAAGTACAATTGTCAGAATCACTTAATTGAGCACTATACCTAATATTGAGCGTATCATAGTACATTTATAACTATAGCCCAATCCCAATAAAAAAATAGTATATACCTGCAGCAATATTTTGATGATATATTCTACTGTATGACTGTTTGTTGTTAACATTCCTCCTTCATGGTTGCAGCTGCGCAGCCCAAGGCCTGACTGATGGTGGACTCTGTCTAAAGCTAACCCAGCAGTCCTCTCCCTCCTCTGTCACCATTCCACCTGTTCTCCCATTCTCCCCTTTATCACTCTCCTCTTTGTTTTATTTCTCTCTTCTCTCTTTCTGTCTCTCTCCCTTTTTCAAAAGTATGTTTTATCTGTGTAACCAACCTTTGCTGTTTCACTTTGACTTATAACATACTATATATTACTCTGTGAATGACGTTGAATACATGTTTAACTCTTTCACTGTTTTCTAATCCCTTGTACAGAGAGAGGTATAATCTATTCATTTGTCCATGAGTCTGGATGCTGTATCAGCTCAAAGTATAGACAATATGCTTTTCCCAAACCCCATCCCCTTTAAACCGATATACTTTTTACCTTCCTTAATACACTTGTTTTTCTACTTGCTTTTCCAAGACATAAATGTTTTGCTCTGAAACTGTATTACGAATATTATAATGGAATTACTTTTATAAATGCAGGACCAGGGCCGGATTACCGAACGGGCACGCAGGGCACGTGCCCCGGGCCCCCCGGGGGTGGGGAAGATAGCATATAATAACAAAATGTGTAGAGTTGCAGGAAATTAGCTTTAAAACTGCAACATTTTCTCTCAGCCTCATGGCAAAATGTATAGAATAGCAGGAAATTAGTTTGAAAAACTGCTAAACCTTCACTCAGCCTCATGGCAAAATGTGAACAAAAGCATGAGATGAGCTATAAAACAGCATGTTCTTTTCTCTGCCCCATAGCAAAAAGTGTACAATTGTAGGAAATTAGCAACAAAAAAATGATTTGATACTCATGATTTATATAATATTTTTTTCCTTGAATGCAGGGGGTCTGAACACGTCGCGCAAACGTACTAGTTACCTGGACATCTTGCGTAGAAAGAGGGTTGATTTTGCAATGATCCAGGAATCTCATCTGTTAGAAATGGATGTATCTCGATTTTCCAACAAATATTATCATGTCATTGCTTCATCATGTTTTACTACAAAAAGTAAAGGGGTACTAATTGTTGCCAGACGCAACTTCCAATACACTAACTTAGGTGGAGGATCCCTTGGGGAAGGTAGAATCACTTTTATTAAACTGACTTTTATTAAACTGATTACTTTTATTAAACTGAAGTAAAATTGCTGTTCTGTTGGTGTATGCACCGAACACTTACGATAGCTCATTTTATGACCAATTCTGTACCCTGACACTAGATTTAGCTGACTTCAGACTAATTATTGGCGGCGATTTTAATGCAGTTTGGGAGTACAGGCTAGACAGATCTGGGCAGACAGAGGAGAGAGACCAGCATCTTACCTCTGTGGCACTGCGGAAATGGGCAAATGAGGCGGCAGTTGACGATTAATGGCGAATTATGAGTCCCACCTCTGGAATTTCACCTTTTTCTCTCGTCGACACAAATCCTTCTCTCAAATTGACTTTATATTCACTTCAAAGGACCTGTTCAACAAAGTTCTTGATATAGATTTATTACCCATGGCCCTCGCCGACCATCGAGCCATGCTTTGCAGACCTGCTATCAGAAATTACAAACAACTTTTAATTTACCGGGCAAATCCTTCTTTTATTTACAACTTCCCTCTGCCATGCGAGCATATGGTGTTCCCTGGGGCGAAACACTACCAACTCACCCCCTCTGCAAAAAAATTGAGAACCGGCCTAAACCACGGGGACTATTTTCTGATCTATACTTGCATTTCTTCAAAGCATCTCAGAAGCCCCTGCAAATTGACCTACTATAGAAGAGAGACCTCTTACATTAAATCACTGAAATTAACTGGGAAACTGTATGGTCTGTAATTCTCTCTTCTAGAAATCCTAATTATCAGAATATCCATTTTAATTTTGTCCACAGATCTTATCTTACCCCAGATTATTCCAAATGAAAATACATCCAACCCCGAAATGCTCTCTATGTCCTCAGGGTGCTCCCGGTACCTGTGGGTGGGTGGGTGCAACTGTCCTGTGGTGGGAGGGGTGGGCATAGTGTTCCTGTGGGAGAAAGTAAATGTTTTCTCTCTGCACCATGGCAGAATGTGTTGAAATGCAGTAAATTCGCTGATTTCAGAAATGGGGGGCCCCCGGAGGTCGGTGCCCCAGGGCCCCAAATGTGGTAGTCCGGCCCTGTGCAGGACCCCTATCCCTAATGCATTTTCCAATTATTTTCTACAAATATTGGAGGTGTATCTCTATCGCCTGTATTGACATTTTTCTCATTCACCTATTAATCTAAGGCCATTTCCCTGTCCTTTCTATCTCCAAGAAACATCATTCACTTCGCTCCACTGTGATTGGCTCTGCTGCTCTGACCTCTGACCTATCTCTCTTTCTATCCCTGAAACTCCGGCTCCATTGTGATTGGCTGTGCTGCTCTTACCTGTCTCTCTCTCTGGCCGCAGTGATCTAGACAGGGACTTTTGGAATAACAATGACAGCAGCAACGTGCAGCAGAGATGGAGCTCCTACCCGCCCAAGGAGTTCCTCTTAAACATGTCCCCCTATGCCCCGTATGGAGACCCTCGCCTCACGCCCAAGTGAGTCTCGGTCGCGGCTGGTAAGGGACCCCTCTCTCTGTGCAGGGCTGTAACGAAGCGGGGGAGCCAAGCCTCTCACATTGAGTTCTGTGACCCCGGACCCCCAACCCTCCACAACCCCCTCAGACTGACTCAATAGAACAACACTACATTCTAGAAACAGACAAGCATTGCACACAAAATATGCATCCAAAGACACAGTACATTATCTACATAGGAACACTAACATGCCACTCTAGTCCACTTGCATGCATTTCTCTCTGCCAGACATACACGTACAGTGAGGGAAAAAAGTATTTGATCCCCTGCTGATTTTGTACGTTTGCCCACTGACAAAGAAATGATCAGTCTATAATTTTAATGGTAGGTTTATTTGAACAGTGAGAGACAGAATAACAACAACAAAAATCCAGAAAAACGCATGTCAAAAATGGTATAAATTGATTTGCATTTTAATGAGGGAAATAAGTATTTGACCCCTCTGCAAAACATGACTTAGTACTTGGTGGCAAAACCCTTGTTGGCAATCACAGAGGTCAGACGTTTCTTGTAGTTGGCCACCAGGTTTGCACACATCTCAGGAGGGATTAAGTCCCACTCCTCTTTGCAGATCTTCTCCAAGTCATTAAGGTTTCGAGGCTGACGTTTGGCAACTCGAACCTTCAGCTCCCTCCACAGATTTTCTATGGGATTAAGGTCTGGAGACTGGCTAGGCCACTCCAGGACCTTAATGTGCTTCTTCTTGAGCCACTCCTTTGTTGCCTTGGCCCATCCACAACCCATTTTAAATGCCCTGGCTGAGGGAAGGAGGTTCTCACCCAAGATTTGACGGTCCATGGCCCCGTTCATCGTCCCTTTGATGCAGTGAAGTTGTCCTGTCCCCTTAGCAGAAAAACACCCCCAAAGCATAATGTTTCCACCTCCATGTTTGATGGTGGGGATGGTGCTCTTGGGGTCATAGGCAGCATTCCTCCTCCTCCAAACACAGCGAGTTGAGTTGATGCCAAAGAGCTTGATTTTGGTATCATCTGACCACAACACTTTCACCCAGTTCTCCTCTGAATCATTCAGATGTTCATTGGCAAACTTCAGACGGGCATGTATATGTGCTTTCTTGAGCAGGGGGACCTTGCGGGCGCTGCAGGATTTCAGTCCTTCACGGCGTAGTGTGTTACCAATTGTTTTCTTGGTGACTATGGTCCCAGCTGCCTTGAGATCATTGACAAGATCCTCCCGTGTAGGTATGGGCTGATTCCTCACCCTTCTCATGATCATTGCAACTCCACGAGGTGAGATCTTGCATGGAGCCCCAGGCCGAGGGAGATTGACAGTTATTTTGTGTTTCTTCCATTTGCGAATAATCGCACCAACTGTTGTCACCTTCTCACCAAGCTGCTTGGCGATGGTCTTGTAGCCCAGTCCAGCCTTGTGTAGGTCTACAATCTTGTCCCTGACATCCTTGGAGAGCTCTTTGGTCTTGGCCATGGTGGAGAGTTTGGAATCTGATTGATTGATTGCTTCTGTGGACAGGTGTCTTTTATACAGGTAACAAACTGAGATTAGGAGCACTCCCTTTAAGAGTGTGCTCCTAATCTCAGCTCGTTACCTGTATAAAAGACACCTGGGAGCCATAAATCTTTCTGATTGAGAGGGTCAAATACTAATTTCCCTCATTAAAATGCAAATCAATTTATACCAGTTTTGACATGCGTTTTTCTGGATTTTTTTTTGTTGTTATTCTGTCTCTCACTGTTCAAATAAACCTACCATTAAAATTATAGACTGATCATTTCTTTGTCAGTGGGCAAACGTACAAAATCAGCAGGGGATCAAATACTTTTTTCCCTCATTGTAAGAGCTACATGATGCACAAAGTATGAGCTTTATATTGTATACAAGTAGCTAATTTGCAAAACAGTAGCTCTGAACCCAAGGCATAACCTAATGCATATGTCCCGGTAAAGGTCAAATGCAATAGCCTAAGGGGGCCAAACAGCATTATTAAGTGATGTTATCCAAGTAAAATGCACATCTTACATATCTTCTGTCCTGGGAGAGTTCTGTTGATTGGCATTAGTAATTCCTTTTCCTGCAGCCAACAGGGTCTGAAAGGTAAAGCTATTTAGTATGCACTGTTGGCCATGCAGAATTAGATTGAGTCGTACAGGGCTGCCACTAGGATGTTTCTACTTGCCTCACCTTAGAGGTGACTGACATTAGTATAGCGATGGCCAGACGTGAGGTCAGCCTTGTCTCCCTCCAGCCCTCTGATCTTCATCTCGGGTGAGTCATAAATGGTACCCTATTCCCTCTGGTCAAAAGTAGTGCACTACATAGGGAATAGGGGGCCATTTGGGAGGCAGCCCTAGATTGAATCAAGAAGGGGGTTGTCTAGTGGCGTTACCAGGACAGATCAAATATGAATTGGATGGAGACACTAATAGATGCAGATCATGTCTGAAGCTGCCCACCAACTACAAACACACTATTCATTATACTAGCCTTTCCCATCTGGACACATGAATATGTGACATTAATCTTTAAAATACATACAAACAAACACACAATATAGACATACAGAAACTTAACATACTGAATCAACACTCCACATTTACCTATATACCAACCAACCAACCAACATTTGAAAAGCCTCCTCTTCCCTACAGCCCTGCCAGCCTCACTAACCCCTAACCTCTTACCCTTCACCTCCAGCCCATGGAGTGCTACCATGGAGACGGACAACCCTCAGACCATCTGAGCAGAAACCCTTTATAGATCCCACTTACACAGCCCAATATCCTCCTTTCCACCGCAACCAACCAACTAACCAACCAACCCCTAATCTTAAGGGTATTAACCTAACTGTAAACCCATTCCCTTTGGTTTAAACCGTCACCTCAGCTCTGTCATCGAGGGTTGACCGTTGTTTTTGGCTTTTGCTCCTAGTTTTTGCTGTTCTCGTTTTTTAGGCACATTCTATAGGAGTCCTGTGTTGTTCCCTCTCACCTCTCCTCACTCTGGTTGTGCCTAGTGGTTTTGTCACCACCACCACCTCCACCACCAGTTGCTATAAGGCTGCCTCTCCTTATAGCTCTCCTTAGTCTGACCACCTGAGCCCTCTGGACACACCAGTTCCTCTATAGCTGTACAGTACAGTACATGGATCACTAAAGGCTCTAATGTCATTGATGTTTTTCCTGCACTGAAATATATTGTTTAAGTAGAGAAAGTCTGGTTTTTTCTTCATTTTAAAGCGTACTAGAGAAGAGATAAAGAGGGGGTTTATTCTCAATGGGTGTATTGTCTTTAGAGTTCATGGGCTGTGAAACAGTGAACCTGCTAGGATCCATTGATCCCTTTTTGAGATCTAGTCAAATGTTTGCCCTTTTCACCGTCATGTGACGAGGTCTTGAGCAAGGGATGGGAAGCTCTGTCCATAAGCTAAATATGACTTACCTTAAATCTCCCTAAATGGTCAACTCCATCCCTACCCCTATTTCTACCCCATGCTCAATGCATAACTGTTGCAGGCTGGGCCTCTGTCTAAAGTGTTGTCCCTCTCGACCAGCAGCTGTGCTCTCTGACTGTGTCTGTGTAGTGACCCTGTAGTGAAACTGTGTCTGGTCTGTCTGCTGTTGTCTCTGTGACGTTGTCTAGGTTACGGCTGCTTGTGCTGCTCTGGGTTACGCGGGAGAGGAATGAAGTGTGTACTCAACAGATTCACTGTGCTGATTAACTGCTATACACTACAATGTCTTACTATAGGCTTTCAAGCCACTCGCTCCAACAATGTCATTACACACACCATAACCTTTCGATCAAGCCTATCTGTTTCATTTAACGTTGTAGTTCCTACTGTACATGATAACAAAGTAGATCAACTGTTTCTTTTAAAATGTAAAGAGGCCATAGATAGCCTACATAATTCAATTATCATGACCCGCTCAGTTTTATTGCAAACACCATGAAGTCCTTGATAGAATAATCCATTTGGTCATGTATATTTGATGTGCAGTATAAAGTAAAGCTGCAGAATGGCCAGTCAGTCTAACTGACAGGTACTCAAAACACAGCCAGCATCTGTCTGTCTCAGTCCTACTGCACCCAAACACACACCACTCTGTCAGTCTTCCCATCTGGTTCAGACAGACAGACAGATATACACAGTGAATCTCAGCCCATCTCCCTCCTGCTAACCCAGCAGCAGCACAGCCCACTGACTTGCTGGATCCTCGTGGCTGTCTGCTACTCCTCTGTACTGGAAACCTGTAGCTGGATTGATAACACTACCCCCATCCTAATGCTATTCTGCTGTGTGGTTCACCTTCTGGGTTGTTCAACCTCACTGATTCTACTGTTACTATCCACCTCTCTCTCTCTTTTTCTCTGTCTCCCTCTCTGTCTCTCTCTCCTCCGTCTGTCTCTGTCTTTCTCTCTCCTTTATGTCTGTGTCTGTCTGTCTATCTGGTGCCCCCTGTCTCTCAGTGGGGTGGAGAAGGGGGATGGGGGCGGGGCTGGGTGTGGGAGTGGGGCAGGTCCCAGTCGCAGTGACAGCGTGAGAAGCATAGTGACGGGGCTGGGCCCTGGCAGCAAGGCTGGGCGCTGGCAGACGGTCCAGAGCCACATGCAAGCCGGAGGCCTGAGGCCCAGAAAGTGAGTGACATGAGTGACATGGGTTGGCTGGGCATGAGGGCACACATGGGGGGTAATGCTGAGCACCACAGGGGCATGGTATAGATGGTTTGGGGGACTGCAATCAGAAGCAGCAAGGGTTATATGTGATATATGCTGCATTCGGTAGTGCAGAGATTTATGGGAGGAAGAATGGATGGAAAGATGGAAAGAGGGAAGAAACTATTGAAGACAATAATGAGCTGAAAATGTGAGTGCATGTACTGACATTTTCTGATGCATGGGAATCTGTTGTCATGGTAAGGCTCTGTTGACTAAAGAGAACATCCTCTCTCACAAACAAATACCAAAAGTTACGCAACGTCTGCTACTGCTTCATCGCTGTATTGGACCACAAAACAGTTAATCAAATATCTACTTTTTGATATGGAATATTATAGCAGGACCGTTCTTAAGACGCCTGAAACCAAATGTTAGTTGTGCATTTCCCTTTCCTCATGTACACTCTTAGAAAAAAAGGTGCTATCTAGAACCTAAAACGTTCTTTCGGCTGTCCCCATAGGAGAACCCTTTAAAGAACCCTTTTGGTTCCAGGTAGAACCCTTTTGGGTTCCATATAGAACCCTTCCACAGAGGGTTCTACATGGAACTCAAAAGGGTTCTACCTGGAACCAAAAAGGGTTCTACTTGGAACCAATTGGGTTATCCTATGGAGACAGCCAAATAACCATTTTTTCTAAGAGTGTATAACCATTTTAACACTTTCAGTCAAAATCCAATTCCCTCTTTACCTGCCTTCTTCACTCCTCTACTCTTTACCTCCCCTCTCCCCCTATCATATCTAACTTTCTCCCCATTTCTGGTCTGGAATTGGTTTCTATTTTGAGGTAGCCATGTGTGTCTATGTTTCTGCTGTAAGATCTGTACATCTGCCTCATTGCCTTTCTCCCCTCCTCAAGGCTCTTTCATTACAAATCACTCAAGGTTTTTAGTCAGTTTAATTGACTTTCTGGGTAGGAGATATCTGAGAATCCCTTCTTAAGTCAGCAGAGGAGGATACAGGCAGCAGATAGAAGGGCTTATAGCCTGCCTGGCCATTTGAATGACAGGGTAGGTAAGTCGTTTACTATACACACAGAGAGACAAATGAAATATCTATTTGCAGTTGAATGTATTCAACCTTGGACAAGAGAGATATTGAAATAGTAGAGAAATGTACAGTGAAAGGATTAGGTGTTGAGCTGGCTACGGTATCTGGGTAGGAGCTGTAAAAAGCCTAAGCCAACTTTATGACACAGTAGAAATGTATTTCTGCGTGAATTGGACTCCCAGATGTCTGGCTGGCCCTATGCCACGTACTCCATCCAGATTTATTGATGAATCATTCTGTCAGTTATGACAAAAATATTTGTTGGACTGTAAAATGTAGAGCATACTGCAGCTGATGTGGCGCATACTGCAGCATGGCACTGTGTGCATCAGTGTTGGAGGAGCAGAGTGGAATTATTTTATTGAAATACTTTTATTTGATGTTGCTATCTATGACCTGCTGCTTTCATATATACACTTCTATCTCTGGGTCACATTTATTCTTTATATTGTTATATTTCTCTTGTCACTGATAGCTTGTAAGCTCAGCCCTCTTTCATACTTAATGCATCCATCCATATTATTTATTCCCTCCCTCATTCTTTAGATTCTTTATCCTGTATAAAAGGTCCAATGATAATACTTTGGATTAGATGAGTGAGAGGGATGATTTAGGCAGTGGTGATACAGGTGAACAGAGAGAGTGGGAAAGCATGATACTGATCAACTTCAATCAAACCTACCTAATGTCTTATATTATATACAATCCAAGCAAATCTGAAGGCACTTTTCTGGAATGTTTAAAGCAACATCCGTACACTCATCAAATGTGCTGTAACCGCAATAAGCACATACCATAAGCCCATGCCAAGACACTTCCATACCCACTGACCATTCATTTAATGACAGTAACACTCATTCTCACTAACCACAGCCCATCTTCAGTCAACACATTGTCCTGAGCCGTATGTGAGCTATCTGAAAGGCCATGTGGGGAGTGGGGGTGGGGGGGGGCAAAATGCTGAAGTATGACTGGTATTAATCTGGTCCACAAAGTCCTCTCGGGGCCCTGCCTCTGGTGCTCTCCAGTAGAATTACTACAGCGCTGTGGAGCCGGCCCGGGGCCCACTGAAGAGCACAGTCAACACAGCCAAAGGCTGTAAATCCTCCAGTGCTGCACTAGCCTAAGACAGAGGCTGTTTAGCCAGAGTTTACAGTAATCATGAAGGGCAGAAATTGAAGGGGGAGAGTCGGGACGCACTATTAAAATAGTGTAAAAGCAGACGAATGATTAGAAAGACAGAGGGGTTTGAGGGAGGGGAGAGGGTTGTTTGGAGTCAGATTAATGGGTTGAAGTGATGGGTAAAGCAGGTCAGATTAATGGGTTGAAGTGATGGGTAAGGCAGGTCAGATTAATGGGTTGAAGTGATGGGTAAGGCAGGTCAGATTAATGGGTTGAACTGATGGGTAAGGCAGGTCAGATTAATGGGTTGAACTGATGGGTAAGGCAGGTCAGATTAATGGGTTGAACTGATGGGTAAGGCAGGTCAGATTAATGGGTTGAACTGATGGGTAAGGCAGGTCAGATTAATGGGTTGAACTGATGGGTAAGGCAGGTCAGATTAATGGGTTGAACTGATGGGTAAGGCAGGTCAGATTAATGGGTTGAACTGATGGGTAAGGCAGGTCAGATGAATGGAGCAAACAAAGACCAGTTGAGCTAAGAGAAGCAGCATAGAGTGAGAGGTAGCTAGGAGGCTAGTGTAAAGTCATCATGGGTTAGAGGGGAAAGATGGATACAAAGGAGGAGGAAGAGGTCAAGGTAAATCTGGGAGGAAAGGGACATGAAAAGGGTAAGGATGGAGGAAAATAGAGATGAAGGCTGTTAGCTCCTGTTTGGTGTTGGCCTGAGCACTGTCAAAAACAAGCCTACCCACAGACTGTCAGACACTCACATACAAGCATCTTATACAACTGTACGACTACTGCTAAACTGCTTTAACCTGACAATGCTCTATTTCTTGTTTTTCATCTCTCCATACCTCCTTTCTCTTTGTTGAACTCTCTGGACCTGTCCTCATTTTTGTTCCCTCTGGTACTTCTATTGTACTCACACCACCACTCTCCCCCTGTATCTCCTATTTTCCAATTATGGATCTCTTCTGTCAATCTCTCTGGTTACCACTATCCTTCTCCTTTGTCCCTCACCTTCCCTCTTCTCTCACGTGCAACCCCTGCAAAACCCTTGTTACCCTCTCTTCCCTTGCTACTCTGTCTGGTCAGTTTTGGGGACCCATCCCTCTCAGCTGCCTCTACCCTGGAGCACATTCCATCCTCAGCAGCAGCGCGTCCTCGTCCCCTGGTGCGACAGCAGAGTCTCCAGCAGCCTCTCACCCACCAGCCTCCTCCGGGTCCCAGTGACCCCCCAGCCACCTCCCAGAGCCTGGGCCAGCTGCACACAGGGCCCGGGGGCGGGGGGCACCGGGGAGGCCCGCGGGGGGTGCGGGGGAGTCCGGCGGGGACAGGTGCTTCCCGGTACAGAGGAGCAGGAGGAGGACGCTCCAGGTCCAACCCAGGCAGCTGGGACCACATGATGGGACAGATCCGCAACAGAGGACTGGACGTCAAGTCTTTCCTGTGAGTCTGCTGGTCTTGGTTCTATTCTGAACCTGTCTGCACTGTCTTCTGTCTGTCTTTCACCGTGTTGTCCTTATTATATCAAATCTCCCCCCTTCTCCTCAGGTAATTGTCCTAAAGCGTTTCATATACTGTAAGATTTACTCCCGAAATGCCAAGCCTAAGCCATGTACTGTAGCTATAATGACATAGTTTTACTTCTTGTTTTTTGGCATTACTTTAATAGTTTGTGTAATGTATGCATTGTTCTTGGTTACTCTGTCTGTATGCCCTTTAGTGTCTGTTTTTAAGTTTACTTAAAGTTACGTGTATTATCTTTGCATAGGTCACACTTGTCTACCCGAGGGTAGGGGACAAACTATTTGAGCTAATAAGCATGCTGCAGCTGCACACTACACTCTGAAGTCTTTACTGTGTGTGTGTGTGTGTGTGTGTGTGTGTGTGTGTGTGTGTGTGTGTGTGTGTATGAGTGCATGTGAGCTTGTGTATATCACATTTATAGCCTGTGTGCATTAACATGGGTGCAGGGGTTAAGCAGCAGCATGTAGAAACTCCACACTGCATTGATCTCCTGTCTACAGCATCATTACTCCCACGATGGACTGTCACTATTAGAGAGAGAGAGAGAGATAAAGGTAGAGAGGAGTAGTGTGTGAAAGATGGAAAGAGAAGGGGTATATGATGAAGGTTAAACCCAAGGAGACGAGGAGGGGTTGTTGAGGTGGAGAGAGAGTTCAATTCACTGTGTGGATATGGATTGCAAACTACCACTTCCTAATTCGATTTAGCTATAACGTTTACAATATTCTATGATAAAGCTAAATGTGACAAATGTACCGCTAAATGTACGTTTCACCGTACACTTTAAGGTTCCCAGAATAATTTGTTATCAACCACTGTACAAAACAGCAAAACTTTTTTTTTTTATTGCCCTGCAGTCAGCAGAACTTCAGTACTTCACAGACCACTCATAGCATATTGGAGACAGTAGATCTACTGTAGGTGGGGGAGCAATCTGGAGGCCAGAAACTCCTGACACATTTGATGGTGTCACCGATTTTCCAATGAATCTGGTATTGAAATGATTGGCTGGGGATGAACCATTTGTTTGCGAAACAAAACACAGCGATTCCTTCTCCTGTGTGTGTGTGTGGACGATGATGGATGTCTGAGTCTGTGTAGGGCAGCCTGCGGACCCCCCCGACCCCCCTGCCCTCCACTTGAGTCTCTCTGGCCCATTAACACAGGCCCCTGACCAGGGACCTCCTCACTAAATCATCGCTCGATAAAGGCAGGGCAGATATGTGGAACATGGACGGAGAGGTGGCCTTGCCCACAGTCCCTGTAAACATGAATCGTTCTGGGCTGGGAGGGACGAGGCTCTGGGGGATCGGAGGATGGGGGGGGGGGGGGGGTGCAATCTAAGTGACTTGGTGTTGGTGGTGTTAATAGCCCCCTCATTTAATTGCTGCCTTGTTTTATACTGAGTGTTATCAATGAGGCTCATGTAGGTGTTACAGTTGTTCTCAATCGTGTACAAGCAAGTTTTGGATCTGGGTTGAAACAAATAGCAGAACAGCAATTATCAAATGCTCAAAAACATTTACAGAACTTCTGATCATTTTCTTGCCTTAGTACCTGACTTGCATATCTTAGACCACCTTTTGCAAAACATTAAATATAAATGTTAGTGAATACAACATTCACTGTTAAGTGTTTTGTTCACAGAATATCAACACATTGTTTTCATCAGAAGAGAAATGTGTGCAATTGTGTTCACTGTTTCGGGCAATCAGTAAATACTACTGCACGGAATTCTAAATCATCCTATCAGTGTCATACCACGTACAATGGAAAGATCTAGGCAATGCGGACTGTCTAATTGTTATGATTTTTTTTTTTTTTTTTGCGGATATGGAGAGATGCAGAGAATAAAGTTGGGTTACTTCTACCTAACTTTGGGTTAGTCCTAAGTCATCATCTCTAACACTGTGACCTTCCATTATAGAGCTTTGCTTTGGTGTGGATGTAGGCCTATAAATTCATTTCAGTTGTGTTCCTCCATTGTATTCACCTTTCCTTATTTCTATTGTGAATTGTGTTTCTGTGCGCCAATGAAAAGTTTACAAAACTATGAGCAAACCAGCCTATGTATTGAATACATGGAATTGGATTGTGATGATACTGATAAATGAATCCTGCAGACAATGTGCATTTTTTTTTCTTTTTATCAGGACTGATATTTGATTTTATGTTAATTAAATTGTTTGGTGATAAATGCAATTGCCCATAATTCTGCACCTTGGATAGTTGTACTTTATTTAGATCATCATGATTTAGTGACTGCAAGTAAAGTGTATTGATCTACATGGATTTTTAAAACACAGACAACATCTCTGTTTTGTCTGCTTGGACTCAAGAGATAAGTATGGTTGCGTTAATCTTTTTGCAGGCAGTCGTGTTCTTTTGCTAAATGTATTTACAATTTTGAGAGAGAGAGAGAGCGAGAGAGAGAGAGAGAGAGAGAGAGAGAGAGAGAGGAGAGAGAGAGAGAGAGAGAGAGAGGGAGGGAGAGAGGGATAGAGAGAGAGAGAGAGAGAGAGAGAGGGAGAGAGAGAGAGAGAGAGGGAGAGAGAGAGAGAGAGAAAGAGAGAGAGAGAGAGAGAGAGAGAGAGAGAGAGAGAGAGAGAGAGAGAGAACATAGGAGATGCTGTAGAATGGCAGAAATAGAAAGGACATAAAAAGAAAATATTTGGGTCAAATATGGAGGGAAAGAAAAACTGCTTGAAGAAGGAGGAAAAGCCACAAACAGAATGAATAGCTGTATGATGCACAGACTCCATGTGTCATTTAGGTAGCTGGACATGGAGCAAAACATCTGATAGCTACTAGTATTGACTACACACTATGCTTGAGTTTGTCCCCCAAAGAGAATATGTTGTGATATTCTTGTGCAGGAAGACAGAAGATGATTAGAGAACAGTGAGGGTCAGAGGAGGTTTTGTTTGTTGAACAGGGGTCAGGAATGTGTTATGTAAAGGCCCTGTGAGGGAAGGAATAGAATGATGGAGAGAGTTAGACAGGACAGGGTCCCGGGAAACAGTGACTCACCTCACAGCTTTACACAAACCGGGGGAGAGGGGCCCAGCCCCTAGGGGAACCTAAGGGAGTCTCTGTGTGTTTTTGTGTGTGTGTGTGTGTGTGTGTGTGTGTGTGTGAGTAAGAGCAGGAGTGTGTGAATGTTTGCTTGTTAAGAGCACTGTGTGCCTGGCCCCTTTCAGACTGCAGCATACTTCAATATGACTAAAGCCTGTAACACGTTACGCTTCAAAGCACACAGAAAGTAAACAATCTGTGTCTACAACAGCTTGGGTTCAATTAAATGTTTTAAGGATGAGGTTTTGTAGCAATCCAAGTGATAATATGTAAATGTTTCACCAATCAATATCACCTTGACCTTTCTCTCCTCTTGACAGTTTTTTCAACTACCTCTCTACTCTGTCTCTGTACTCATTGTGTGTGTTGTGTTGTGTGTGTTGTGGTGTTCTGTGTGTTGTGTGGAGCAGCGAGGGGAAGATGGTTGTTCTGTCTCTAGCAATCGGGCTGGCTGAACAAGATGATTTCGCCAACCTCCCAGATCTACAGGAAGCACCGGCGTGCCAAGAAAACTCAACTCCACCGGACAAATCAAGGTACCAGCCAGCCTACGAACAAAAGAGTGAAAGGAAGAGAAAGGAGAGGGTGAAAGACAAAGAAAGAAAGAAAGAAAGAAAGAAAGAAAGAAAGAAAGAAAGAAAGAAAGAAAGAAAGAAAGAAAGAAAGAAAGAAAGAAAGAGTTGAGCGATAAAGCCATTGTGAAATGGGATAAGAGAGATTTAAGGAAAATAGTTGGTGTAGACTTCTCAGCAGTGTGTGTGATGTTAGGAGGTTCAGAGAAGATCCTTGTGGTCCAGTTTTGAAGCTGCTGTGTGATTGGCATTATCCACAGTGAGAGGGAGCCTATAACGATCTAATGGGGATGCTGTAATTGGATGTCTGACAGAAGCATCTGATTGGTTGGTTTCAGTATCTTCCTGCTGTGAGAGTCCTGCGTTAGTACCGTAGTAACATAATTAGATATAGTCACTCTGAGAAGGTAGCAGGAAGTAATGAGCTGTATTACATATTCAATAAGCTTCTGCTCACCATATATTGTCTCTGATCCCAGCCAATCAAACCTTCCCCAATTCCCTCGCCTGATTGAAATAGGAAGCAGGTAATAACACTTGAATGTCCTTTCATCAAGTGTTAACTATGTGTCTACATCCTGTCCATCTTCATTGGTCCTAGCCTTACCACAACTTATTTGTTTGTGTTTACTTTTGCCATTTTAAGTCAGCTTTGGCTTTGTTTCCTCTGTTTTTCCATCTTTCCTTTTTCATGCTCCCTTGTTCTTTTCATGCTCCCTCTCATCCTGCCTCCCCCTTGTTAGCATGTTTGGCTCCCGCTCTTCCTCGCCAGCTCAAAGAGGGTTTGATCTGCGTGTCTCCGTTCCTCAGCAGGGAGCATGGTGGGGGTGGACTCATTATTCTGGAGTGTGGTCCCCCTGTGTGAAATGCCTGTCTAAAAATATGCTAACCCCTCTTCTGCCACCTACTCCATATGCATTCCCCAACAGCTGACAGAGACAAACACGCTAACAGCCAACTACCAGCTGGGAAATAGGAACCAGAGCAACTCTTGTAGTGAGCAAACAGCTAGATAGGCTGCCGTGTTATCACCTAAAACGTTCTCAGGACTTGAGTGCTCTGCTTGCCTCCTATTCCTCATGGGTAGTGGACTGTACATAGATACCTATTATTGGGTAGGGAGTCCTACTGTGTCAGGGGTTGTAGTAGTGAGTGCTTTTTCGTTGTAGCGTTCAGTACATTTCTGCCCCAGATGAGCAATAGAACAGCTCTTTCATTTATCAGAGGATAGTTAGTTTCCACTGAATCTCTCTGATGTAGACTATTTTGTACTGCATCTTATGATTTCAATACCATTTTTAATACCTCCTGGAATTTCCACATTTCCTTTGTACTCAGTTCTAAAAGGAACAAAATATGAACGATGGTAGATGGAAATCTGTGCAGCGGTCAGAATACGTAAGAATTGTGTTCTGAAGGAACACTATTGTGCTGTATTAGCCTGTGGGTTTTTCCTGTCGTGGTCATGCTAATCGTATTTCGCAGTCATGCCACGGTTATGACCTGTTCAGCCTTGAAATGTCTACATTGCAGTCACGGTGTGGAGGCACACCTGCATGCTCAACTTCTCCCTCTTCCTGGCCGGACGCCTGTCAAACACCAGTCTTTAATCAAAGCGATCTGGTGCGAGGCACAGTCGCGTGGGCCAACTTGTCTAGTGTCCTTCCACAATGAATAGCCACTTTCAACCATCATCTCTGTCCATCTCTCAGTCTCTCTAGTTACGCCTGTGTGGGTCCCAGTGCCCCTGCCTTGACCACCCCTGGTCTTATGATGGAGCACAGCATACTGAAGATGATGGAAAGTGATGATCCCTGTGTGAGGGAGGGAGGGAGGGAGGGAGGGAGGGAGGGAGGGAGGGAGGGAGGGAGGGAGGGAGGAGAGAGAGAGAGAGAGAGAGAGAGAGAGAGAGAGAGAGAGAGAGAGAGAGAGAGAGAGAGAGAGAGAGAGAGAGAGAGAGAGAGAGAGAGAGAGAGAGAGAGAGAGAGAGAGAGAGAGAGAGAGAGAGAGAGAGAGAGAGAGAGAGAGAGAGAGAGAGAGAGAGAGAGAGAGAGAGAGAGACCTTCGCTCACAGGTTGCTAGAGAAATATACACTCACTGCCAAAAAGACATAGAAGTATTCGCTCAAAGAGAAATGGAACCATTCACAATCTGGATGCCTAGAAACATACAGTTCAAAGAGATGAATACATACACATACAGGCTCAGATGAAAGGGAGGAAACTGACATTGATAGACAAAGCATATACCCTCCGTCCATACACAGACCTTACTGTATATTATAATAGGATGTCCTTGCATAGACAGAGAAAGGGGTCATTGGTAGAAAGGGAAGGTCAGTCATTCTCTCAAATGGAGAATATGTCCTGCTGCATCCATGAGACCTGTGACTTGTTTATCCCTGTAGAACTGAGTACAACATAATATTATCACTCTCAGGCAGAGAGGGAATCTTTATTCAGATGGATAGAGAACGATATGCCTTGGCTCATTCTCAGGAGACAGGAGTGTGCACTCAGATGCTTAGAAACAGGTAATCAAAGCTTTGTGAGAAGCATAAACTAGAGGCAGCGTAATCTCTGTTTCTTTTTGCTCTGGCAGATCAATTAGAAACTAATCATAGTGTTACAGCACAACTCTAAAGCCAGTGATAACCAAGCTCTATCCACAAGGAGATGAGGGAGGAAAACAATGAAATTATCCTGGAAGTCATTTGTATTCATTAGTAGTCTGGAAAAATTTGTGCTGAGATATTACTCCACAAAGTAGTCTGACTCCAATGTTGTCTGACTCTAAAGCATAATACTACAGCTGCTTCTATTGCGCATTGTACTGTTCTCTGAC
The DNA here is from genome assembly GCF_964263955.1 of Coregonus lavaretus. Taxonomy (NCBI): domain Eukaryota; kingdom Metazoa; phylum Chordata; class Actinopteri; order Salmoniformes; family Salmonidae; genus Coregonus; species Coregonus lavaretus. The sequence goes on from NC_140024.1 coordinate 18,437,139, forward strand.
AATACCATTCTTACAGATATGATATCTGATCCAGAAAGTGTTTGTATTGTAGAAACTCGGTCCATAGAGTAAATACAGTATTCTGTAGGCTATACCTTAAAGCTGGGTATTGAAGCTGTGGTCATCGAGTCATGCACTGGTGGCCGAGGTCCATTGTGTCAGAGGCCTTAAGCCTCACGGCTGACTGGAGTCACTGGACTAACCCTCCCACCAACATACAGTAGCTTTATCATGGCAGCTCGATATCATTACCATCTGAGAAATAAAAGCTGCTGTAGCATGACAGTGCTAGCCCCCAGACACGCAGACACACAGAGAAGACATACATAAGGAGCTCAACGCTCCATACGCTTTGAGCCTGGACCACCAACTCCTAGGAGCTAGAGGTTCTTCATCTGGCCTGTAATCAAACTGAGTCAAGCCTTATAATTACTCTCCTGGCTTGGCAACGGTCTCCATGGAACTAGCTCAGGGAAACTTGATTGGCTGGGAACAGCAATATAGGTCAGCACAAAAGAGGCATTTTTAAAGAAAAATGTCAGCTCCATCTCTGGAAGTCATTCACCATGCCTTGCTGAGGCGTTTGAGTCGGAACACAAAGTTGATTAAAGGAAAGCGCAGTTATATAATCTGATGAAAAACAGTGAGAAATCTGCTTCGGAAATCCTGTGTGGAAGAAAGCGCTGCATAAATTCACCTTAATAAATATCTAAGTGAGATATGAGGAGGAAATTACATCACTTTACCACCTCTTTACTTTATTATGTGTTTGTGCAATAAGAGTGAGTTTAAAGATCAGTTGAAGCATCAACCAGCATTCACAGGGGTGCCAACCAATCTGGATGACTCAGACTCAGGTTGGAGAAAAGTATTCAAAAAGCAGTTCGCTGGACAACATATAGTAGATGGCTCCATTAGTTGTATTAAGCTGGTGCGGGGGGAGGTGGCCTGCTGATTTGTCCCTGTTGGATGTTTGCGCTGAGTGGGCTGACACCAGGGCTCAGGGCTCAGGCCTCATCCATCACAGCCTGGGGACCTGTTATTGTGTTGCGCTGCTCTCCTGGTGCATTGTATGATCAGCATGCCCCATATACTGTATATTTATGGATACACGCTTCCTTCCAAGCCAGGTCCCCCTGTTGAGCCCTCATCTCTCATGTTTTCACCCCTCCACCCCCTCTCCCATCATTAGAACCCACCCCTCACTCCCACTCCACCTCACCTCCATCTCCTCCCTCCATCATGCTGCCCTCTACAACACCAGCCCCGCCTCCTCTCATCAATTCATCTCTCATTCTTTCTCACTGTCTCTCTCTGCCTCTCATGCAGTCTCCATTTATCTAATTGATTTATTAACCCTTTACTTACCTCCCCTCCCTTTGTCAGCCCTTTCTTTCCCTCCCTCCCTCTAAGTCTCTATCTCTTTATTCATCTAATCGTGCTTCCCCTGGGGGTGTTGACTGGCGCTCTGATGGGATGATGTCAGAGCTCCGGTCCTCTGTCAGGGTGGATGACTGTCTGCCCAGGCAGCCTGGCTGGGTTACATCTGCATCACTGCTGAATATCACAACAGGAGAATGAGATTCCCCCCGTGGGCAGCGCACACGCACGCACACACACACACACACACACACACACACACACACACACACACACACACACACACACACTCTCACACTCTCACACACACTCTCACACACAGATATGGAGATGGAGAAAAAGGAGTAGGGACACATACACACAGGAAAAGAGACACTCAAGAGATTCATGTACACTGTATGTAATCAAAATGCAAAACGTGGCTTGGGCTCAGCCTGTTTGGGGACCTGTATTTGATACTTAAGCAAGTCAATTGTTTTTGCAGTGAAGCACCACTGTTTCTCTCCAATAATACTATGAAGATGCTCATATTATTCATATCTCATGGAGGCTTGCCTGCTATGAATGATATTATCGAGAGAACACAGAAAGATTTTCTGCTCTACCAAACTCAACATCTCCACCTCCATATAACCCCATTAACTCTATCTAACTCCATCTAACTCCATTAACTCTATCTAACTCCATTAACTCTATCTAACTCCATTAACTCTATCTAACTCCATCTAACTTCATTAACTCTATCTAACTCCATTAACTCTATCTAACTCCATTAACTCTATCTAACTCCATCTAACTCCATTAACTCTATCTAACTCCATCTAACTTCATTAACTCTATCTAACTCCATTAACTCTATCTAACTCCATTAACTCTATCTAACTCCATCTAACTTCATTAACTCTATCTAACTCCATTAACTCTATCTAACTCCATTAACTCTATCTAACTCCATCTAACTCCATTAACTCTATCTAACTCCATCTAACTTCATTAACTCTATCTAACTCCATTAACTCTATCTAACTTCATTAACTCTATCTAACTCCATCTAAATCCATTAACTCTATCTAAATCCATTAACTCTATCTAACTCCGTCTAACTCCATTAACTCTATCTAAATCCATTAACTCTATCTAACTCCATTGCATTAAAGTAGAGAACACAATGAATTATTTAACATCGGAAAATGTCAGTTTTTCACATACAGTTGAAGTCGGAAGTTTACATACACCTTAGCCAAATACATTTAAACTCAGTTTTTCACAATTCCTGACATTTAATCCTAGTAAGAATTCCCTGTCTTAGGTCAGTTAGGATCACCACTATTTTAAGAATGTGAAATGTCAGAATAATAGTAGAGAGAATTATTTCTTTCAGGTTTTATTTCTTTCATCACATTCCCAGTGGGTCAGAAGTTTACATACCCTCAATTAGTATTTGGTAGCATTGCCTTTAAATTGTTTAATTTGGGTCAATTCCACAAGCTTCCCACAATAAGTTGGGTGAATTTTGGCCCATTCCTCCTGACAGAGCTGGTGTAACTGAGTCAGATTTGTAGGCCTCCTTGCTCGCACACACTTTTTCAGTTCTGCCCACAAATGTTCTATAGGATTGAGGTCAGGGCTTTGTGATGGCCACTCCAATACCTTGACTTTGTTGTCCTTAAGCCATTTTGCCACAACTTTGGAAGTATGCTTGGGGTCATTGTCCATTTGGAAGACCCATTTGCGACCAAGCTTTAACTTCCTGACTGATGTCTTGAGATGTTGCTTCAATATATTCACATAATTTTCCTTCCTCATGATGCCATTTATTTTGTGAAGTGCACCAGACCCTCCTGCAGCCAAGCACCCCCACAGCATGATGCTGCCACCCCCGTGCTTTACGGTTGGGATGGTGTTCTTCGGCTTGCAAGGTTTCCCCTTTTTCCTCCAAACATAACGATGGTCATTATGGCCAAACAGTTCTATTTTTGTTTAATCAGACCAGAGGACATTTCTCCAAAAAGTAAGATCTTTGTCCCCATGTGCAGTTGCAAACCGTAGTCTGGCTTTTTTATGGTGGTTTTGGAGCAGTGGCTTCTTACTTGCTGAGCGGCCTTTCAGGTAATGTCGATATAGGACTCGTTTTACTGTGGATATAGATACTTTTGTACCTGTTTCCTCAAGCATCTTCACAGGGTCCTTTGCTGTTGTTCTGGGATTGATTTGCACTTTTCGCACCAAAGTACGTTAATCTCTAGTAGACAGAACGCGTCTCCTTCCTGAGCGGTATGACGGCTGCGTGGTCCCATGTTGTTTATACTTGCGTACTATTGTTTGTACAGATGAACGTGGTACCTTCAGGCGTTTTGAAATTGCTCCGAAGGATGAACCAGACTTGTGGAGGTCTACAATTTCTTTCCTGAGGTCTTGGCTGATTTCTTTTGATTTTCCCATGATGTCAAGCAAAGAGGCACTGGGTTTGAAGGTAGGCCTTGAAATACATCCACAGGTACACCTCCAATTGACTCAAATGATGTCAATTAGCCTATCAGAAGCTTCTAAAGCTAAGACATCAATTTGTGGAATTTTCCAAGCTGTTTAAAGGCACAGTCAACTTAGTGTATGTAAACTTCTGACCCACTGGAATTGTGATACAGTGAATTATAAGTGAAATAATCTGTCTGTAAACAATTGTTGGAAAAATTACTTGTGTCATGCACAAAGTAGATGTCATAACCGACTTGCCAAAACTATAGTTTGTTAACAAGAAATTTGTGGTGTGGTTGAAAAATGAGTTTTAATGACTCCAACCTAAGTGTATGTAAACTTCCGACTTCAACTGTATGTGGCTACGCAGTTATTTGTTTATAACTTCCATGTAACTTCCATATAATGGAAGATTTTTTTTTCAATGTTAGAGATGAGGGACACTTCATCATTTCCATTTCGTATTTAATCTACCTTTGTTAAATTACTGTATCTTTCCCCACTACACTCTCCTTCCATCCGGTTGATTACACTTCAAGAAGTCTCAGGGCATCCTTTGTTAGTATTGCTGCCCCTTTCAGAAAATCAGGAAGCGTCTAAAGGCATATATCTAGTAGATGACATAACATTGTATGCTCCCCTGCATCACAATATACAGAGATATGCACATTTGAATATCTTTGTTTCACAGTATGTCATCAGGTCCAGGTTCTCTTTCTCACCTTTAGAAGAGAGTTAACACTACTATGCTTTTCTTGTTTGTGGGGCAGGGAATTACGGCACCAAAGTCAACATTGTAGAAAAAATATGAATAACTCCAACATACACGAATTTACCTCTGCATATTTATTGTCAACATTTCGGTACACAACCTTTTTCAAGACCTTGAAATATGTTGGAAAAGGTTGTACACCGAAACGTTGACAGTAAATATGCAGGAGTTATTTTAGTATTTTCTCTACGTCTCTTTCTCAGCTTGTCATGGTGTCCCTGAGCAAGTGAGAAAAAGTCCCCTCTCTCGCTCCTGGGACGGGACCTGCTGCTGGGTCTAATGAATGGGAGGATAGGTTAGGCTCTCTGACCTGGGGTTAAGGTCAGGGTCAGGGTCAAGGGTCAGGGTTCAGGTGTCAGGATCTGGCTATGGATTACAGCATCAATCCTCAGGGGATGTATTTCATCTAAAGTAGTGAGTGTGTGTTTGTGTTTCGGTATTAGTCATATTATGTCATGTGTGTGACAGTGCATATCATTTGTCATTGCTGTATTAAGACCAGACTAAAATTCGGAATAGTAATACCAAAATGTATAGCATCTCTTAGGGGAGAGTCATTGTTCTATAACAGTCTGAGGTGTTGCGAGGGGATTGGGCAGAGGAGTTAGTCCAGGAGAAGGTTAATGTTCTGTCAGAGCCTGTTGTGTGAGGGCAGGGTACAGCTGGGGATGATTCTACAGTTTTCCTATAGACTTTTACAGTGAATCAGCTGTTTGCACCATGGCATCTTCACCTCCCTAGGGGCACAGCGGTATTTGGTTATGGAGAGAGGATGAGTAGGCATGACTGAGGTCAAAGTGCCTGATGACAGAGGTTAAAAGATCACCCCCTGATGTTTTGCCAATGTGGCCTACTGTCCCTGTCCCTGCTCCACAGGAGGTTCAGATTGCCTTGGATTCTATTACTTCCTTATGGGAGGTTATGGTTACTCGGCCGTACCCCTAGAAAATATAATCACGGTACCATACAACCGTCGGTACAGTTTGGTAACCATGGTTACTCCAACCCCTAAAGGATAAATTATATAACCATTGAATTTGAGAGGGAAAGAGAGCAATGAACTAGTCTTTACTTTACACTACCTCATATCAATGGACAAGTCATTACTGTACATTAGCTCATATTTCGCTGGCTTCCCATCAGTACTCAGAGCCCATCAGAGCCCTCCTATGATGTTTACAGCAGTCCACTACACACATAACCTTCCTCAATGTTAGCCTACTACAGTGGTGTAGTGCTGTTGTTTAGGTGTGCGAGTGAAACAATTTGTAAAAACATTATGTCATAATTTCTCAATCCAAGTTTGTACCAACAGATATAGCCTATTGAATATTAAAATGCATCTTCCAATTGCAACGTCTGCCCTATGCCCACACATATTGTCTCAAGAAAATTGTATATTTTATATGTTTATTCGTCACATGCTTTGTATACAACAGGTATAGACTAACAGTGAAATGCTTACTTACGGGCCCTACCCCAAAATGCAGAGAGAACACCAAGTTAGGCATATCTAATTTCAAAATAGGCCATCATCACTGTCAATGGTGAATGATCATTCTTCACGTTTTACTGGTCAAATGTTCAAACTGTGTCTCCATACCAATCATTTGATCTCAATCAGTTTCATGGGAATATGCATTTAGAGCTTCTTCAATTACTGTTTTGTAAGCGAATTAGAGCAGATGATTTTAACAAACTATTAGCCTTTCTTGTATTTTGTTTCAATCAAAGCATACAGTATAACCTGCCTAGTGGCGCGCGCAGTTGACTTTTGGCTGCATGAGATAATACTGTAAATGTGACTTCAGCTAACCATCCTAAAATGTCATTAGAAATGAGGAGGTGTTTTTGGTGTAACAGTAATGTTATAGGCCTACTATGCTATGATATTAGATTCAGTTATGTTATGTAAAATACAAATGAATCATTATGTGATCTTGCGGGACATTGATTCAGCTTCAATTTTCTTTCCCAGAAATATGTTTACCAGCGTTGTCTATTCTCAAATTGAAAAAAGTGAGGGAGCTCCCTCACGCTCCGGCAGCACTACACCACTGGCCTACTAGTAGGTCACACTTCAGAGCAGTGAGGGTCTGTCTGTTTATTTCAAAGGATCTTTGACCTTCAAAGTGATTACACTTGAGGGAGTGTCTGTGACCTTCACACCTAACTACACCTATCTACAGTATGGTACTAGGTTAGTATGGTACTAGGTTATTCTTTGGTTATTATTAGACTATTCTCTATTGACACTAGGGTATGATACCAGGCTGAGTGAGGTTTTAGTGTAGGGAAGTGGATCGAGGCCTGTGTGTATATGCCTGTCCGTCTGTCTGTTTGTGTGTGTCTTTGTGTCTTGTATTGGTCTTTAAGTGAATCATGGGGATGGTGTCATGGGGAGGTGGGTAGGGGAGGGTACTGGGAGCGGGCGGGCGGGCGGGGGAGGTTTCTTCTTGTGCTCTCTCCAGCCTTGCAGCAGAGTGTCCCCACCTCTTCCCTTTTCCCTTTGGTCTCAGGCTCTGGGCTCAGGTAACACTCCATAAGGATATTATCACAGGTCATGGTGAGAAGTAGAGGCCTCGCCTGCCTCCACATGCCCCTGTGTGTGTGTGTGTGTGTGTGTGTGTGTGTGTGTGTGTGTGTGTGTGTGTGTGTGTGTGTGTGTGTGTGTGTGTGTGTGTGTGTGTGTGTGTGTGTGTGTGTGTGTGTGTGTGTGTGTGTGTGTGTGTGTGTGTGTGTGTGTGTGTGTGTGTGTGTGTGTGTGTGTGTGTGTGTGTGCGCGTGTGTGCGCGTGTGTGCGCGTGTGTGTGAGTGTGTGTGTTTCCCCGGAGGCACTCACCTGCACCTGTCATATGTCCTCCAATCCCGTTGTGTCTTGCTGTTGATGTGTCTGCCTGTTTGCTGACCTCTGCGACCCCCTGCCAAGCCCCCACGCCCCACGCCTCACGCCTACCCTCCTTTCACTCCCTCCATCCCAGGTGCTTGCTGTCTCTCCAGCCGTTGTCGTGCCAACAGAGCAGCCCATATTCTTTAGCTGGTGATCTGGGATGGGAAGCAGCAGGGTTTGGTCCGGGCTCCATCAGCCACCTCTGGCAGCTGCCTGCCACTGCAAGCTGGGTGACATGACCCTCACTGTGCCCACACACAACCATGCCACATGTTAGCATCACATTAGCCCCACGTTAGCCTCATCAGTTAGCCTTAACAGTAACATATGGAAGAAGAGAGAAGATGACCTTACCTAACTCTATCTAGTTAGAGTGCTATGTATGGAGTCCCTCCTGTTAGCCTATTTGTAGTCATTTGTTTTGATGGTAGGAAGTTGATTGAATCAGACTGAGACAGTCATTCCCTGTGGGTGGGACACGGCTCTCTAGACATCGACAGCAGGCTTTGGGTTATATCCAACCTTTAATGAATCAGCATACAGGGAGATCATAGACACTAAGGAAGGAAAGAGAAATGGAAAAGATAGATTAGGACTGAGGGCGTAAAGAGGAAGGACAGCAGGAGATGTTGGATATGAGAAAATGTACACGATTCAGTAAAGATAAGATAAAAGGAAGATGACGCAAGGTGTATCAGTTGTTGAGATGTTTGGCACTTTGACCTCTCCCCCTTCCATCATCTTATATCTCCCCTCATTCAACCCCCTCCCCTGCAGTCTACGGTGTGAATCCTTCTGACAGCTTTCCCCTCCAATCACAGCTATGCCAATCAACAGATCCCCCCTGGAACCAGGCTCATCCATATGACCTGTTTGGCTTGCACTTACCTGTCTGTCTGTCTGCCTGTATATCTGTCTGCATTCACTGTATGTGTCTTTCTCTGTCTGATGCCCCATCCTTACTCTATACATACTCCATTATCTGCCTGTGTCCCTGTCTGTCCCTGGCTGTCTGTCTCGTTCTGTCTCTTTGTCCGTCTGATCTGGATAACTCAGTCTTATCCTCGCCAATTGGATCAACTCTGTTTTTTATTTATTCACTGATCACCTACGCCTAGGGTTCAGAGATCCATTTGTTTTCACTATAAGGCACTAAATGGATGTTAGACAAGAAGGGGAATGACTAAAGGAATGGGGGTAAGTGGTGTAGCTAGAGTTGCAAAATTCTGGTTTTCCAGAAATCCCAGTTGGAGGATACTAGAATTCCTGCTTATTCCCTTCTGATTACTGGAATCTTCCAACCGGGATTTCTAGAAAACCTGGGAATTATGGAAAAGATACCAGAATTTTGCAACTCTAGCTACACCACTTACCCCCATTCCTTTAGTCATTCCCCTTCTTGTCTAACATCCATGTAGTGCCTTATAGTGAAAACAAATGGATCTCTGGACAGACAGATATGATATGGCACGTAGTCCTCCCTAGATTGCAGCATGCGTTTCTCAGAGTCTATGGGCCTTACATCTCAGAATCTGGCCTGCAGGCAGCAAAAACTAGCTGAGAGATTGTTTTGTATGTGCATGCCATTGCTTGCGCTGTGCTAAACTGGAGTATAATGGCACAGTGAAACTCTGCATGCCTCTGTTGTACTGTATATAAGTGAAATCCCACCAGCCAGCCAGTGTTTATGGAAGGACACAGCGCACTAGATTTACAGTCTCTCTCTTGTGTTAGGCAGACCAACCACAGATACAGGATTTGCATTTGTGGACTGACCCTTCACACAGAGCGAGCCCGACCAGACAGAGATATGTCTGCGGTCCTACCACAGTGACTGACCCCTCAAACGACCAGGGACAAAGACATCTGTAGCCTCAACCACAGACTTACTGATACCTCAGGAACCACAGTTACCATCCTCCCTCCTCCTTGATAACCCATATGGCTAACCAGCCCACATACATCCTCTAACAGCCCTCTGGAAAGGGATTAACCTCACTCAGCCAAGCGATTAGTTCCTTGTATCTATTTGGCGGTTAACATGTTGTGTGTGTGTTATGTTTTCACCCTCCCACATCACATCTTATCCCTCCTTTTCTCTTTTCTCTCGCTCGCCTACTTCTTTCTCCTCTCAGCCTTTCTGATGTACTGCCTCCAGCCATCTCCCTTCCTCTCTGACTCCTCCTCTGATTTTGCATGCCCATGTCGTGTCTGTTTCTCGTCTTTATTCTTTAGTCCTTATTGTGCTCTTTTACTAAAACAAAGTCTTTCTTTTTTTGTTTCCAGGCTTTTTATGCTCTCCTATCTCCTCTATTTCTCTTCCAGCTTCGACTGAACTAGGCTGTGGTGTCTGTCTCTGTCTCACGTTCATTTGAGTCAGTAACCTCACTTTGTTCATTCTGTTAATCCTCCTGGTCTTAACAAAGACAAATCCCCCCTTTTCACTCTTTCTCACCCTCTGCTGAGATAAATCTTCAAATCTACTTCTTCTGCACTCATCTTTCCCACAGCACCCATTCCTAATCTCACTTCCTCTACCGCCATTTCTACAGTGCACCTGCACTCTATTTTTCCTCTCTCTCTTCCTCTTGTCATTTTCCAGTGCCTAATCTGTAATTAGTGTTGTCTGTCTATGTGTCTTGACTTGTGTCACCTGCTATAGCTCAGCATGTCTTCTGCTCACCAGACTGTTACAACATATTGGCTGGGAGCACTTTGTTTCCAACACCCAGTCCTCCCCCACCCTGTCTTTTCTCTTTTAGTCTTTTGTTCATTAATTGTGTCGATTTTTGTGGCTGTTTCGCAACTATCACACTGTTACATGCTTGTAATGACTAAGGTTTGGAACTAAGTGTGCATGTATGCGTGTGAAGGTGTGTGTGTGTGTGTGTGTGTGTGAGTGTAAGTCACTAACATTCCGTGTTACTCCCAAGTCTGGGGACATTATCAGTCACGTTCAGATCTGACACAAGACCTTGCAGCCTCACCTGTGGTGGGAAGCCATTTGATGCGCTGCAGGTTGCAGCACAGACCTGAGGCTGGCTCTTTGTCTTCAGAAGCAGGATTCTCCTAGTGCTCCGTTGGCCTCTCTCCCAGTCTTTGTCCTGACTGTGTCTCTGTCCCTCCCCTCCAGCAGGAGCCTGGGTAAGCCTGGGAGCCAGACCCCAGATGAGGCAGGCCGCCTCGGGAACCCCTCCGTCACAGACCTGGCCAACTCTGTCACCACCAGCGACATTCACATGGTAAGAAAACCTGCTCCCTCCCTCCCTGTCTGTGTTAATGATTGTTCATCTGTACTCCTCTCTGCATGTCTATGGGTTTACCCACCGCCACCCACTTGTAGCAGAATTTAGATTTGCAAGATGTCTTAAATGACAAACATGCTAATTATGTGACATTTCCCAACCCAGCTTGGCTATCACAAAGGAGAAACTCAATAGAATATGCGTTATTCAGCAAAAGCTGGTAATTACGCTGAGAACCCAGTGCTGTGAGTGGTGGGTGGACAGGGCGGGGGTGGGGGATGGGCCCTGTGTTATTATGTGGGATGCATGTCTGCGTTATGGAGGTCCCAGTGATGCTTAATGATGATACTTTCACTTTGAGTGGGAGCCAACAGGGCTTGTCTGTGGGATCAGACCCGCAGTTCTCCACAGTCTCTTTCCATCTCTGGTCTCTCACTATGTGGGTCGAAGTCTTTTACTAGGCCTAGTTAATAACTATAACTTTTTTAAATCACTGAGGCACTGTTTTATTTTTTATTTTGGGGTCATTGTGATACTACCTATGCAGGAGTTTAGGAGGTTTGTCTGCGTTTACAAAAGTGAGTGTGTTTGCATAATCCCGGTACCCAGAATCAAATCTTGCGTGCGCTGGCCAGCTACGCCAGTCTGTCACAAGAGATTGGTGTTTGTGCATATTATGTTAATAATATGTTTATTTTAGTGTTCTGACACTCACATGGTCTGGGGGTGGAGAGATGTGTATAGTGTAGGTGGGCTCAGAATGTGGCTGTATTTTGTGTAGGTGGAGGTTCTGTATTTATGTGGGTTATGTGGGTTTCAGGCGAAGAGATTGGGCAACAAGTACGTGAGAATAAAAAAGAACGAAAAATAGATTGACCCTGAAACATTTTGACAACTGTAGGTGGGACAGATTTCAGGAGAGAGCTGTCTCAAAAATGGTGTGTGCGTGCATGCGTGCATGTGTGTATGTCTGTGTGCGCATGTGTGTGTTTATGAAAGACAGACAGACATCAGACACCAAGAGAGTGAAGGAGGAGAGGTGATCAGATTTAGAACGGAGAGGCATAGCGACAGCGAGATGTGTGGGAAAGAATACAGAATGTGAGATTAAATTCCAGGAACTGCACCTTGGGCCAAGCCTCTGGTCCCTCTCTATCAGATAGCAGCCTTTTAACTGGATTTCCTTCCCTCCCTCGGGGCCCAGCTCCAGTTAGGCAGGGGGTCTCTCTACTCACAGAATATCTCCTGCCTCTCATCTCCAGATATGCCTTCTCCTCCATCGCTCCCTCCCTTATCGCTTAGTAAAGCCCAGACATATGACATAACATTATCTGAACATTAGGCTAGCATGATGGCGGCATTGCACGTGAGTTCAAGTGCAGTTTGACTGCCCCCTTGTGGATGAGGAACAAAGCTCCTTGTTCACCTTGGGTGTCCATGTCCCTGAGCGTGTTTCATCTGTGTGTTCCATGCTGGGAAAGGGTGGGGGTAGTGGGATGAGGGTTGTTGAGTGTACATAGGGAGAATCTCAATTGCATACTCCTCGTGTCCTCTCTCCTTTCTCCTCGCCTCCTTCTCAAAACCCATTGGATGAGAGTGCCAGAGGTCCCTCCCCTCTGACCTTCTCCTCCAATGCGTTTTGAGAAGGAGTCGAGGAGAGAGGACGCGAGGAGTATGCAATTGCGACTCTACCATCGTATTTGCTGGATAAATATTAGAGTTCTCTGCTGCTGTTCTCTCCCAGCTCTCTCCAGGCTCAGAAGAGGACACAGAAGGGCCTGTGGTTGAGAAGTTGGGCCGGATCCAGTTCAGTGTGGGCTACAGCTTTCAAGACTCCACCCTGACCGTCAAGATCCTCACGGGCCAGGAGCTTCCCGCCAAGGACTTCTCTGGCACCTCAGACCCCTTCGTCAAACTCTATCTGCTGCCTGACAAGAAGCACAAGCTGGAAACCAAGGTCAAGAGGAAGAACCTCAACCCTCGCTGGAACGAGACCTTCCTGTTTGAAGGTCAGACTGTGAAATCACCCTGCACACAGAGGATGCGTACCTAATGGCGCCCAATTCCATATATAGTGCACTACTTTTGTCCACAGCCCTATGGGCCCTGGTCAAAAGTAGTGCACTACATAGGGAATAGGATGCCATTTGGGATACAGATACTCTAGCTACAGTACAACTAATGCACATTATAAAAAAACACGCATCTGGTCTTAGAACAATACACATAACTAGACTTATGGCTATTGGTTATCCTGTATAAAGTCTTAAAGAGTACTCCCTAAACCTCTGTCCAACACATATTAGGCTCTTATCTGTCTGTGTGTGTATCTGTCTGTTCCTCCCAGGGTTCCCCTATGAGAAGGTTATCCAGAGGACCCTCTATATGCAGGTGCTGGATTACGATCGCTTCAGCAGGAACGACCCCATCGGGGAGGTGTCCATCCCCCTTAACAAGGTGGACCTGGGCAACCAGCAGACCTACTGGAAGGAGCTGAAGCCCTGCAGCGACGGCAGCGTGAGTAGAGTACACACACAGACAAGGACAGTCACAGAGGGACAGCGGAGGAGGGGAGATGAGAGGGGAGGGGAGGAGAGAGGGAACAAGGAGAAGGAGGGATGACAGGGAGAGAGAAGGGGAGAGAGGAGGGGAGGAGAGCGCGAACAGGGGAGGGGATAGAGGAGATGGAGGGAGAGAGGGTTGGTGAGTGGTTATGTCATAATGGCTGATGTCATTGTGTTTCTCAGGGGAGTCGAGGAGACCTGCTGGTGTCACTGTGCTACAACCCCCAAGCCAACACCATCACTGTGACAATCATCAAAGCCCGCAACCTCAAAGCCATGGACATCGGAGGCACCTCCGGTACAGGACATACAGTACTCTGTCATCACCTGTTTCCTGTGCTACAGCCTGTTGTCTACCTTAACATGTGTCAATGTGGTTTCAGTATCTCTCTATCCATACAGCGTCCCAAATGACAGCCTATGCTCTAGATAGTGCACTACTTTTTATGGGCCCTGGTCAAAATAAGTGCACTATATAGGGATTAGGGTTCCATTTGGAATGCAGGCTGTGTTTAAGTGAAGTCTCCCACATCAGATCCCTATGTGAAGCTGTGGCTGATGCACAAGGACAAGCGTGTGGAGAAGAAGAAGACGGTGACAATGAAGCGATGTCTGAACCCCGTGTTCAACGAGTCCTTCCCCTTCGACGTCCCTGCCCACGTGCTCCGAGAGACCACCATCATCATCACCGTCATGGACAAGGACAAGCTCAGTCGCAACGATGTCATCGGCAAGGTACCGCCCCCTCGTAATGCCCAGACCACCACCCACATACATCACCAGTCCACACTGACCCCTGCTGGCACATACTGAGACACACACACATGCACACGCACACACAATACACCCTGCTCTTACACACACTAACACAAAGACACATTAACAGTCACTGTCTCAAGATTGCTCTTACATACTGACACAGTGAGATTGATATCCATTGATTCTGTGGCTTGTTTGTGGCACACAGAGGCACTATCCCATTGATTTTCTGACACACTGAAACCCTGATACAGGCTTCCTTACTATGGATCCAGTGTCTGATAGTGACCCCTAAGTAATCCAAACACGCCTCATCACCGGCTCTGGCCCTTTCACCCACAGTCTAATCACCATCAGTACAACACAGCTGTGGCTTGCTTGGGAGCCTCCATCTCTCTATCTTAACATAAATCTAGTTCTCAAACAAATATTTTCCCCTGGTTCCCCTGCTCTGAAAAGTGCTGCGAGTAAAACAGCTGTTTCATCCTAATGACTCTCCTCAGCTCCCGATATGAGTTAAATTCAGATTAGGGTGATTGGCAAGCTTTATGGTGACAGCAGGGACACTCCAGACTGTAGAGAGTTTAGTTTACCTCTCGCTGTTTTGCCATGTTTGAGTATGAGTAATATTGATCTCTGTGACATCAGATATCCTGCTTACATCATCCATCTCACCCCCCTCGCTCTCTTTCACTCCATCTCTCTCTCCCCCTGCCCTCCTCCCCTCTCCCCTTCTCTGTCTCTCTCTTTCTTCCCACCCCCTCTCTTTTCCTCTCTCTCTCTCTCTCTCTCTCTCTCTCAGATCTATCTCTCGTGGAAGAGTGGTCCGGCGGAGGTGAAGCACTGGAAGGACATGATGGGTAAACCTCGTAATGCCGTGCAGCAGTGGCATGCCCTCAAGGCCTGATACTGTAGGTCCAGCGACATCCACCCAGACCATCCCACCCAGCCCCCTGCCCTCCCACCCTATCGTTATGCAGAAGGCTGACTCGCTGCGGAACATGGGTACAAATAGCCACCCTCTCCTCCTACCTGTCCTCTCTCAGATCCCTAATGAACTTCACCTTCCTCTACTCTCCTCTGTTAAGCCGGGTCCTTTCTGAGTCTTGTTTCTTTTACCTTCCTCTTAACCGTTGTTTTTTCTCCTTTGTCCTTTCACCTTTACCCTGTTTGACTCTGGAGCAGTACACTCTGCCTCAGCCACCAACAAAAACAGGGTCAAATAGACAATATAAGAATCCTGCGTAAGGAGCTGGTGAAGAGCCTGTCTCCCAGGAAACATTGTATCTGTGACTGTGTGAAAGACTGACTGGCAAGCCACTGACCTGGCCCAGGAATCCAGTTCCACCATTCATCCTGTGTCTCTCCATCACTGTCCTGTGGCAGTGAGGGGAGGCGTCTTCTCTCCCTAATCACTGCTCTCTCTGTCGTCAGGAGCGACCTGATTGGCTGTTCATCTTTTTTTTTTTGCTTCCCATGTTGACCCTTTGCTCCGTTTCCTTCTGCAAACCCACAGAGAATACAACAGGAAGGATGGATAGAGAGAGAGAGAGAGAGGCAAGCCAGTGGAATAGAAGATGGACTGTCTGGATCATAATGGAATTACTCCACCCCACTCATCATCTCTCCCATCTCTTTCTCTGGCACCACTGTAGTGATTCTTCCTGACTGGACCCCCTTGTTGTCTATGCGTGCTGTGGGTGATGTGCTGTAACTCCAAATGACGTTCTAGATCGAAAAATGAGAAAATGACTGATCATTTACACTGGTCCATGGGGGAAATGTAAAAAGACATTCCTATTTTCTGGAGAGAAAAAATTAATACGGACAGAAAAAGAATAAAGTCATCAATGTTGTGTTTTTTTTTTTTTTTTTTTTAAATCCTAAAGAGACCAATCAAAATGTTCTTCCAGAGACCATAAATAGAAGCAAAAAGACAGCTATTATTCCGTGTGTGTGTGTGTGTGTGTGTGTGTGTGTGTGTGTGTGTGTGTGTGTGTGCGTGTGCGTGTGCATGTGCGTCAGCGTCAGCTAGTGTGTGAATGCGAGTGTGAGTGCGAGAGCAAGTGTGAGTGCACGTGTGAAAGTATTGGGCACTGCTATTAAATGAATAATGACAATATTACTGATAATAATGATGATAATAATCATCATCAGTATTCTACTGGATATGTTTGAAGACTTGGCGAGGTCACAGCGGATAAGCAGTGACAGAGGGAGAGGGGTACAGTCTGTAGGGTAATGCCTGCTGCCTGGTGTGGAAAGGGAAGCAGAGGAGGAACTTGACATGAACCATCTGAGCTGCTTTCTCGCAATTGCATCATCCACTGCAGATAACCATAAATAAATGCCCCTCTCCCAACCAAGTCAGTTTTGTTTCTAAAGGTGCACTAAGCCAAATGATCTTGTCCCCATCAAGGTTGTTAACATGACCTGTTTGTCCCTGTCAGTAATGTTGTGTAATTCTGCCTGTCTATTGGAACCTGTGTCTGTTACATCAGTTAGTCTGTAAGTCAGTTAGTCAACATCTTATTCATTAGTGTGCATGTTATAGTCCCCTGTAGCTCAGTTGGTAGAGCATGGCGTTTGCAACGACAGGGTTGTGGGTTCGTTTCCCACGGGGGGCCAGTATGAAAATGTATGGACTCACTAACTGTAAATCGCTCTGGATTAGAGCGTCTGCTAAATGACTCAAATGTAAATGTTATAGAACACATTGTTATAAGAATGTTAGTGGATAAATGTTTAGGGACTTAGTGGAGGGCTGTTCCATTACTGGCCAAACCCCCTCTGCTCTGTACTGCTCCTGATGTTAGGGTGTTAGTGGGTCTTCAGGACCACGGCTGTTACGGACCAAACCCCCTCTGTTCTGTCCTGCTTCAGGACCAGGCTGTTCCATTAGTGGCCGGACCCCCTCTGCTCTGTCCTGCTCCTGATGTCATCCTGGTGTGACCTCTTCCAAGCTTCAGTCTCTCTCTCATCACACAATGGTCTGAATGACAGCAACAAGAGTAATAATATCAACTAAATGTATTTTCTGTTTACATTTGACTGTTTATTTGTGTCTACTGGATGTGTGTGTGTGTGTGTGTGTGTGTGTGTTTGCAATGTGTGTATGAGTGTGTCAACATCTGACTGTTAGTTTGTGTGTTTGTATTTCCTGTGTATGTGTGTGTGTGTTAATTTTCTTAATATGGAATCTGTTTTTTTAGCTGTTTTTATTCTGTATAAAGATGTTCAGTGAATTATTTATGTTGTCGCTGATCACTAAGGAGGTAAAGATTACAGGGATGTTGGAATGTGACAAAGGGCATTTGTCTGCTTTCTATTTGTTGGGGTTTTATGGGTTGGTTGGGGAGGGGGCCGAGTCTGAGTGAAGAGAGAAGGAAAGAGGAGGGAGAGGGGAGCTCATTATATCTGACAACACCACATACAGCATATTCTATTCTAGCCCTGTTCTGTTGGGCAGAGGGACCCTTCACTCAGGCCTGTGTATATCAGGGGCCTTGTGTTCTGGTTTATCATTTAATATGTGGCTTACAGAACCACAACACACTGTCCCTCCACTCTAGGTCTGGCCCAACACACTAAGACTAAGACGGGCGAGGTCTCCAGACGTCAGTGCTGACGTACTCCAACACCCCACTGCGACACACATGCTTTTTGGCACAAGGTGCTCTTAAACAACACCCCTCCCCCTCTCCTCCATATGCTCTCGCTCCCCAAGTGTCACAGAGAAAAGGTGAGACAGACAATGATCATCACCTCATTTGCATCACTGCCATCTCTCCAGGCAGAGCAGAACATAGCAGAGCACTCATCTGCTCCTAAAATAACTGGGACCAGTCACCTCCCTGCCTCTTGCTGAGCACACAAGCAAACGATACATCATTACGTATGCAGACGCAGCATTACATTGAAAAGATCAGCCAGGTAAAATGCCATGGTACAGAAAATTAATTATTTATTTGACTTGATTTACCTGAGCTGAAAATAGGTCCAGAAGCCAGGTATGTTCCGTTTGCCTCTGAGGCATTGAGCTGAGATTCTTAGTAGAGTCCTTCCTTGGCCCTATAAAGCCCAATAACAATTCAAAACACAGATCTAAAAAAAATCTGAAAACTGATCAGTGTTCACTCAGATTGAAATCACCCTGATTAGGGCTCTCTACACAGATATTGGTGGAGATACGAGGAGGATTGGCCAAAACAGGCCAGGATTTATGTGACGCTGTATAAAGGATCAATGAAAATTGTGTATGTAAAAACTCATCAGTGTTAATTGGGAAAGTTGATATCTGTATGTCCTTGACATTCCTTTGCCCCCTCTCTCGCTCTCTTCTGTTCTTTCTTTCTGTGGGGTGCACAATCTTATATATCAACCATTTATTTTTTGAAATCTGTACAGTGTATAAATATATAAATGTGTACATAAAAAGAAGAAACTTCTAAAATTGTTTTGGTTGTTTTTCTAAAGCCGATTTACCGTGCTATTTCATAGTGGCTTGTGGCTTTCTCTCCCTGTTTGATTTCCATCAGAGGAACTTTGTAAGGTTTACAACTGTTACCGCTGGCTAGTACTAGTTGAAACAGTAATTATGTTGCAGTAAAGTCTGAACCTTGCCTCCAAATCTGGCCTTCAACTTGAACATCAAACTCAGTTCTTAGAGGAATGATATACTGTACATACACTGGTGTTCTGTCAAACCAAGCTGCCTTGATTATTTTAATTACTGTAGATGTTGTTTACTTTCATACTTTCACAGCTATGCATTGCAGAAGTTGGTAGCTAGTCTAATGAGTAGCAACATGATAGAGCTCAGTTTGGACTCAGACCAAAGTAAAGGGACCATACAGGAGTATGTTTTGACAATTTTTGACAGGCTGTAAAAGTGGTTTCTGAGTGCTGGTTTACAAACAGTTGTATTATTTGTCCTTTTCTCAAGTGTTAAAAAAACACAACATAACCCACACACATTGCTTCCCACACAGTTCATTCCTAATGCTCACACACTATAGTTACAGCCAGAACACAAGAACAGAATAGATTGTCAGTATTTTACAAATCCACTTCCTACATACATCTGCCATACTCCCTCCTTTGGGCTCCTTTTTAATACATTTTATTTTCAATAGTTAATTTCAACTATTGATTTTTGGCATGTGGTTATTTTTTAGTCAACTACAGAAACCATGTTAACTCTGAGCATTTTTTACAATTTTTTGTCATTTTAGCAGACGCTCTTATCCAGAGCGACTTACAGTTAGTGAGTGCATAAATTGTTTCATACTGGCCCCCCGTGGGAAACGAACCCACAACCCTGGCGTTGCAAGCGCCATGCTCTACCAACTGAGCTACACGGAGCATGGAAGAGAGGGCATGTGTGCATGTTCGTGTTAAGTATTCTAAACCTGTACACAACATAAGTTTTTCATGACCACATGACCTGGTAGGAAAACTGGCCCTGAAAACAGGTTATTAGTAGTAGAACAGTGAAACTACGACAGTATCTTCTCTCCGTTGTACAGCTCCCTTCCTGCAGGCTTCTCTCAAGTACAGAGAGAATGAGAAGACATGTTGAGGAGGAGGGATGTATGGGAAAAGAGAGAGAGAGAGAGAGAGAGAGAGAGAGAGAGAGAGAGAGTGAAGAAAGAGAGAGGGGTACAGTTTTAATTCCAGGGGAGCAGAGATTGGCGGTAGTGTAGAGTGGAGGATAAAGCTGAGAGCTGTCACGACACAGAGACACAGCGCTAGAAGATGACAAGACCTAGAGATGGGGAGAGTGGGCGGCCGTGGGCGACAGACAGATCCACACTCCAAACAAGCTTAACGGGAATGGAAAAACATGAACTGTGCAGCACATGAAAGCCTGATATGTAGAATCCACAGGTGAGGCGTATCATTTAATAGTGAGAGAGCAGGGCTAAATTACATTTTTACATTATAGTCGTTTAGCAGACGCTCTTATCCACAGTAGTACATTTTTTTACTTTTTCGTACTGGTCCCCCATGGGAATCTAACCCAAAACCCTGCTGTTGAACGTGCCTTCCTCTACCAACTGAGCCACACGGGACCATTGCCATGTGAAAAAAGGAAACACAGGATTATTGCCATGTGAGCAAAGAAAATGTGCACATTAAGTTTGTGTTTGATTAACATCACACCCACATGATCTAAGTTTATATCATGCAGAACAGGAAAATATATGTTCAGATACACGTGTACAGATGCTCCTACAGAATGTGCAGTCTTTGACCATCCACATCAGACAACTGTTTCTCAGCAGGTTTATAATTCTTCCGATTAAAACCTAATCAAGACAAACAATTAAGAAGTAAGATGATAAAGAAATCAATTGAAGAAATATGAAGATACAAACTTGACACAGGCCAATACATCTTTGACACTAGTGGTGTTGGAAATAATGACATCCAGATGAGTTGCCTAACACCGAGACATACAGACAGATTGACTGTGTCAGGTTAATAGACAAACACTGACAGAAACAGTTATAAATAAGGACAGGCGGTCAGAGGAAGATGTGTCCAGTCCATGTCTCTGAAGTGGGACAGATGGCAGCAAAGTCACAGAGATGACACAGAGGGGGACTCTGCTGACATCACAGAGTGCTATTTAAAGACACACACCCAGTATCTCCACCCCACCCTGTCCACGCAGGAACTTTACTTAAAATGACTTTGTGTGGCAATTTAATCTATGATCAATTGTGTACAAATCACCACTTTAACTAAGCCGATTTATGCCAAGTGGTTTGATTGCCAAGCGAGGAAGTAGCCTGGGTACAGACTATTGAAGTGCAAATTGTGTTTGTGCTGGTGAGCTGAGACTGTTCCCTCAGGTGATGGACATCATCTTTTAAATCATAAATGTCTTCTGTAATCACCTGAGTGTTCAGCACAATGGTTCTGGTGACTTGCGGGTAGAACCAGGCAGAGGGAAGGCTTGTCTCAATTCTGTTGTAATTCTCTGCACACCCCCTGGCCAAAGGGCACCTCCCTGCTGGTCTCAGAACATTCCACTGAGATTACATGATAACAGAGAAACTCTCACCACTGTCAACACAAGTAACTGTGGTGGCAGGGGGAGAGGGAGAAAGAAACACGGTTTATGTGCTTCAGGGCAAATAAAATCAGCAATTTAAGTACTGATACTATTTGACACTCTGACACACTCATAAACTCCCACTCACTAGCTTGCAGCCCAGCAAACACACAGGGTGCAAACATACACACACACTCGCACAAACATTATGCCCAGCAGGTGCACCCACTTACACACCTGATACACTTTCATTATAGCCACGTCTTCATATGTTTACTAATTCATGGTGAAAGGAGAGCCTTACCTATTAATTTTATGCAGATATCTAGATACATTATGAATCATCTTAACCTGAGTTACTGAGCTGAAAGCTAATTACAGACATCAAGGACATTGATGGTTGTCCATAGCTTGCCAGTGCAACCCTCAGTAACCTTATATAATTTAACTATTGACTGTTTTGGTGCCTACATCTCTGCATTTAAGAGTGAGTATTGAGCTTCATGTTTTTGAATCTGTATTCCCAGTATGTTAAATTAGACCTGTGATTAGCAGTGATGTGCAGTTGAGGTGCAAAAAGGGAATGAAAGAGCAGTTTTGCTTCCCCCTGGTGTCCATGCATTGACACTGCAACCCACCCAAGCACCTGGGTCGAAATGCCAAAGGAGAAATGCTCACTGACAGGGATGTAAACAAATGTGTGCACAACAGTTGAGAGAAATAAGCTTTTTGTGCGTATGGAACATTTATGGGATATTTTATTTCAGCTAATGAAACATGTGACCAACACTTTACATGTTACGTTTATATTTTTGTTCAGTATAGTTAACTCACACATCCGTGTACTAAAGTAATTATTTTCATTATGTGTTGAAGGTCTTATGAATAAGGGCAGTGATAGAAATATGCATGTAGTGCAATGGCTTGCTGCAGGAATTGTCCTTGTCCAGGAGGTGGGTTTGTCTGGTTAATTATGATGAGAACCATTAGCATTCTCTGAGGGTGTTAATTTTTTTAGCAGTGTGATTGTGTGAACACTCCAAAGGAACTCAGACCACTCAAAGAGCCCCCGACACTAACCGAATTTAAGACTATCTCGAGAGGTGGTCTGAGTTCGATTCGCTTGAATTCCGCGGTCGGGTTCCCTTTTTTAGGGCAATTTGAACACAAAAGCTCCCCAGGTTCGCTTGTCATTATTCGCGCACCACACACTAGACTACTGCAACACCGTTTCCCCTGCAATTGCCCCTCCCATTGGTGCCACAAATTAGATACAATTATGATGTGCTGGTTCACGGCAAAAACATGTGCTGTTTTAGGATATTGATTTTAAAAAATATGCGTGGAGTTTTTAGATCAGATACTTTTTTTGCAATATGTGATCTATAGGCGAAGAGAGCTTCATACGCTGTTTATTCGATTGTGGGGTTTGAATAGTGTGAGAAGACGACAACATAACTTGGTAAAAATCACAACATAAGGTACAAAATCTATTCTAGCTCTTAAAAAGGGGCAGTAGCATACAATGTGTGTAACATTTTCAATTACGGCATTATTTAATCTGCAGTTATTCTTCTGCCATTTATTCTGTTACCAATAATATTTACATGTTAATGGTATCTTCTGATTACAATTATTTTGTCTCACCTTTTAACTAAATGCAATCTATTAGCTTCCTAAATGTAAGTAGGTATATGGTATATGGTAGGCCGTCAATGTAAATAAGAATTTGTTCTTAACAGACTTGCCTAGTTAAAAAAAGGTTAAATAAAATAAAAATATATAGCTGTCCGATAACTCATTCTGATGGAATGGCTTGTCCTGCACTTTGTAAAAACCCACAGTGCTTTGAATGAATGTTGGAAAAAGATCTTGGTTCCTTTCTAAACATAGCAATGTGAATGCAAAGAGGACTCAGACAACAAAATAGGTGAAGTGAACTGGCAAAAGAGTTGAGTCCTCATACAAAGGCAAGGGCAGTGTGAATAAAAAGAGAACTGAGATCTTTTGCTTTTTTTAACCCCAGAGTTCACTTTAAAGAGGCCTGAGATCAGTTATTTTAAAGAGGACTATATATGAAAACACCCTGAGAGGGATGTGTCAGCCAGGCTTCACTGGCTCCCCTTGTCCAGGTATTCCAGGTTGGGTGCGTCCAGCCTCTGTTCCTGATCCCTGTTCTTAGTGAACTCCTTCAGCAGGTCCATGATCTCACCTGTGTACACATCAGGTACAGGCTGGGCCTCTGTTGAGATGAGGGAAAGACAACACACATTCAGTTAACTTCAACTTACATTTTATATCTCATATAGCATTATTAGCTCACCATAATGCTAAGAAAGTCAGCAGATCAGCTTGAAAATAAGAACTGTTTCTAAACAACAGTATAACTAATAGTATTATATGGTTTGCTTGCCCTGGTGTAGATCAGAGTGGATAATCACAGTTGATAAGAGAATATGAAGCTGAACCACTCTCCTCACCTGTTGCCCAGTAGTAGATGTCCCAGTCGTTGCTAGGCTCGTTGATCAGTCTGTCATACTGTCTTAACTGGGGCTCGCTCATCGTATTAAGATATTGCTTGGCAAACAGGCTGAAAGGGGAAAGACAATTTGATTGGTATAATAATAAATAATATGCCATTTCGCAGACGCTTTTATCCAAAGCGACTTACAGTCATGTGTGCATACATTTTTACGTATGGGCGGTCCCGGGGATCGAACCCACTACCCTGGCGTTACAAGCGCCATGCTCTACCAATTGAGCTACAGAGGACCACATGTGCATGTGCAAGTGTATGGTTTTGAGACATGTCCAAGACTCAGATACACATATTGTAAGTTGCACACTATAATTAAATCATGCCTCTGCCACTGACCACGAATATGCTGCCTGTCCTTAAAACTGACGGTTTATAAATTCCTTCTATCTGCATTGTGGGCTCTATCATAGTATGAGCTTTGCTCGGGATTAAATAGAAGACTAAAATCAATACAAAAATCTATACAGTATGATTAGTGGTCCAGTCACCTGAGCAATATGCAATTCTCCAGCATGCCCCTCTTTCGGCTTTGGAAGAGCAGGCGCCGTCTCTTGATGTCCATGGTCTCGCCATCCTTCTCTGTCCAGGGGGGCAGGGGGATCTCAATTAGGTCACCCCTAGAGTCATCAGGTGCCTCTCCTTTGTAACCCCGTGTAGTCATTAGTTCTGCCACAGCTGGTCTCCATGATGCCTGGCATACCCCGCTTACCAGCTGGACAAGATAAACAACAACATCATCATCATCATCATCATCATCATCATTACCAACAACTGGACAACATTGTGATTTGATTTGAACAAGGAGATGGTTTTAATTATAGTTTAATTGCTAGAAAAGTAGCTTACAATGACTGTCCTGTAGGGTACTCACAAGTCTGACTGGCAAAGATCATAGGCTAATTCAGATGACAGTCCGACAGAAGCGTACCTTGAGCATAATTGTTCCTAGCTAGCTACCACTATGTATTAATTGGACTGCTGCCCTTGCCAGACAGCTAACAACCATTAGCTACAAAACAAGAGGTTGGTTGCATAACATTATCTGCTGCCCTCCCATGTCCAACCATTGTATGGTTGCACAAGTGTACCTTCATATACTACACAACTTTACCATTCAGTTTGAAAAGAGAGAGCAGAACATTACTTTCAAACTCAGTAGTCAACTAGGTTTATGGGCAAACTTTAGTTAGCTTCAGTCAGAATATACAGCATTTCTAGCCAACTAGGTAGCTTGCCAGCCTTGACATTAGTTATCTAGCTAGCAAACGTTATCTAGCTATCTATCTATCTCGCTACTAAATTCAATTGACTGTACTAACACGTTTCAATGTCACATGCACAAGTACAGTGGAATGCCTTTCTTACAAACTCAAAACCCAACAATGCAATAATCAATAACAATGTTGCTAATACTAGAAAAAAAACACGAGAAATAAGAAGAAATATGAAGAACACAATAAGTAAGCGTCCTATATACTGAGTCGGTTCCAATACCATATTTACAATGTGCTGTGAAACCGGAGTGATGGAGGTAGATATGTATAGGGATAAGATTACTAGGCATCAGGATATAAAATAAACAGAGTAGCAGCCGCTTGTATGTGGGTGGTTGGGTGTGCGTGTGTAGTCAATATAAATGTATGTGCATATTATTTGTGAGTGAGCGAGTGTGAATGTCGGGCCCTGTGAGTGTGGATAGAGACAGTACAAAAATTAATATTAAAATTTTAATGAGGATACAAGGTTAACTCAGATAGTCCGTGTAGCCTAATATATAGTGTATTCCAAATACTACTCACTCTTTTAGCAACGAGAGCAGACAGCATTGTGTATTTCTTCCTTGTGACTGCTGAATCCTGATGTGACTGTTCTTGTTGACACGAGAGTAACCAGTGTCCTAAATTACACAAGTCCCTGCTAGCCAAAGACAGTCGCGTAATAACAGATGGCTACAGCAGGAAATGTCCTCTAGTTTGGAGAAATAATTGGCGCTATATTGGTGAGGGCAATTATTACTTCTTCCAAATGGTTCTTGAAATGAATGTTAAACAATAATAATTGTATCAACATGTCAAATATTTACATTATATATTCACGTATGTAACAACATATATTATTTAGCTGATAGCTAAACAATTTCTGTGGAACCTCGTGATATCATGCCTGTTTCACACCGGAGATATTTGAAAGATGCACTCCTCGATTCCGCTTCTGTTCTGATGTAGCAGCAACAAGCTAGCTGAGTGCTTACCTGAATGTTATCCGTTTTTGCATGCGGACTTAATTACAATTATATCACATTTTGAAAGTATAAAATTTGTCGACTTTTTAATCCGGGTTGGTAATTTATTTGTTTGCCTTTGGTATTCCGTCCACGCCAGCTTCCCTGCAAGGGTTGGAGATGCGAGGTGATGCTAGCTAGCCATTTGGCTAACGTTCGCTAGCTAGTTCAACAATATTGCGGGGCTAACTGGGTAACGTTAGCTAGCTGGACTAGCTACATCAATAAAACATAGACGCACGGAAAGGTGCAAAACATGCACGTTTAGTTATTTCCTTGCGTTTATTGCCAAGTGTCGATTGCTGAGAGAAAACGTTGCTAACGTAGCCACAGGCTGCAGTGCCAACCAGGACTCGGGATGGCGGCTAAAGCGGCGGATGGTGGTGGTGCAACTGACCTCATAGACATCTACGACGAGAACTTCAGTCAAAACAACGGGGAGGTAAGACAGGCCGAGAGAGCTTATGGAAAGAGCTGTAGACATGAATAGTTGTGAGAAGCTGAAAGCGAATGCAGAAGATTCTTGAAGTGGGAACTAAAATAACTTGTTGGATGAGGTTGTTTGATTTTACCATGTCAACATTTTACATGAATGAATGTCAATAGCGACATTTAGAGTATATAATGTTAACAAATCATACTATTCAATTTAATATCCATGATATCAACAATACAGATGTGGCGGTTAGTGTTCTCTCGTAGTTTGTCTGATTCTTCAGGGATGGTCATTGTGAGTGATAAGAATGTAGCTAGGCATTGAGGGATGATGTCTATCTTCTGTCCATCTTCTCTCTATAGGATGGAGATTTTGCGACGACGGCAGAGGCAAGTGATCTTTATGATGATGTGCTCACTGGCTCTGTGAGCCGGGAAAGGAAATTCTCAGAGGATGCTATCCCTCTCAGCAAGGACCAGCCAACGAAAGAGGAGAGCAAACCAACAATACTGTACACTTACAGTGGGGTGTGGAACAAGAGACTGGCTGTATATGTGGGCAACTTTTCCTGGGTGAGTCTCCCACCACCACCATTACCTTCAGTCCAGTTTGCTAATATATTAGCATATGTTCTGTAATGAGATACAGCCACGTAGACCTATTACCTTTCTATCCCTATCCTTCATTTTTACTAATCTTCTCCCTCTTTCTCTCCCTTGTCTTCCTTTACCCCTCTCCTCAGTGGACCTCCGACAAAGACCTTATTAACGTGGCGCGCACCTTGGGCGTGAAGGACATTGTGGAGATAAAATTTGCTGAGAACAGAGCTAATGGCCAGTCCAGGGGGTGAGAGTTAGGCCTATCCAGTGGGCATCATTCTAATCTAATGTGATCTATTTCTTCACTATTTATTAACTGGGTGTTTCGCCATTTCATGACTGGGTCTGGTCATAGTGTTCTAGGGAGACCTGGTAACAGACACCTATTGAGTCAAGTTAGTCTTAAAATAAATATGATGTGCCAGTAGCTAAGCTAAATACAGATCTTACAGATGACTACCAACGTTTTATTATTTATTATCTGTGCATGATCCAGAGCCAAAGTGTTGTCTCCAGACCCTGAAGAACTGGACAGGGCTGCTCTGGTGGTCTACTGATGGCTAGTAGATTATGTTGTGAAGGCATTTCAAAGCTCTGAAATAGATTTTCTATCCAGCTGGTAACATAACGTATACTAGCTGATATTTATATTTTACTCTCTATAGATACGCTGAGGTAGTGGTGGCCACAGAAGAGTCATTGCAGAGGTTGCTGGAGACTTTGCCAAATTGTCATGTTAATGGAGAAAAGGTGGACTGCCGCTTTGCCACACGACAGAATCTTGCTGTGTTTGAAGCCCAGGCTAATAAACGTAAGCGCACATCTACATACAGTAAATAAATAGGTACTCAAGTCTTTCTCGGAAGTGATATCCAATGCTGCCATTGAAACAAAATCAAACTGTCCCTCCTCCTTTTCCGTAGGTGTCCCCCAGCGCTCTAACTCAAAGGAGTCGTCAGATACTGGGGGCAAAAAAGCCTCTGTCTCCCCTGCTGTGCTCAACCAGAACCACTCCACTGTCCCGCACACTATCCACCCCCAACACATTCACAACAAACCTCCCCCTCTGTCAGTCCCATACTTTAGTCTGCCGCCTCCTCTTTTCCCCCACCTTCCCCCACACATTCCCCCTCCCCCCATGCCCCACCTTTTCCCTCCACCACCTCTACGTCTCCCCAGCCATCCTCCTCCCTCCCTGCATCTCAACCCCGCCTTCTTTCCTCCAGCACAACACAACAACTACAGTCAACAACACAACACATCGTACAACCAGCACAAGTGAGCTCATCCACTGTACTTTATATTATGGAATGATTTTGTATTAATTGGTAAACATGTCTATCACAAGGATATGTATGTATGATGATGATCAGTAAGGGAGTGTTTTTCTCTAGCAGTAGGGACAGTGAAGCTCCCACACCCCAAATGCCAGAGGGAGAGTTTGATGAGCTGATGAACAGAAACAGAGCCATCGCCAGCAGCGCCATCACCAAGGCTGTGTCTGGAGCTACTGCCGGTTAGACTCTCACTGAAAAATGCCTACAGTAGACACTCAAATACAGATTCATGATGATAAATCTAGACTAGAGACCCAAAGACATTGACATGTGCAGTACACAATGCAGATCATGGTCATCTTAAATCCTGCTGTTGTAGGAGACCTGCCCCTGGCCATTGAGACCCTTTTGACTGCCATTGCTGTCATCAAGCAGTCAAGAGTGTATGGGGACGAGCGCTGTCGAGCCCTGGTCACCTCTCTGAAAGACTGCCTCTTCTCCATCGAGAGCAAGTCATACGGCTCCAGGTCAGTGCTGGAAAAATTGTTTGGACCTCTCATGGACCGTTCTTTCATCACAAACGGAAATTGTAATGTGGCCTCACTTCTCACTTGCTCTCTCTTTGTAGGAAAAGACACCGTTCCCGTGACAGAGAACACCGTTCCCGAGATAGGGAGCGGGACAGAGAACGGGACAGAGGCAGGGGAAGGGAAGAAAGGGAAGAGTCCTACAGCCAGGAATGGGAGGCTGCAGGAATGTCCCGCCGGCACCGAGAACGCTCCCTAAGTGGGGAGCGAGATGGTAGAGACCGGGAGCGGGTTCGGGAACGAGATAGACATAGGGAGCACCGCGAGCGGCACCGCTAGGTAAGCTCTCTGACCCTGTCATATCTCCAACACGTCTCCCCTCTAATTCTGTAATCCCCTCATCTCCAGACCACCACCACTTACTCACATCCTGAAATACACCACCACCTCTAATTGCCAAGCACCTGTTTTTTCAGTCAACCCCTTGTATTAACGCACTCCTGACAGAACTTTTGTCTGTTCTTTTCAGGACATTCTAGGCTGTCTTTGTCCCTGTCAGGCTGAGTAGGATGGGAGACAGGACTTTATTTCTGCGCCAAGCTGCTTAAAAGTCTAGGATAATGGATGAACTGATGGTGAGACAAAATGAATGTCCATAGCCCCCCCATCTCCACAACCTACTGCCCCCACGTTCACATTTCCCTGGTACTCAGCAGCCACCAAGCATTTTACCTTCTCATCATAATCTTCTGATCTCAGCCATCACCAACCCCCTCTTTCTCACAGTGATACTGTCTTTGTAATTTAATTTTTTTATTATGAATTGACGGTTTCAGGGTTGTGGCTGCAACTTTTGTTGTTTGCCACACCTGCATGCACAAAGCAGAGGTAAATTTTTTATATGTTGAACTGTGCAGTGTTTTTTTTTCCTCTTCCCCCTTCTTTTGTATCAAATTTGAACTGATTAAAAAAGGCTGTTAAAATGAGTTGGAACAAGTGTGTTGATTTTTATTTACACAATAATGTAAATGACGTGGCAAGTGGCTGTAACCTTATTGATTGAAATAAAACCATGTTTTGCCTGATAAAGCAGCAGGAATTCAGAAGACACTAGTGAAATGAGCCTTGCCTAGCAGGGTTCTATGTTCTCTCAGGATGCAGAGTGCATGCGAGACGAAGTGAAACTAGGTCACTGAGCCAACACAAAGAAACCATATTACAGAAATTTGACTCTGCTTTACAAAGCACTTATTATAAATGAAGTATTTGTTGCTTTATTCAACAACAACAAACGTGTACAATTCAAACAAGGTGTGAAAAGTCTCTTGAGGATGTCAATCCAGCAGGGTGCACTGCTTCACTGGCAGTCAGCCTGGGCTTGCCTATAAATAAGCCAGATGGTTCTTGTATTATGTTGTTGTATCCATCATTTCTCCAGGGGTGCATAATTCAGCAACTTCTCAATGAGGTCTACATGGGCCAGCAGCATCCTCCGACAGCAATACCTCTTCAGACCAAGAGCATCAAGGGCATCACTGCCAACCAGACAAAAGGGAGGAGACAGGAGAGTTTGTGATATGTTTATCAGGTGTAGCCTATGTATGTAGCTACTAAATAATATCAGATTAAATAAGTTAACACCAATATATTTTGAGAAAGGGATTCATCTTAGGGAAATACAATGTAAACAATGACCACAGCAAACATGAGTCTCTAACCCTTCAGTGTATTCAGCTTGAAGGAGGCCAAGGTATGCCTCCCATTTATTCCCAACGATTTTCCCACAGGTGAAGCACCGGACCGGGATAATCATTTTGATCCGATCGACTGGGGCCCTGTAAACAAATTAGCAACAGAATTACGAAAAATGTATGCACTCTACTGTAAATTGCTCTGAATAAGAGCGTCTGCTAAATGACAAATGTAGTTAATGTAGGGGCGGCAGGTAGCTTAGTGGGTAAGAGCATTGAGCCAGTAACCGAAAGGTCGCTGGTTCTAATCCCCGAGCCGACTAGGTGAAAAATCTGTCGATGTGCCC
This sequence comes from Coregonus lavaretus, assembly GCF_964263955.1. Classification (NCBI taxonomy): domain Eukaryota; kingdom Metazoa; phylum Chordata; class Actinopteri; order Salmoniformes; family Salmonidae; genus Coregonus; species Coregonus lavaretus. The sequence continues at coordinate 18,467,984 of NC_140024.1, forward strand.
TTAAGCAAGGCACTTAACCCTAATTGCTCATGTAAGTCGCTCTGGATAAGAGCGTCTGCTAAATGACTTAAATGTAAATGTTAACAGTTTAGCAGGTGACATGCTAGCAAAGCTAGCCAGCCAACGGCAGAAGGGTGGCTTAAAGAAAACGTTAGATATTCAATGAAAAATGCATAACTAAACGAAAATGCATAGACTATCAATTTTGTAGCTAACTTGCCAGCTATAGTTTACTGGCGGGCATGTCAACAGGCGTGCTAGCTAGCTACAGTACTAGCTAGCGCACACGTTTTCAAATCCGTTGCATATAGCTAGCTAGTTAACCAAAAAGTGTTAGCACAAAACAACTAGATATGTGTTTTATATCATGGCGAAATAGAGACTCAAACAGTAAAGTAGTTATCGACTCACTGTAAAGTAGGAGATGTTCTGCAGTAACCCTTGCAAACAGACAAGAAAGCACACCGGAAGAAAATGTAGCTAGTTTGCAGCTAGGCTAACGCGCGTCGCCCCTCCCTCAATACTAGGGCATGTTCGTGGGCCTGCAACGTTACAGGGGATACTAGAAAGGTTTGATCGAATTGAATGAGCTGAGCCTCATTCATAGCCAGTGGCGGCTCCTGAAAAAATTCTCAGGGGGGGCAATTTTTCTGATGATTTAGGTGACCTACACACATTTTAAAAAAGATATGTCCAGCAACAACATGAAGACAGGGGCAGCATATAAGTCAATACCAGAAGCATTTATTGACTGATCTCAAAAGTGTTGGCTTACAAAAGCAAAATAAGTTATCACAGTAAAAATAATCAAGGGTGTTCTTTCACATTCCTCAACACTGCATAAACAATATGCATTTCCATAAAACACCTCGTCTAATTGTGCCACAAAGTTGACAAGTCCAAGAAAAATACCAGGGTTGGTGGAGCCCTCAGTTTCATCTTTGCCTCGCAAAGCTAACTCAAACACTCCGCAAAACTTCACACACTGGATTAGCCGGCTGAGGATGTGGCGGTTCTTGCTAACCTCATCGTTGTGGCAGCGGACAGCTAGCCTGTATCCCTCATCCAGTTGAGTGGCAATGTTCACTCTCCCCAAAGCAGACAATCTCAAACCGCTATCCATGTGGGTCTTTGACAGCTCATGTTTCTTAATCTTTTCTGAAAGATGGTGCATGTCCGTTACACCAGTCGCTGTCCAAGCGGTGCTGTCTGCTGTGCCGCCTTCAGGGTGAAAGAGTAAGCAGGGGTAGCAGAAGACTGCATTAGCTACATCGCAGCCTGCTAGCCAGGTTTTTCGTTCGTACCAATTTTTGGAAAATCCTCGGGTGTAGGACTTTCCCCCTTTAGTAGAAACCTGTTGAATTATTAAATTTGGTCTGGGAGGTCATAATTGTTTCGTTGCCAATTTATCTTGATTTGTTCGCCGACAAAAAGGAACTTCTTTCAAAGAGACAATCGAGTTGCACTGAACGCTAGCCATCTTGACAGTAGTACGTGAATTGATTGACGCTGCTACCCGCTCTTTTCTTAGTTACGTTCATGGTTATGTTACGTATGACGAAGCGCGTAAGTGCAAGCCCTCCCGGAACCTATTGAAAGCTCTGATATTTGAAAAAAAAAGATTTTACATGAGAGTCTATGAGAGACTTCTGGGGCGGTTTTCAACCTGACTGAAATCGCCCCAAAAGGGGCGGGGCCATTTGAAGCACGACTTTAGCCTGATTGGACATTTAGTGGCAGATCAGACTTCTAGATTAGAACACTGATAACTTCTGTTGCCGTGATATAATTGATTAGAAAAAAAATCCCTTCCTTTTCCCGTTTGGCAGTGCGTCGCCCATATCGCCCTAATGAACACACCGCCCCTGTTCATAGCTCCATTTACCTTAACATATTGTTGTTTTCATGGTAGATATTAGGGCTCTGTTTAGAATATGACTCCCCCCTCAGTTTTCTATTTTGAACTAGTCCAATACTAGATTCACATGAATCTGGAACTGGCTACTGTATCTCTTTGAGAATGCAGATTTTTAAAACAGCAGGGTGTTTAGAAACCTTATTGGTCAGCATGATAATAACATTTAAAAGCCCCTGGATATATCCTATTTCTTCTTTATGGCTTCTACAATTTGTCTCCTTTTCATGACCGCTAACATGTGAATGGTGGACATAATACAGCCTATAGTCAGTCAGTCCTATTCATACCAGTTACGATGGAGGGAAGGAAACAATGAAAGGAGTGCATCAACCTCAACACAATGAACCCTAGCTAATTCTATTGGTGGAGAGTGTAGGACACAAAATGATGCACAGCCATCAAAGAGACCCTTTAGTCTATGCAAGCTGGTTCATTGCCTTTAATAAAGGTCAGGTCAAGTCACAAGATAACCATTTGGATTTACACAAGGAGCTTTGGGGGCAGGGGAGGGAGTGTGCAAGGAAATATAGGTTTAATCCCCATCGTAATCACCGCTATCATATCATCATCATCTGGTTCTCATTCTCCATTTAGAATAGTATTACCCATCAACATTTCACAATCATTACCATTATTTTAATATCCTACAGAACATGTGCTAAAATGTGGAATCCTACTGGAATTATTGCATTTATACGCTCTTTGAGACCAAGGAAAATAACTGATAGATTTTGTGTAGTACTCTGTGACGTGACGACTAGGCTATTTGAGCATGTGTCTGCATAATATGTGTCTGTTGTTGTACTGGAGGTATTGATATTGCATCATGGTAAACTACATGCCAGTGTTCAAGCAAGATGTTTGATTGGGTGTTGAAAATCTCCTAGGCCTCTAATAAAAAACCAGTTTGTATGTTGTAAAAAATAGGAGAGCTTCTCTGTAATTAATAGGGAAACAAAAGAGGAAACAATCTCAGTTAATTTACTTAATAAATTCAGCTATTTCTCTACTCCCATCAATAATGCATGCATTCTACTCGAATTCTAGGTTTATCAAACTATCAAAAAATATTAATATATTACAAAATAAACCGTAATGCATGTATTATCATCATTTCATCATACTTTCAAGGCTTTCCTGGAGGTTGGAGGTGGATGTAATATATTTGTGTATCTGCTGATTTGTTGAGCATAACTGGCCAAGTTACTACATACATTGGTACACCACATATTGCATGTATAATATAATATAATAATATTTTCATCCTGAATCGAAATTCATACATACAATGTACAGTACTATTACACTAGCTGCACAGTCTCTTGCACTAACACTCTAACATGTATGGTCTTCAAATAAATAGAAGCTACACTATTACTCCAGAGAAATTGCAGTATGCAAGTTGTTAATACATTTGACAAATGGACACAACAAGGGTTTACAGTTTTAACACACAGGGTTAAAATATAATATCTTTGGCAATAGGTTTGGCAATTTAGTGTGTATGCTTTTGGTTTATACTCCATTTGAGTCATCAGGGCCGTAAACGCAGGCAGCCAGGCATGACTTTGACTATAATCTCAATGTACATATTGATTTGGGAGATAGGGGCAATTTGACTATGAAATTGTATTACCTCAGCATCAGTAGAGACTCAAATGGAAGTCTTTCACATCCAATTGTTTAAGTGACTTCATCTGTCACACTATTATCTGCCATTGCTGACTTCACTTACACACAGCCTTCCCTAAACCATGCAACTTCCCCTGAATTGTTATAACGATATCTCCTTGTCTAAAACCGTTATTCAAAAGGGTTCACATCTGATCTGCAGGGACCGTGTATTTACAGCAAAAGCAATACGAGCATAGAAATAACACATACTAGGCACCAGGGTTGGGATCAATTCCATTTAAATTCCATTCAGAAATTAAACAAAATTCAAATTCCAAATGTTCTATATTGAAAAGCATTCAAGAGAATTGGAATTTCAGTGTACTTCCTGAATTGACTGGAATTTAAATGGGATTGACCCCAAACCTACTAGGCACTGACTTGTTCACAATAGTATGTTTAATATACTTCATACTTCACTTCATATGACCTTTTTAAAATCAAACAATATAAAGTTACTATATTTCTACTTCTAACTTATGTATTAGAAGACCCAGAAGATCAAAATGTTTATCAGTGCATACTAGATAAATAGGGTATTCAAGTACTGTATATATGTGTGTGTCCAGTGTAACTGTTGGAGTGTATTTGTATGGTGATTAAATGCCTGTAGACCTATAAGCAGGTGCAGTTGGAGGGGTGGAGCATATTCATGCATGAGTATACTAGCAAGGGCCCAAAAATGTATTACTTGAATGTTCACTGATGTTTATATAGGTCAGACTGAATTAAACTTAAGAAGCACAGTGGCTCCCCATCCCCCATCTCTACCAGCTGCATGATAGTCTATGAACCAATCAGAAAGTGACTCGTTAACCCATCAACCAATAGGTTTTGATGATGAGCGGTGGTGGTTAATTTCTCCGTGCCAACAACAGTGCCCCCAACAGGATGGCACCAGCAGCGATGATGGCACCACCAATGAGGAAGGGCTTCAGGCTTTCCAGGGAGTCTGTGCTGGCCTCTGCTGCCTCTCCGCCCTCTGGTGCCCCCTCTGGTTCAGCTGCTCCATCCTCCACTGGAGGCTCTTCCACAAGGGCCGCTGGGGGTGGAGGCTCGACTGGAGCGGGTTCAACCTTTTTAGGGGGAGCTACCTCCTTCTTCTCCGTCTTCTCTGCTTTAGAGGATGCCTTGGGCACTGGTGCCCCGCTCTTGGCCTTGGCTTCCATAGGATCCAGAAACAGAGGTGGGGTCTTTCAGGTCAGCGCTGCTTCACTGATGGAAAACAGCAAACAGAGGCAGACAGATAATCACACAGATTAGACTCTGTTATCTGCTCTGCTGTCCCTTGGTATTATTATACAGACAAGGAGCATCAACATACACAGAAGGTATTATAAACCTCCTTATTCACTGCAGAATTAAGCAAAAGCCTCTGGTCAGTAGGGCTATAATGTGACCTTGACAGACAAGATGACATAAACAGAGCCATATTGTCCCTGCTATGTACATTATCTGGTTTGTTTATTACATATGTGGAACAAACATCCAGTGGAAGCAACACTTTAAGTCCAGCATCCTGTCAAGAGCAATCTCATGGGAAAGAAACTGCACGTTTTGTAACAGACGGAGTAATCACGCTGCTGCAGCTGCTAAAAAAAGAGCCCCGTTGACAGAGGCACAGAGATGCATGCGTGTCTTCTGCACTCCCCACACTGTCTGACACAAGTGTTAATCCAGTCTCAGCAAGCAAGAAATATTGTCTATGTATATTTCTTTATTTATCTCCCTCTCTCTCTGTCTCTCTCTAAAACGACATGAGTCATACAGTATGTACTGTTAATGGAGGACAAGATGGAGGAAAGGGGACAGGAATAAGTAGAGGAGAGAGTATTAACACATAGTGGAGATACAGAATGATCCAAAGGCAGAAAAATAAGAAAGAGAGAGAGGAATTAAAGAAAAAACTGAGAGATACTATAATGGGTGCATCTGAGGATGCTGGCACAGGATATGAAGATAGGAGCTGCACAGGCCTTGATAATCCCATAGACCAAAATACTGAAATGGCATGAAGGGGAGGAGGTAGAAATCTGGGAGTACATACCCTCAGGCTATTCTGTTCTCCTCTCCAACAGCTCTGTAACAATGGCCGGAAGGATGGAGAGATGGAATTGCTGCGCAAAGGCTGTCAGCTGGTACTCAGTAATGTCCTCAAGACAGAGAGTGAGAGTAAGTAGAGAGATGGAGGGCACAGTGAAAACAGAGGGAGGGAAAGGAGAAGGACTGGGATGTACCATCTGGGCTGCAAACAGTGGGGGTGTCCGTATCTTTACACTGCATTGTGTCTTGGTTCAATTTACTGTATCTCTCTCTGCCTAGCCCTAGAGCTTAGGGTGTCTTTGTCTGCCTACTATAATCATTATTACAATAGTAATTAAATTGTATATACTGTAAAAATATATAATGCAAGTCAAAGATTTGCATACCCAATGTGTGTCATTATGCTGCCTCAAAATGTGTGTGTTTGTGAGTCACTGTCATATTTGTAAAGGGGCAAATACGCTTGTTGTTTGTGTGTGTTTCAAATTTGATCTCAAGTGTGTTCAGTACATGGCTTCAGTCTACTTTCTTGCATCACTGTCCCTGTCTGTATCTAAATAAAATATATCCCTGTGATGCTAAGGGGATGACATCATTCAAATAATACAGCCCTAGTTCAGTCGAATACTACTGTATGCCTACATTGTCATTTTAGTCATTTAGCAAACGCTCTTATCCAGAGTGACTTACAGGAGCAATTAGGGTTAAGTGCTTTGGTCAAGGGCACATCGACAGATTTCTCACCTAGTCTGCTCTGGGATTCAAACCAGCAAGCTTTCGATTACTGGCCCAATTCGCTTAACTGCCAGGATACCTGCCTACCATTGTATTCTACTGACAATTCTACTGTGATTATTGGGCTGTCTGATTTTTACCAGTCAGCTCTAGCCCTCATCTATCCAAGTATGATTCTTTGGATTCCCCCATCAATTACATTTGAGATTTAAAAAATAATAAATAAAATATTCAAAACTCCCCATTAGATGTTTTCTGGGCCTGGCTGCTTTTGTCTTGTTTTTGACAATTATAACATTTAAACCTTTTCTCACCACTGTAATAATGCATTAAGGTGGTTACCTCCATGTACTAATATTAATATTATATGGCGAGGGCCAGCCTGGGAGGAGGCAGGATATAGCAGGATGATTTATAGTAGGAGGAACATCCTGGCAGATGCCCACAGCAACATTTATGCATTCCTAAAACACACAGCAGTATGTTTGACATTAACAAGCATGGCCAGCAGGGCTCAGTCAATACTCAAATAAATGTAAATGCAATGCCAATGCCAACAGTCAGGTTTTGTGCCTATGTGCCTGTGCCTTGTAGCCTGTACTGTAAGATGGACTGATGATTGTATTATTTACAACAATAAACTTACATCTCTTAAAATCAGTATCCATGTGGGATATCAAGTAGGCCTATTGTCAACAGTGTCAACATTACTAAGAATGAATATTTCAGAGAGCTTATTTTATTTTTGGGTGATGCCTGCGAGTCTGCCATGGACAGATGACCCAAACCTCTTGAGGTAGCAGCAGACTGATCGCTGTGGGGTAGCCTTCCCAAGTTGTGTAGGCTAATAGTGTTTGCCTATTCATGGCAAAATGCATTTGGCTAATTATGTGCTTGAAATTATATATTTTTTGCTAATGTTTTAAGGAAACGTGGTCTACCCATGTTTTGTATTTAGGGCCAGTCTGAGCGCAGGTCACACCTATTTAATAAAAGTCTAGCTCAGGAAATGACGTAAATTCACGCCCAGACTCTATAGTTGGAGATTCCTCGATATTCACAAACCACCAGTCGTGCATTTCACAGTGTGCCAGCGGTTTCTACAGCGCATACAATCGCGAAGCCTGCGAGAACGACGCAAATCCAACTGGTTCTATCGTAGGGCGATGGATGACGTAAAGTTCCTACGTAAATTGCGCAGTGGTGATTCGGTGTTTGATCCGCAGCTGCGGAATAGGGAATGGGAATAGAAACGACGTATCTTTTCAGGGATAAAAATTGAGCTGTAGGGGGCTGGGTTTACAACAACCAATTTCTCGGGACCCGCTACTCTAGTTGTCCGATTGGGTTCGGGAGTTGTCCGGTTGGTTGGCATAGATGATACACACAATATAAAAACCATTGTGTAGCGATTTATTTGCTCAACTTCACTGTCTGTCAGTGAGAAACATTGTATGGATGAACCTCCCGGCACTCATACATGGCGTGAAGAGACATCGGGCAGCGGATATCCTACATATCGACGACGTGTTGCAATTTATCGAAGAATCAAGACCTTGAATACCAAGGCAGAGTAAATGGAGCTCGTGTCTGCACGGTTCTGACTGTAGGCTACGGTATGATCCAGCTGCGATCCTTATCTGATTGGCTGGCCCGGATTCCTGTGGAACCTGTTACTTGAAGTACCGTGGCTGGATTCATAGGGAGGTACGTGTGTGTTCTGCCAGCCACGGTTCAGCGCAATATTGTCGCTGCGGAATTTTACAGGGTTTATCCCCGGCAGAGCCCTGGTCCAGGTCCGCGTGGAGGTGAGCTCGAGGTGGACAAGCAGAGGATGGGAGAGCGAACAGAACAGATGCAGTGGGTCTTGGCAAGGCATCATCACAATACAGGTGAGAAAGAAGCTCAACGGCCGATCAATGGAATGTGGAGGGGTGTCATACAATGGCAGCATGGATTTCTGATCTATTTAGACAATAGCCTTTTTTTATATCAACTGGGTTAGCAATCTTACAAATGCCACATTCTTTTCTCACAGGACTTTTTTCTTGGCGTTGCCTACCTTGGTGATAAGGCAGTGATATCAGAGATGAGGCAAATCCGGACATTAGGTTATATGGCCCAACAATTATTGACAGGTCCATTGTTGATTTAATGAAGGCTCAACCCACAGCAAACCTTGAAGATTAGGCTAGATGTATTCAAACCTTTTCTCTACCATGTATTTACTCCTTTATTGTTGCATCATTGTGGAATCTTTCTGCAGAATGTCCAGTGTTTTTGCATTCCTCTCAATAACCCTTCAGGACAGGGCAGGCTATGATGCTCATGTGCAGGCATGCAGCAGGTGGAGAGAGGCTGGATAAAGAACATGTAGCTCAATGTGTGAAGACAGAGCATTTTATCAGCCTCATAGCTGGGCCTACAGAGATAAATACATGTAAATAGAATGCCCAGTCACAATCACTTTATCTCCATGAGTGCCATTCTAGCTTCCCTGTGTGCACTGCATGTTTTCATAAAGGCTCAAACAAGGACAAGTGGATCATGTAAGCTATGTGTGCTTGTATCACAGGTGTATGTCTGTGTATCAAGCATGATCTGTTTGCAGTAGTGTGAAAGTGATCTAAGTGATGTTCTGAAAGATGTTACTACTTGTAGGGAGTTTTTAAGAATGTTGTGTAAAACTAGAAGACAAAATCCAATGGGCAGAGAGATGCAGTGTGAATGGATTACGGTCACGTTCAAAGCGTCTTCAGTGGATTTGAGACCCAGTTTGCCCCTGTAGTAATCTCACATTCAGACTCAGTTTACCCAGGGGCGTATTCATTACGTTGATTCTTTTGCAAAACGCTTCTTAAACGGGGCGGGACCTACCAGAATTTGTCCAATAGAAACTCTTGTTTTTCACTAAACAAAAATATAAACGCAACAATTTCAAAGAATTTACTGTGTTACAGTTCATATACTGTAAGGATATCAGTCGATTTGAAATAAATTAATTAGGCCCTAATCTATGGATTTCAAATGACTGGGAATACAGATGGTAGAGAAATTAACATGACATTCTCTGGCAACAGCTCTGGTGGACATTCCTGCAGTCAGCATGCCAATTGCACGCTCCTTGAGACATCTGTGGTGTTGTGTGACAAAACTGCACATTTTAGAGTGCCCTTTTATTGTCCCCAGCACAAGGTGCACCTGTGTAATGATCATGCTGTTTAATCAACGTCTTGATATGCCACACCTGTCAGGTGGATGGATTAGCTTGGAAAATTAGAAATGCTCACTAACAGGGATGTAAACAAATTTGTGCACCAAAGTTGAGAAAAATAAGCGTTTGTGCGTATGTAAATGTCTGGGATCTTTTCTTTTAGCTCATAAAACATGGTACCAACACTTTACATGTTGCGTTTACATTTTTGTTCAGTACAGTTGCAAAAACGTTCCATTTGGACTAATAATTACACCTCAGTACTGTGGCTCTGCTGCTCCTCACGTTTTCCTCCAACCTCTTTCCCATCGTTTATGGAACAAGTTTGATTCAAATACCTGAGATGAGACTGGAGTGTATGTGTGGTGTGTGAGATGTACGTTCATGTTGCACACGCACATATCTCTGTTTCCAGTAGAGGTGCTATTGTACTTTTGCTTTGGTCATTTCACAGCAACCACTCCCTAGCCAATAATTACCATCACAACAAACAACTATCACATTCTGGACTTCATGACATCAATTTAGATGGATTTCTCCAACTTAAAAGAAACTACTTCTATCATGTTTTCAGATTGAATCTAATATGGGAAAGATCACACTGGTGGTATGGCCATATTTTCAATGAAACTGCTTTTCTCAGACAGAAATCTGGTGTCTCTGTCTGACAAACACAACCATTTTAAAAGCCTAATAATCCATTAGATCTACAGTAGGGGGCTAAGAGGTTCCTAGCCACAGTACAACTCAATACTGTCTGCTTTGTTTACACCTGCTTCCACTTACTCCCTTCCTGCTGACTCCACAACCCCCACAGAGTACCTCTCCGCTCCTCTCCTCTCCTCTCCTGACGGTTGTGTCTTTCACAAAGTGCGTCTGAAATGGCACCATATTCTCTATAGAGCCCTACGGCCCTGGTCAAAAGTAGTGCACTATAAAGGGAATAGGGTGCCATTTATTTAAGGAAGCCTCAATGTGCCAAACCACATATAATGTGTGTCATTGATGGTTTTTGTATTCAAAGAGTGAGGTTTTATCTGGAGTACTGTGATGGTCATGGCATTTTTGGACTACAAAATGACTGTAAATGATTGACTAGCTAAGTAATTTACAGCTACAGTTTATTAGGAGCTTATAAAGTCATATATGGTCATACATGAGGACCAGAATTATTGGCACCCTTGATAAAGATGAGCAAAAAAGACTATCAAATAAATAATACAAATACTGAGCTATATTGTATGCAAAAAAATTGACAATTATATTATTTTATACAAATGCAATTCTCAGAGAAATAAATGTAGTTTAACAAGTAATAAAAAAAACATTCTCAAAAAGATGGGGGTCAAAATGATTGCCACCCCTGTTTTTAAATACCTAACCTTGCGAGGATAACAGCACTGAGCCTTTTTGTTAAAATGTTTTATGAGATTGGAGAAGACATTGGGAGGGATCAGTCTTTTTTGCTCATCTTAATCAAGGGTGCCAATAATTATGGACCTGACTGTATGTCACATACTGTATTTGTTCTAGTGTGTGATGTTGAGAGGACACAGGTGTGCAATGTGTGGGGGGCATAGGGGTCAAACTCCCAGTGCGTTAGGTATTTTGCGTGCACAGCCGTGTGGTGTGAGGACTGAGGAGGATATTAGGGGTGCAGCGTGAAGGGTCTTCAGGGTGTATTTGTTAGGTGTTAGACATGAATAGGCGAGTGATTTGGACGTTATCGAGAGAGTTCACAGGGTGATGTTCACCCAGGCTGGCAGAGCAGTACGGTTGCAGCAGGGCCCTGTCTCTCGGCTCCCACCCCTGTACCCGTCTGCTCCAGCCTCCATGTGCAGCTCTCTCTCTGTCTGCTTGGGTCAGTGTCACACTATACACAGAGCTTCTCTCTTTTTCTCTCTCATGAGTTCCTACATCCTCGTCACACGCTCTCCTCCTCCTCCTCCTCCTCCTCCTCCTCTGTTACTCCTAGTAGCCTACTCCACCATCTTCCTCCTTCACCTCTGTCTTTTATTACGCCATCCTCTTCCATGCACCATCCAGCCTACCTTTAACATGAAATCTCTAGCCTGTCTCTTCGTCTCATCTTCCTGCTTTGTCCATCCATCTTTCTCCCTGCCCCCCCCCCCTCTTCTCACTCTACCCACACGCTCATTCACTATTCATATTTTAGAAGACGTTTGTAACTGCGAAAGCAGTGGCACGCGTCTGCACCATTTCAACAGTGAAGAAACCTACATTTTCTCTCCTTTCCTCTCCCCCATTCTTTATCTAGCTAATCCAGATTCTGGTTTTGGCTTCATGCCGCTCTTTCCCTTTTTTAGACTGAAAGCCATGTGCCACTCACTCCCACTCTCCCTCTGCCTCTTTCTCTGTCTTTCGCTCACACTCCCCGCCCACTCAATCCCTTTCACCTCTCCACACTCTACACTCTATTCTGTGAGTTTGTGTGATAGTATATGCATTCGGATGTATGTGTGTAAATATTACATTCTGATTGTGTAGCCCACTTGTTAGTATGTACTCATTATGCATTATGTGTACTGAAGTCTGGACAGAGAAAATAGAGCCTTCCTGTGTCGCATAGACCAGTGTGTTTTCTCCCTGTTTTATGAGAAGGAATTTGATTACTGTATTTAAGGATTTATTAGAGGAATTGGATCAAATGTATTATTACAGTTGTTCAATGTCAGTGTTTCCTCTACATAGCTTGAAAGTGTAACAATAAAAGTCAGCACAAAATGTTCCTTGATTTCAATTATTCTGGCTAACCATGACCCCTCAGCGCTATACTGTATGAGACTTGAGGCAGAGGGAATGGAACCAGCTAGTTCACGTGGCCACAAACAGCTATGCACACAATGTTTTAGCACAATGTTTGTGTATGTACAGTGGGGTCTGGAATTATTTAATCCCTTGATAAAGATGAGCAAAAAAGACTTTATGAAATAAATAATACAAATACTGAGCTATATTCTATGCTAAATGTTTTATTTAAAAAAAAAAAACTATATAAATTTTATAAGCGTATACAAAAAGATCTAAAAAAGACGGGGGTAAAAAATTATTGGATCCCCTTTCAATACTCTAACACCCTCCCATTGCGAGGATAACGACACTAAGCCTTTTTCAAAAATGTTTTATGAAATTGTAGAACACATTAGGCGGGATCTTAGACCATTCCTCCATCCAGAATATTTCCAGATCCTTGATATCCTTCGTCTGCTCTTATGGACGGCCCTCTTCAATTCCATGGGGTTGAAGTCCGGAGACTGAAATGGCCATTGCAAAATGTTGATTTTTGTGGTTAATTAACCATTTCTTTGTGGATTTTGATGTGTGCTTGAGGTTATTGTCTTGCTGGAAGATCCACTTGCGGCCAAACAGAGGCAACCAGCTTTTTGGCTAAAATGTCCTGGTACTTGGTAAAGTTCATTATGCCGTTGACCTTTTAACAAGGGCCCCAGGACCAGTGGAAGCAAAATAGCCCCATAACATCAAAGATCCACCAGCATATTTTACAATATGAGGTATTTTCTGCATATGCATTGTTCTTTCGATGGCCAAACCCACCGCTGGTGTGTGTGGCCAAATACCTATATTTCCGTGTCATATGACCATAAGGTAATTCCATGGTAACGGAATTGCACTGAGGCTCAGATTTCACTTAAAATGTATGCCAAACAAAAACTATTGATTTGAAAGTTTAACAAACCATACAACTAATTAAAGAAATGTACACTGAACATTTTACAAAAACACATTTAATGAAAGAACTGTGCAGATGCAAAGATGGTAACATAATTTAGGTAAAATCTCCCTCAGTTTGTGACCACGTTTTCCAAAATATGTCTGCTCTGAATTAAAATTCAAAGATGTCTGCAGAAAGAATGGGGTGTCAGCTATGACATGATACCTTGAGTTTGAAAAAATCTCAGTAAAGTAAAGTTCAATAAAGTACCAGAAAGTAGAGTATAGTACAGTACATTATAGTGTACTCTACTTTAGTGTTCTCTACTGTGTACTGTACTGAACTCTATTCCACTGTAGTGTTACTTAACTCTATTCCACTGTAGTGTAATATACTGAACTAATCTCTACTTTTCTTTACTGTACTGTTAGCACTGTACTGTACTCTACTTTCCAAACTTGTGAAACATACTGTAGACGTCTATAATTGGTTCAGATTTGGTCCGGACCAAATCTGAACCAATCATGGACGTCTATGTTTGGGCCAAATGAAGGTCGGTCCATACGTCTGTGACGTTGAAATAAAGGCTGATCTGGACTGGACCAAAAAACGATGTCTGAGGACAGTGGACTGACTCCAGTTCTATGAGTGGAGCTGAGCCCCATAGGGGAGCTCTGCTCCTATTGGTTTACCCACTGCCCTAAGGCAGCATCAGCCTGAGACAAAATTATGCACACACTTGCAGCCAATAGGAGTACAGGTGTCCCTATAAGAGGGGATGCCTCCCCTCAATCAGCCTCCCGAGATATTTATCTTCAGCGAGACTAGAGAGGGTCGGCAGGGCCTTAAGTCCTATGGGGCTCCGCTCCACTCATAGAACTGGAGTTACACTCCGGTAACTAATCGTTCTATATCGTGGAGCTCCGCCCCATAGGGGAGCTCTGCTCCTATTGGTTTAAGGCGGAGCGTAGTGCTCCAAAATGTACTCCCTGCCGAGCCCAACACTTCCCATCAAAATGAAAAGGTCAGGCCTAGCAATGGCTGCAACCAATTCCCGCAGTACTGCAACCACTGTCACCATACAAGTGTCACAATATACTGCGTCCTCGGTTAAAAACCCGCCCCACCTAGTCCAATGGCAACACCAATGACTAGTGGACAGATCACCAGAATAAAATTGTAGACCTCCACAAGTCTGGTTCATCCTTGGGAGCAATTTCCAAATGCCTGAAGGTACCACGTTCATCTGTACAAACTATAGCACGCAAGTATAAACACCATGGGACCACGCAGCCGTCATACCGCTCAGGAAGGAGAAGTGTTCTGTCTCCTAAAGATGAATGTACGTTGGTGCGAAAAGTGCAAATCAATCCCAGAACAACAGCAAAGGACCTTGTGAAGATGCTGGAGGAAACAGGTACAAAAGTATCTATATCCACAGTAAAACGAGTCCTATATCGACATAACCTGAAAGGCCACTCAGCAAGGAAGAAGACACTGCTCCAAAACCGCCATAAAAAAGCCAGACTACGGTTTGCAACTACACATGGGGACAAAGATCGTACTTTTTGGAGAAATGTCCTCTGGTCTGATGAAACAAAAATAGAAATTTGGCCATAATGACCATCGTTATGTTTGGAGGAAAAAGGGGAAAACCTTGCAAGCCGAAGAACACCATCCCAACCGTGAAGCACGGGGGTGGCAGCATCATGCTGTGGGGGTGCTTTGCTGCAGGAGGGACTGCACTTCACAAAATAGATGGCATCATGAGGAAGGAAAATGATGTGGATATATTGAAGCAACAGCTCAAGACATCAGTCAGGAAGTTAAAGCTTGGTCGAAAATGGACAATGACCCCAAGCATACTTCCAAAGTTGTGGCAAAATGGCTTAAGGACAACAAAGTCAAGGTATTGGAGTGGCCATAACAAAGCCCTGACCTCAATCCAATAGAAAATGTGTGGGCATAACTGAAAAAGCGTGTGCGAGCAAGGAGGCCTACAAACCTGGCTCAGTTACACCAGCTCTGTCAGGAGGAATGGGCCAAAATTCACCCAACTTATTGTGGGAAGCTTGTGGAAGGCTACCTGAGACGTTTGACCCAAGTTAAACAATTTAAAGGCAATGCTACCAAATACTAATTGAGTGTATGTAAACTTCTGACCCACTGGGAATGTGATGAAAGAAATAAAAGCTGAAATAAATCATTCTCTCTACTATTATTCTGACATTTCACATTCTTAAAATTAAGTGGTGATCCTAACTGACCTAAGACAGGGAATGTTTACTAGAATTAAATGTCAGGAATTGTGAAACTGAGTTGAAACGTATTTGGCTAAGGTGTATATAAACTTCCGACTTCAACGGTATGAGATCAGCCTTTCTCTAAACCCACCTTTATGACAGTAATTGGAGTGATTAACCAGTTTGTTTATTTTCAAACCAGTTGTATAGCTCTGTGTGTTTGCAGAGATGTCCTTAGGTCCAGAGACACGGTCTATTTGCTTTTACGGGCAAACACTCCTGAGTTGGCCTAAAACGGAGAGCGAGAGGGAGGCAAGATGTTTGCTCACCAAACTGATATGCGAAGCATCACTGTGTGACCCACTTACACTCGACCTGATGCAAATGGCACGTGGAGACTGCCACAGTTAGACTCAACCTGCTGTATGAGACTGGCACAGTTAGACTCAACCTGCTGTATGAGACTGGCACAGTTAGACTCAACCTGCTGTATGAGACTGGCACAGTTAGACTCAACCTGTTGTATGAGACTGGCACAGTTAGACTCAACCTGTTGTATGAGACTGGCACAGTTAGACTCAACCTGCCGTATGAGACTGGCACAGTTAGACTCAACCTGTTGTATGAGACTGGCACAGTTAGACTCAACCTGCTGTATGAGACTGGCACAGTTAGACTCAACCTGCCGTATGAGACTGGCACAGTTAGACTCAACCTGCTGTATGAGACTGGCACAGTTAGACTCAACCTGCTGTATGAGACTGGCACAGTTAGACTCAACCTGCCGTATGAGACTGGCACAGTTAGACTCAACCTGTTGTATGAGACTGGCACAGTTAGACTCAACCTGCTGTATGAGACTGGCACAGTTAGACTCAACCTGCCGTATGAGACTGGCACAGTTAGACTCAACCTGCTGTATGAGACTGGCACAGTTAGACTCAACCTGCTGTATGAGACTGGCACAGTTAGACTCAACCTGCTGTATGAGACTGGCACAGTTAGACTCAACCTGCTGTATGAGACTGGCACAGTTAGACTCAACCTGCTGTATGAGACTGGCACAGTTAGACTCAACCTGCTGTATGAGACTGCCACAGTTAGACTCAACCTGCCGTATGAGACTGGCACAGTTAGACTCAACCTGCTGTATGAGACTGGCACAGTTAGACTCAACCTGCTGTATGAGACTGGCACAGTTAGACTCAACCTGCCGTATGAGACTGGCACAGTTTGGTGTAATGTGCTGCACTAACCTGGGCTTAAACAAGCAATTGAGCTCAGCACAATAAACCTGCTGTAACTAGTATGTGAAATAGGGATTGGTGTTCAACCTACTGTCATTTAGTATAGCACACTAAACAAACGGCCGTGTAAAATAGTTAATTGTGAACATGACTTTATCCATCTGTGTGGGCTCATAACAGACAACTACAACAGTAATATTCTTGCAGTGTTACTTAGGCTATATTCAGTAAGCGGCATTCTTGTTCAAATATGTTTTATTGAACACACACACAGGAATGGTGTATAGGTATGAAAGACACGTGTACAGTTCTTATCTAAACATAAGAGAACAGACATGAACAACAAGACCCAGAGTTCTGGGCACAAAACAAATATTACAAGACACAGAACAGGGACAGGTAGAAAGAAAAAGGGTAGATGTAACTCCCCCACTTATACCCCCCTTTATCCCCCCCCCCCCCCATTATTCCACCCTATTCCCCTCCCGACTGCTCGGGTGGTGGGGCCAGCACACGCTGCCCAAAGGTAGATTACAATATGACAATTGAGAGTGCGTTAAGTACAAATTCACAGCGCCGACTGGTCCAAGTAAGAGAGGAAAGGCTGCCAGATTTGATCAAATGTTGATCATTTATTGTTCAGAATATATCTAATTCTTTCTAAGTGTACAGTGTTTGCCAATTCGCTGAGCCATAATTTGGTAGAGGGCGCTTCCCTCCTTTTCCAAAACAACAGGATTAATTTTTTTGCCGAAATGAGACTGTAAGAGATGAGTTGTTTTTGGGAGTTGGTTAATCCGTTTAGGGAATCGGACACTCCCAGGATTATCAGAAGCGGGTCTGGGTCTATTGAAGTCTCCAGAACTTCAGAGAGGACCCCAAAAATTCCACACCAATAACCATACAGGCTAGAGCATAGGGCAAAGCAGTGGAGTAGTGTACCCTGCTCAGCCTGACATTTATCACACATAGGGGATGTATCAGGAAATATCCTATGCAGTTTAGTTTTGGAATAGTGTAATCTGTGTAATACCTTAAATTGTATGAGACGATGTCTGGAGTTAATGGAGCAGGTGTGGATATACTCCAAGCTATCCTCCCAGTCTGCCACCGAAATGTCAGTCCCTAGTTCTTCCTCCCATTTTGCCTTAATGGCATCAGTAGAGGGTGCGCTAACAGATTGAAAAGCATCATATAGACGAGATATCAGTTTGTCTGAGGTGGGGCATATTTTTATGCATCCGTCAAACATGGAACGTTTAGCATTCCCAAATGTTGGGAGGTGTTTTCTAACAGTCTCTAATTTGTAGGTATCTGAAAAAGTAGTAAGCTGCATTCTAATAGGCCTATCACTGAGTGATTCTTGGTAAGTCTTAAACATATCTACTTTAAAACAAAAGTATACACCTCACACACGGTTAAGGGCTTACAAAAAAGAAGACACCTGTACCATGTCAGATGTATTACATTTTGAGTTTGCATCCCAATTTTACACTTTATATACATCACAGAAGACTGAAATATAACAAAACTGTTTAACATAGAAGTGATTTTCGGTGTTAAAAAAACCAAACTTTATTAATTATGAAATTGTGAAAAATATTAATAGTGTTCCACACGAGGCCACTAGGTCATTTGACTACAGGAAAGGGTTTGAATCATTGTTTTGAGTGACGTCACTGGACAGACAAAGCGGTATACTGAAGAGGTTTCTCTCGGAGTGTGCTGTGTGGAGAACAAAACATTTCTCACATGCAGGGACTTGTCATACACACATTCCACAAAACACATGTTAGTTGGATTCACAGATACAAATTAGAATAGATTGTAGTAGTGAGAGATTCCATGACTCACAGTTAACAGAATGGAGAGAACTGTCTTGCAGAGAGTAGCCTGAAACCCCATATGCAATACTATATTTCCCCAAAGGTACACAATAAATAAATGTAATTGTAATATGGTCCAGCTGCCAATACCATGTTAAGATGTTTTACATAGGCTGTCTTCAACTAGACCGTTTGATGCATGTTAAGAAACACCCTGAGACTGTTGTAGTCGATATGTTTGTGCTGTATTTGTGTATATGAGGGAAGGGGGTCAGTCTCTTGGAGAGGGGTTCTGCATACCGTAGCTATGGTGTAGGCTGTGTTACAGTGAGGGGGGAAAAAGGATTTGATCCCCTGCTGATTTTGTACGTTTGCCCACAGACAAAGAAATTAGTCTATAATTTGAATGGTAGGTTTATTTGAACAGTGAGAGACAGAATAACAACAACAAAAAACAGAAAAACGCATGTCAAAAATGTTATAAATTGATTTGCATTTTAATGAGGGAAATAAGCATTTGACCTCTCTCAATCAGAAAGATTTCTGGCTCCCAGGTGTCTTTTATACAGGTAAAGAGCTGAGATTAGGAGCACACTCTTAAAGGTAGTGCTCCTAATCTCAGTTTGTTACCTGTATAAAAGACACCTGTCCACAGAAGCAATCAATCAATCAGATTCCAAACTCTCCACCATGGCCAAGACCAAAGAGCTCTCCAAGGATGTCAGGGACAAGATTGTAGACCTACACAAGGCTGGAATGGGCTACAAGACCATCGCATCAAAGGGACGATGGACGGCGCCATGTACCGTCAAATCTTGGGTGAGAACCTCCTTCCCTCAGCCAGGGCATTGAAAATGGGTCGTGGATGGGTATTCCAGCATGACAATGACCCAAAACACACAGCCAAGGCAACAAAGGAGTGGCTCAAGAAGAAGCACATTAAGGTCCTGGAGTGGCCTAGCCAGTCTCCAGACCTTAATCCTATAGAAAATCTGTGGAGGGAGCTGAAGGTTCGAGTTGCCAAACGTCAGGCTCGAAACCTTAATGACTTGGAGAAGATCTGCAAAGAGGAGTGGGGCAAAATCCCTCCTGAGATGTGTGCAAACCTGGTGGCCAACTACAAGAAACGTCTGACCTCTGTGATTGCCAACAAGGGTTTTGCCACCAAGTACTAAGTCATGTTTTGCAGAGGGGTCAAATACTTATTTCCCTAATTTAAAATGCAACTCAATTTATAACATTTTCGACATGCGTTTTTCTGGATTTTTTTGTTGTTATTGTCTCTCACTGTTCAAAGAAACCTACCATTAAAATTATAGACTGATGTCTTTGTCAGTGGGCAAACGTACAAAATCAGCAGGGGATCAAATACTTTTTCCCCTCACTGTTCTCTCTTCAACTGATTTGGGGACATTTCTAACTGCTTAATATGGTCTCTGCATTTCCAAGCTGAAGGCGCCATCCACATTCCTAAAATGTGCTTCTTTGAGGTCTTTATGACCTGGAAGTCGCTTACTGTCACGGAGTCGCTTACTGTCACGGAGTCGCTTATTGTCACGGAGTCGCTTACTGTCACGGAGTCTTTTATCCCTACAATATTTCTAAATTCTTTTTTCATGTTACACCACAAAAGAAAGCATTTCAAAAGTTTTCCAATTCAACCGAACCCCAGTTCTACCGACCTAAGTGCATTTGATAAATGTTTACCCAGAGTCTTTTGCACATTTCTAGGGCAGGGGTTCAGCTCTGAACCCAAATAAAAAATAATGAAGAAATAGTGTGTGATTTATAGATTTATTCTCATAACTCGCGACCCACCTCTCACATGCCCAGGGCCCACTTTGGGTCATGACCCATAGTTTAAGAAACCCTACTCTAGGGTGATGGATGCCCTACACAAGCTAATTCCTCAAAGGAATTTATCCCAAATGAATTATACTGTATCGCTGTATTCCATACAGTTTCTATTCCCTGGGTATTGTGGATTTGGGTTGACTGTCATACAGTTAGATTTAGGGTTCCTAGAATAGCCTACCAGTTGGCAAAGGAAAGCTGTTTGCTCTACACCTGCCATTAAATCCATACTCTCTTTGTTAGAGATCCTGGGAGTCATTGCCCTAAAAGGCAAGCTGAACTGACCAATGTTTATCGTTAATATGTAACCTATTATACTTTCTGAAAGACAGAGACAGTGAGGGGTTTGAGAACAGAAACTTCTCCCTACAATCTCCTCCGTCAATACCTGTCCCAGACTCTTCTAAATCTAGGCCTAATCAGATTCAATAAAAACACATAGGCTTATTGGTACTCTGAGAGTTATAGAAAATGAGAGTGTTTGTGCTGCTTTACTGATCCTATTGAAATAACCTATCCAATTAAAGTGGTACTGTATTTTCCACTGGTAAGGTCCCCACGGGGACTGCAACCTGCATCTAGGCTATAACACATGGCCTGGAGGAGAGGCAGGCTTGGAGTGATGACGTCACTGTCCCTAGTGGTGGGGGAGAGGCCTCCTGCATTGTGGGACCTGCTATATTTCATTAGCCTGATTTTGTTTCGGCCTAAATGACAAGGGGTTAACTCTTATTCCCTCTTTCTTTCCCTCTTCTCTCATTCCCCTCTTCTCTATAATGTGAGTCACACCCACAGGAAGCCATGTGGCAGCCAGCGACCGAGGTGGAAGAGCAGTAGTTGCCCTAATCCATCTGTAGTGAGACCATTTAGACCTGTCACACTGTGTTTAGCCAGCCTCTATTGAAGCATACACTAGATATAGTTGTCTTAAAAATCATGGAATAGGTAGTTGCCTACTTTATCCAGTTTTAGGATCCCTGCCCCCACCCTATAGTTACATTCTCTATAAAATGAGAGTCACAAACTTGGCACACTGTTACACTGTTTTAACCATCTGCTACCCATGTGTTTTGTGACAGTGGGCTTTGCTTCTGTTCTGACCAAATATGCTAACAACACACCACACTATAAGCTAAGGCTATCCACCTCTCCAGATCCCTCACGCTCGCCCTCCTCTCTTTAGCTTCAATTCAATCTAGGCCTAAGGCACCTTTTGACTTGTTTTAGACTGCTCTTTTGGATAAAGGGAAGGGAAGAATGAAAAGTGGTGTTCACATTGCCAGAGTATATGGTAAAAACAGACCCATCAAAACAAGTCCTCTCTCACACCCTCACTCATTATGTGGTCCACATAATCTATCTTAGCCATTAACCCACTGTCTCCCTCCCTCCCTCCCCCCTCTTTCACGCTCTCTCTCCCTCCATATTTCCATTTCACCTCTCTCTTTCCATCTGGAGAGCTTCAATTGCGAGGAGAAACTGAGAGCGTACTGATAGTGCTGCTATAGTCTGCAGTTCAGCTTTGAGGAAGTCTTGGCTATTATGAAAGCTGGTCAGTGGGGAAAGAGGGTCTGGCCTTTTGATCACACCATGATGAGGACACTGTGTGTGTGTGTGTGTGTGTGTGTGTGTGCGTTTTTTTATTCCTCACCCTCTCTTCCTCTTCCTTTCACTGAGGGCAGCGATGCTGGGTAATGTGGGCAAGGTGTGTTAAAGCCAAGGGTGTGTTAACTATTTGAAGCACTCTTTTGTTCGAGGTTGTAAAGATATGTGTCGTAACCTGCTGTTTTCTTCCTCTCTCCGTCACAGGGCAGTGATGCCGGGTATGGTGATGTTTCGGCGGCGCTGGTCAGTTGGCAGTGATGACCTAGTGCTGCCCGCCCTCTTCCTCTTTCTACTACACTGCGTCTGGTGAGTACTGCGTTTGGATGTTTCTCTCTGAGTGTATGTTCCTGTGTCTGTCTGTTGCGGTCAGGAGTCCCCGCACCAAGCGAAAAGTTTGAAGCTGTATATGAGATGAAATTCTTACCCCCAAAAATGTTGTGGCATGCCCCTCTCTCCCCCTCCCCTGCCAGGCTGGTGGTTCTGTCTGTGGTTCTGTTCGGCCTGCCCTATGGCTCGGACCAATCCTGCTCAGTCACCCTGGTGGACCATGGTCGGGGGTACCTGGGCATCCTGGTCAGCTGCCTGATCTGTGAGAGCGCCATCATGTGGCTGAGTATGAGAGGCAGCATCCTCTATACACAGCCCAGAGAAGCTGTGCAGTATGTCCTCTACATACGACTAGGTAAGACACACCAGCATGTTATCACAAACACACTATATATAGTCACACTTAAAATATACTCCACCTGTTCTCATAATATCCTGTCTAATTTCACAATATTGAGTAATGTTGTTTCCCTGTGTTTCACTCCCCTCTCTGCTTTCTCTCTGTCAGCCATCCTGTTGGTGGAGTTGGTATATGCAGTCGTGGGGATCGCCTGGCTTTTCCAATACTACCAACCATGCTCTGATGTCACTGCCAAGAACCTTGCTTTGGGTGAGTTAGAGACGGAGCAGCAATCAATAGAAGAAGCATGTTGGAGACTAGAGTAATCTTCAAAGAGAACAAGGACGGACTTGTATAACAAAGTAATGGAGTAGAAAGGCACGAGCATGTGTAGCTTTTCCTACACTCTTGCGTGGTTCGTTATCAAGAACACAATGTATCAAAACTATCCTGTCTTCACCCTGTCTCCCCCAGGGATTGTGGTGTGCAATTGGCTGGTGATCTTCAGCGTGTGTTTCACCCTCATGTGTACCTTTGACCCCACGGGACGCACCTTTGTCAAACTGAAAGCCACCCGGCGACGCCAACGCAACCTCACCACCTACACCCTCAGGTTGGTACCCTCTTCCCTGCATACTATCATCTGTACACCCTTAGGTTGGTACGATCTGCCCTACACACTACCATCTCTAAACCCTCAGGTTGGTACCTTCTGCCCTACACACTACCATCTCTACAGAGTATACCACCTACACCCTCAGGTTGGTACCCTCTGCCCTACACATTACTACCCTCTCTGCCCTACCCTGACCACACCCAGCACAGCACACTAAGGTAACCATCCTGCCGTGCCTCCATTCCTCAGACACAGGCTAGAGGAGGGCCAAGCCAGCAGCTGGAGCAGGAGACTGAAGTTCTTCATGTGTTGCACCCGAGCCCAGGACACACAGTCTGTGAGTGAAATAGAATTAATGTTCCTCTATCTATCGCTCAACTTCCTATATGATACAAGCTATTCAGTGATAATCAACGGTTTTGGTTAGGATCTGTTCTTGTGGTTATTCATGGTTCAACCTCTATCTTTCCTCTCCTGTTAGGATGCGTATTCTGAGGTGGCCAGCCTGTTTGCAGAGTTCTTCCGAGATCTGGACATTGTGCCTAGTGACATCATAGCTGGCCTGGTGCTGCTTCGCCAGAGACAGAGGTCCAACAGAGGTGCCATTCTGGACCAGGTAACAGGGGATGGGGACCAGTGTGGAGAGAGAGAGCGAGGGATGGGGGGAAGGTAAAATGGTGACAGAGTAGGAGGGCCTGTGTGTGTTTTGTGTTTGACATACAGTACCTGTCAAAAGTTTGGACACACCTACTCATTCCAAGGTTTTTCTTTATTTCTTACTTTTTTCTACATTGTAGAATAATAGTGAAGACATCAAAACTATGAAATAACACATATGGAATCGTGTAGTAACCAAAAAAGTGTTAAACAAATCAAAATATATTTGAGATTCTTCAAAGTTGCCACCCTTTGCCTTGATGACAGCTTTGCACACTCTTGCCATTCTCTCAACCAGCTTCATAAGGTAGTCACCTGGAATGCATTTCAATGAACAGACGTGCCTTGTTAATTTGTGGAATTTCCTTCCTTCTTAATGCATTTGAGCCAATCAGTTGTGTTGTGACAAGGTAGGGGTGGTATACAGAAGATAAGCCCTATTTGGTAAAAGACCAAGTCCATACTATGGCAAGAACAGCTCAAATAAGCAAAGAGAAACAACAGTCCATTATTACTTTAAGACATGAAGGTCAGTCAATCCGGAAAATGTTCTTCAAGTGCAGTCGCAACAACCATCAAGCGCTATAATGAAACTGGCTCTCATGAGGATCGCCACAGGAAAGGAAGACCCAGCGTTACCTCTGCTGCAGAGGATAAGTTCATTAGAGTTAACTGCACCTCAGATTGCAGCCCAAATAAATGCTTCAGAGTTCAAGTAACAGACATATCTCAACATCAACTGTTCAGAGGGGACTGTGTGAATCAGGCCTTCATGGTTGAATTGCTGCAAAGAACCCACTACTAAAGGACACCAATAAGAAGAAGAGACTTGCTTGGGCCAAGAAACACAAGCAATGGACATTAGACCGGTGGAAATCTGTCCTTCTGGTCTGATGAGTCAAAATTTGAGATTTTTGGTTCCAACCGCCGTGTTTTGTGAGGCGCAGAGTAGGTGAACGGATGATCGCCGCATGTGTGGTCCCACCGTAAAGCATGAAGGAGGAGGTGTGATGATGTGGGGGTGCTTTGCTGGTGACACTGTCTGTGATTTATTTAGAATTCAAGGCACACTTAACCAGCATGGCTACCACAGCATTCTGCAGCGATACGCCATCCCATCTGATTTGCTCTTAGTGGGACTATCATTTGTTTTTCAACAGGACAATGACCCAAAACACACCTCCAGGCTGTGTAAGGGCTATTTGACCAAGGAGAGTGATGGAGTGCTGCATCAGATGACCTGGCCTCCACAATCACCCGACCTCAACCCAATTGAGATGGTTTGGGATGAGCTGGACTGCAGAATGAAGGAAAAGCAGCCAACAAGTGCTCAGCATATGTGGGAACTCCTTCAAGACTGTTGGAAAAGCATTTCTCGTGAAGCTGGTTGAGAGAAGTGTGCAGAGCTGTCATCAAGGGAAAGGGTGGCTACTTTGAAAAATCTGAAATATAAAATATATTTTGATTTAACACATTTTTTGGTTACTACATGATTCCAGGTGTGTTATTTCATAGTTTTGATGTCTTCACTATTATTCTACAATGTAGAAAATAGTAAAAATAAAGAAAAACCCTGGAATGAGTAGGTGTGTCCAAACTATTGACTGGTACTGTAGTCTTACTAGTACTGTATATTCCAATATGTGAAATTGTGTGACGTGTGTTGTTTTTCTCCCTCAGGCCAACAATGACATTTTAGCCTTCTTATCTGGAATGCCTGTAACTCGCAACACCAAATACCTGGACCTTAAGAACTCGGTGAGTTTGTGTTCGTGGATTTATATTGAACCTCTAAGGCAGCAGTGTAGCCTCTGTCTCTCTGTTTGTGGATGTATTTTTAACATTGTGTGTGTGTGTCCCTCAGACGGAGATGGGCATGTACAAGGAGGTCTGTTACTACATGCTGTTTGCCCTGGCCGCGTACGGCTGGCCCATGTACCTGATGAGGAAGCCTGCGTGTGGGCTGTGCCGCCTGGCCAGCTCCTGCCAGTAAGTCTGCCTGCCTCCCTGGCGGGCTCCCCGCCTCCCATCCCATGCACTTACACCGGTTTCACATTTCACATTCATCAGCATTGACAAAGTGGTAATCCACTGGGACAATAACACTCTGGTCAGACCCCACTCTCTGACACAGTGGGTAAACAATGGAGCACTGACACACAGCGTGTTCCACTCCACTGTTCAGACAAAACACTGAACCACGCACTAACCACTTGACTAGTGATACAAATACCTAAATACAGTGAATCACACAGATATGTTTGTGTTTTAGACTCACACACTCAATCTAAGGACCTATTGAAGTAATCTCTCTCCATCTCTCCCCTTTCTCGCTCTCTCTCTTCCTCTCTTTATTTCCCTCATCTCTGTGTGTCTGTCCTCTACTCTCTCTCTCTCCATCTCTCTCTCAGCTGTACATCAGGGTCTGGCTCTAGGCTGTCCCAGACAGTGACGGTGGAGGAGGATAACTGTTGTGGCTGTAACGTCCTGGCTATCCGCCGCCACTTCCTGGACAGAGAGCTGAAGCAGGTCCACGTTGTCTACACATCCTGGCACGACGCGGTGAGTAGAGTACCCAACGGAAGGGTGACCGACTTAGGGGTCAGGCGTCAGTCTGGACAATTACAAGGCATGACTAGAATACAGCAGATACAACATTGAGTGTTCGTAGAAGCAATTTTCACTGTACAGATGAACAAGTGTATGATTTCTCATATTGTCTGTCAGGCAGACATTTTCTGAATCCCTCTCCTTGGAATTGTTTCTCTTAATGACTCCTTGATGATATATTGCACTTAGTGCCCCCCAATAATAGATGTAATATAACACCTTTTATAAACTGGGTGGTTTCGAGCCCTTAATGCTGATTGGTTGACAGCCGTGGTATATCAGACCGTATACCACAGGTATAAGTGACAAAACATTTATTTTTACTGCTCTAATTTACGTTGGTAACCAGTTTATAATAGCAATAAGACACCTTAGGGGTTTGTGGTATATGGCCAATATACCACGGCTAAGGGCTGTATCCAGGCACTCCGTGTTGCGTCATGCTAAGATCAGCCCTTAGCCGTGGTATATTGGCCATATACCACACCCCCTTTGGCCTTATTGCTTAAATATTGCATTGCTCTGTACCAAGGGAAGTAAATCACACTGCCAATTGGCTGGCTGGACAAATATCCCAATCACATACAAAATATTACACCTGTTAATTATTTTCCGTTTGCAGAGGGAAGTTGCCATAGCGAGAAAGAGAGCACTCAAAACACACTGATTTGTAAAGCAGACTTCTCTGTTAACTGGGCCAAGTCTGACTTTCCATCCATTAAAGCACACCATGCAGGCTAGCTAGCAGGAGAGTGGAGGGTCTGGAGTCTGCAGACACACCATGCAGGCTAGCTAGCAGGAGAGTGGAGGGTCTGGAGTCTGCAGACACACCATGCAGGCTAGCTAGCAGGAGAGTGGAGGGTCTGGAGTCTGCAGACACACCATGCAGGCTAGCTAGCAGGAGAGTGGAGGGTCTGGAGTCTGCAGACACACCATGCAGGCTAGCTAGCAGGAGAGTGGAGGGTCTGGAGTCTGCAGACACACCATGCAGGCTAGCTAGCAGGAGAGTGGAGGGTCTGGAGTCTGCAGACACACCATGCAGGCTAGCTAGCAGGAGAGTGGAGGGTCTGGAGTCTGCAGACACACCATGCAGGCTAGCTAGCAGGAGAGTGGAGGGTCTGGAGTCTGCAGACACACCATGCAGGCTAGCTAGCAGGAGAGTGGAGGGTCTGGAGTCTGCAGACACACCATGCAGGCTAGCTAGCAGGAGAGTGGAGGGTCTGGAGTCTGCAGACACACCATGCAGGCTAGCTAGCAGGAGAGTGGAGGGTCTGGAGTCTGCAGACACACCATGCAGGCTAGCTAGCAGGAGAGTGGAGGGTCTGGAGTCTGCAGACACACCATGCAGGCTAGCTAGCAGGAGAGTGGAGGGTCTGGAGTCTGCAGACTCGCATCACAGAGAGTTAGGCCAGGACACTCCATGATGGAAGTCATCATTATAGTCCTTGGCTGTTTCATCTGCGATGTCTTTGATTGATGTGTGTAACTAAAAGAAATAGATTTAGCTGCTACCTCTCTCACTATGCTCTCTCTCCCCTTCATAGGTTTACGAGACACCTTTCTTTGTGGCTGTGGATCACGGGAAAAAGAAAGTTGTCATCAGCATTCGAGGAACCCTGTCCCCCAAAGTAAGACACCACACACTGTGACACAGTGACAAACCAATGACTCACAAGTGACTGACCAGAGAGTAATCTAACTACCATGGTTATGTACCAAATGGCAACCTATTCCCTATATATTGCAACACTTTTGACAAGAGCTTCTGGTCAAAAGTTGTGCATGTAGTGTTTAAAAAAAGAGAGAGGGTGATTGCATCTCCCAAAAAGACTGCAACAACCTACACAGTCCACTATATAGGTCAAAAGGTGCTATTTGAGATGTAAGTGAATTACCAGATAGTCACCTAAGTCCATGTAAGTCAATCATGGAGCACAATAAAATGTTATGCAGTACAACAACTTTCAGTGCAGTTAAATTCCTCGCAGTTCTATGACATAGAATCTTTCCATTTTCAACTGAACTCCCACACCCCCTCTCTTGTTGGCTAAGCATTCTCTTGGCTCAAATTTGCTCACGAAAAACAGCACTGAACTGTGCAGGAAGTACTGTAAAATCACTATACTCCGCAGCACGATTTCTTTAACAGTGTCCATGGAAAGGAGACTATTATTTATCTGGAGCAGGAAGAAAATGTGTTGCACTTGCTAGCAGTGTTCAGAACTCCCCTTGATCATGTGTCAACCCATCTATTTAAAATGGCACGGTTAATTTTCTCACAGCAAAATAGTTTTTTCTTTACTTGAGGAAATGGAGCCCATTCTCTCTCTCTCTCTCTCACTCACACACACACACTCTATCTCTCCTGTCTTTCATCTTTTGTTTTCACCTCCTCCACTTAAAGACATGCTCCAGTACTTTGGCAACTAAGAAAGTATTTTTTAAACCTCCTGCTATGGGCTAGATGTGTCAATGTGTAGTTTATACATGCATAATCTATGAGCAGAATTACAGTCTTACCTCAATTAGCCAGGAAATCCCTAGTTTGAAAGCGACTGTTTTCTTGAAGCTGTGCCATGCCATTTTCTCGACATTTCCCCCAATGTAGCCCAGCCCCCTAGCAATTCGAGTTCTGGCCAATAAGTTCAGCCCCTCACATTTGAAAGGGAAAGGGGATACCTAGTCAGTTGTACAACTGAATGCATTCAACCGAAATGAGTCTTCCGCATTTAACCCAACCCCTCTGAATCAGAGTCCTGGCTGCCTTAATTGACATCTGCCTTGCTCAAGGGCAGAACAGCAGATTTTTCTTGGGATTCAAACAAGTTACTTTTCGATTACTGTCCCAACGATCTAACCACTAGGCTACCTGCCGCTGCGTGACCGCTAGCAGAGGCCTGCCCAGTGTTATCCAATGAGGTTGTAGGGAGAGAGAGCGAGCAATGACGTGGTGCACATATCTGCACATATGTGAAGTAGTACGCAGTTTTTGGGGACCACCTTTGGCTCATGAGTGCTACTTTCAGAACTAGTGGCTAAAAAGTATAGAAAAGTACCAGAGAATATATTTAAGTGCATGTAATAGTATCAGAACATGTTTTGTGTGTGTGTGTGTGTGTGTGTGTGTTAGGATGCCCTGACTGATCTCACAGGGGACTCTGAGCGTCTGCCAGTGGAGGAGCAGCATGGAAACTGGTTGGGCCACAAGGTCAGAATGCACTCACATTCACCCAGCCAAACCTAGTCCAATCAGAGGTTCCCTTGGGTGTCTCTTCACCCTCTGTTACAAGCCATCCCCAAGATATATTAGTCTAATGTGCTCCCAAAGCACAGGGGCCATTTCACCTCTCAAAAGTGGAATGGTTCATAGATGTAAAATGAGTGGATATTAAAATAACTGAATGAAGAGGCGGAAGAGAAGCAAAGATTAATGGAATGTAACAGTCTGCCTCTCCCTCTCTCTCTCTCTCTCCCCTATTCCCTCCCTTCTTATCTTCCTGTCTCAGGGGATGGTTTACTCAGCAGAGTACATTAAGAAGAAACTGGAGCAGGAAATGATCTTGTCACAAGCCTTTGGGAGAGACTTGGTACATGAGTGATGAATATGTGGATATGTCTCTGTGTGGAGTGTGTTAGAAAGGATTTGTGTATATTGGTTGAAATGTAATATGTTTGAATAACTAACACTTTCATGGGAACAGAGCCTTAGAAGAAAATATAAGATTTTGTTGAAGGGTGTGCGTGTATACAAGTATAATCCTAATCTGTGTAGAAAGGATTTGTGTATATTGGTTGAAATGTAATACATGTTTGCATAACTAACACTTTCATGGGAACAGAGCATTAGAATAAATATAAGATTTTGTTGAAGGGTGTGCGTGTGTATATACAAGTCTAATCCTAAGGTTTTTCTCAGGGTAAGGGAACCATGCACTACGGCCTGGTTATAGTGGGACACTCCCTTGGTGCTGGTACTGCAGCCATCCTTTCCTTCCTGCTCCGCCCCCTGTACCCCACACTGCAGTGCTACTCCTACTCTCCACCAGGTGGCCTTCTGAGGTAACTACGGCCTTCATCATTGTCATCAAACTATACGGTAGATGTAGTTGCTCGGCCCATTGCTTGTAGCCACTTGTAGCTATTGCAACAGGACAGGAAGCACCAAGACCTACTCGGATCAAGAACTTTGCATCAGACATCCATATCCCATTGCTTATACAGCCTGGAATTGCATTGGGAAAGAAATGACCTATAGTATACAAAACTCGCACACTGAAACGTCCAGCCTTCACCAGTCATAAGATCACTGTGTAACATGTCCATGTGTGTCTTTCAGTCCCCTCAAACTGGATTTGCAATGTAAATCATGGTGAAAGAGGTTGTGTGTGAACATATGACATGTTCCAGTGCTCTGCCAGTCCAGTGCTGTTCTGAGATTAGGTAATTTGTGGTTAGAACTGGTTCTAGACTATCTGTGCTGATCAAATGAGGTAGAGGCCTTTTGTCAAGTCCTCCAGTTTCTAGGCTATAGCATAAAGCAGGGAACTCAGAAGCACCATCTCCGTATACACCAGGGATTTCTGTGCTGAGATCTCTTTTCTTCATATTTGTCAGTCGTGACTCTTGATCTAGCCCATTTGTCTCTGATCTCTATTGATATTGATTAGATCCGATATAAATGTATTCCCTTTTATGACACCGATGTCGAGATCTTGGATGCTTTTTATCGAAGGGCAACTCATCGCGGGCCTTGATGCCTCTACACATCGACGTTTGCTGTGGGGAGACGTTGAATTATTTAGCCAGATGGAATGAGATCAGACTGTTGTGATTTTTGTGTGTGGAAAAAATCTGGTTGGAAATTCAGCAGCAAAAATTTCAGTGGTGACGGAGGGAAAGAGATCGGGGAAGGAGAAGAGTACACCACATTCTTACTAGACAAACACATTGTTCTTCTGACCCACCCTTCCTTTTTTCACATCCTCTTTCTCTTTTTGTGTCTCTGACATTCTTCTTCTCGTCTTGTTGTTTCTACAGTGAGGATGCCATGGAGTACTCCAAAGAGTTTGTCACCTCTGTCGTTTTGGGAAAGGACCTTGTCCCAAGGTATGCCATCTATGTAGAAACCCCTTCGATCTCAAGTATCATATCTGTCATGGTGTACAGTTGTACTCATTTCTCTGCTGCTTGTCTCTCATAGGATTGGTCTCTCTCAGCTGGAGGGGTTTCGGCGCCACCTGCTGGAAGTTTTACAGAAGAGCGACAAGCCAAAGGTAGCGCATTTATTTCTAATAAGATAGCAAAGTGTGTGTGTGATCAAGCTCCATATATATTCTACAGAAATGAAGCATCAACACTATGCTCTAACCGCTATCAGTATAGGTTGTAACTGCTGATATCTCTCTGCCAGTGGAGGATCATTGCAGGGGGCACTAAGTGCATTCCTAAGTCCGAGCTGCCTGTGGACGACGGCCCCCAGCCCCAGGCGGCCCCCGTGCCCCCCAGCACCCGTCTCTGGCTGCACCCCAGTGATCTCAGCATCGCCCTGTCAGCCTCCACCCCCCTCTACCCCCCGGGCAAGGTCATCCACGTGGTCCACAACCACCCCTTAGAGACATGGTAAGAGGCCTGGTATTACAATGATGGCACAATAAAGTTTATTAGTCACATGCACAGGGTTGCAGATGTAATTTCAGGGTACAGTGGAATCCTCTTTGACCAACAATGCGGCTCAAAGAGAAGTGGGTGAAACAATAACACAAATAATAATAGTAGTAATACTATATAGTAGTAATAAAAAGTAAAATAATGGAATGGAAAAAGATCACAGGATAGCATATACTGTATATATATACACATATTTACAGCTAGTTTTAAATTCTATACAGCTGCTGCAGTTAGAAGTGTTTAAACAAGGATACTTGTCCATAGAGTGACGAGTGAGTAACAAGGATAAATGTCCATTGGGGGTTGAGGGGGTGCAGGGGAGGGAGGGGCGGGTGGAGAAATGTCCATTGGGGGTTGAGGGGGTGCAGGGGAGGGAGGGGCGGGTGGATAAATGTCCATTGGGGGTTGAGGGGGTGCAGGGGAGGGAGGGGCAGGTGGATAAATGTCCATTGAGGGGGAGGTAAAATGTCCGCGGGGGGTAGGAAGTCCGGGGGGCAGGAGTGGGACAGGGGGAGTAGGTAGCTGACTAGTGGTGGCTGTTCAGCAGCTTGATGATCAGGGGGTAGAAGCTATTGGTCAGTCTGACAGTTTTTGCCATGATGATCCTATATTGCCCGCGTCGGAGTGATGAAATCGAGGAGAACAGGCAGTGGCTCGAGTGGCTGAGGTCCCTGATGATCGTCTTGGCCTTCCTGCGACACCTTGTGTTTTAGGTATCCTGGAGGGCAGTCAGTGTGCATCCGATGGTGCGTTCGGCTGAGCATACCACCCTCTGTAGAGCCTTGCGGTCAGCGGAGGTGGAGTTGCCGTACCAGGCTGTGATACAGCCTGACAGTATGCTCTCTGGTGCTCCTGTAGAACACTTTGAGGGCCCTCGGGGACAGTCCAAATTTCTTCAGCCTCCTGAATTTGAAGAGTCGCTGTCGTGCCTTCTTCACCACGGTGTCCGTGTGGTTTGACCATTTCAGCACCTTGGAGATGTTTACGCAGAGGAACTTTATGTTTTTGACCTTCTCCACGGTGGCCCCGTTGATGAGGATGGGAGCGTGCCCAGCCTGGTTCCTCCTGAAGTCCACAATCAGCTCCTTTGATTTGCTGACGTTGAGGGAGAGGTTGTTTACCTGGCACCATGCCGTCAGAATAACTACCTCCTCTCTGTAGGCCGTCTCGTCTTTGTTGGTAATCAGGCCTACTACTGTTGTGTCGTCAGTGAACTTGATGATGGAGTTGGAACTGTGTGAGGCCACGCAGCCGTGGGTAAACAGGAGAGGACTGAGGACGCACCCATGTGGGGTTCCCGTGTTGAGGATCAGTGTGAAGGAGGTGATGTTGCCTAGCTTCACCACCTGGAGCGGCCCGTCAGGAAGTCCAGGACCCAGTTGCATAGGGAGGAGTTCAGTCCCAGGGCTGAGAGCTTTGTGGTGAGCTTAGTGGTATTGAAGGCCGAACTGTAGTCGATGAACAGCATCCTCACATATGCATTCCTTTTGTCCAGGTGGGTGAGGGCAGTGTATACTACCAATCAGTTTAGTACACCTCTAGTGTGATATGTTTCACGCTGATTGGAAATAAACTGTACTAGGGAAAAGGCTGGCTTTACTCAGACATTACTTTTGATATAAATGTGCATTCATAGAAAAGTTTGTGGTTATCCTTAAAAACATAGGTGCTGGGCTAATAAAGAATACTAGTATAGAACAAGAAGGCCCGCACACTGTTAAAGCTCCCAATTCACCACTTTATTGAGAACGTTTCGATCCGAAACTGATCTTCGTCAGGTCAAACAAACTGAGTGCTCACATCCCAAAATATACAGATTTCACCTCACATGACGCATGGTGGGTGCAAAAAACATTTTTGTGTATCTCTAATAATTTAATAACAATGAGATGGGTACATGTAGTGGTTCCAGAAAATAATATATATTTACAAAATGACCAAGTGGGTAACCTGGAAGGCAAGAAAAATCTAAGTAAAGTGACATATTCATGTAGGAAATGGTCTGATATCAAACTCTTGGTTCAGACCTCTAGGAGACATGGTACACAAACGGTGAATCCAATACAATTCTCTTCTCAATAATAGATTATCAGTATGTCTGCCCCACCTAGGAGTCTTAACATGTTCGATGCCAATGTATCTCAAAGAGCTAATGTTGTGACGAGCCTCCATGAAATGCACAGCCACAGGGTTTCTCTGGTCAAGGGTCCTGATATTACTCCTGTGTTCTGCTGTCCTTGTTTTCAGAGCTCCTTTTGTTTTAGCTACATAGCATAGACCACAAATACACTTCATCAGGTATATCACATTTTTTGTGAAACAACATGTAATGATGCCCTTAATCTTAATGCCCTTTCCCATGATAGGGTGATTGAACATTGTACATTTGTTTGTGAAGTTACACTGGGTACATCCGCCACATCTATAGTTACCGTCCGGAACATTGTCTAGAAAGGTACTGCGTGGCACTAGTGGAAGATCAGACCTCACCACCATTTGACTGATGTTGGGGGCGCATCTGAAGACTGTATTCTGTGTATACTACCAATCAGTTTAGTACACATCTAGTGTGATATGTTTTACTCTGATTGGAAAGAAACTGTACTAGGGAAAAGGCTGGCTTTACTCAGACATTACTACTGGTATAAATGTGCATGCATACATCATTTTGCTGCGTATATAATTTAGCTGACACTTCTCCGACCCCCCCCCCCCCCCCCCTCTGTGTGTAGCTGTGGACAGGAGGAGCCCACCTACTCAGCTCTCTGGGGGGATAACAAGTCTTTCAACGAGGTTATCATCTCCCCTGCCATGCTAAATGAGCACATGCCTCACATGGTGATGGAGGGACTCAACAAGGTCTGTGGATATAATATATACACTGTACATGTCTGTCTGGGTTTCCTTTGGGTGTTGGATGGGATGAGTGGAGGTTTCCTGTAGATAAAATGAGATGCTCTGTTGGAGAAGGTGACAGAATAAGGTAGCGGGGCACTGGTGAAATGCACTGAGGGAAATATCAATGAATCAAACATCATTCATACTCTGAGTTGGCAGGTGACGACACTGGATGAATGTTCTATGTATGGATGTTTTTGTGGGTTTCTGTCTGTAAAAGCTTTCCTAACAATTGTATGTTTTCAATTAATAGTTAGAACTAACCTCATGTTTTCTTGTGCTGCTCTAGTGCTGTAGCTGGGGAAGGTGCTGTTCACTGACGGTGTGCTGGATGTTGTGTCTGGTCTGCTCCATAGGCACTACATGCTTAGGCTATACTGAGGTTCCTCTGATGGAACTGCATTAGTGTTGGAGTATGTCTGCTGTGTGGGGGGTATTGGTGTAAGCATGGTGTTGTGTGATTGAAACTGCAGTGGTGTGTTTGTATGTCTGTGTGATACTTATGATGTCTCTGCAGGTACTGGAACCATTTGGTCTCAGTTCTGAGCAGGCAGAGGCAGAGCCAGTGGAGATGGAGGATGAGGGCCAACCAGCCAGCACTGTGGTGGTCATAACCTCTGAAACAGAGCTGCCCTCTACCCCTCTGCTTTCAGATACCTCCTCTAACACCCACAAAGACTCACTCTCTACCTCTCCTCTTTCAGATAGCTCTTCTGATACCAAGAAAGACCCACTCTGTTTCTCTCCTCTTTCAAATACATCTTCTGATACCCACAAAGACCTTTCCTCTCCCTCTTCTCTTTCAGATTGTCCCTCTACCCCCAAAATAGAGCTGCCATCTACCCCCCCTCTTACCGATACCCCATCTGTTCCCCAAACACAGCTTCACTCTACCCCTCCTCTTATAGATAGTCTTTCCCCCACTGAACCATCAAATACCTCCCCCCACATAGACCAACCCGCTATCTCCCTCATAGACCAACCCGCTATCTCCCTCATAGACCAACCCGCTATCTCCCTCATAGACCAACCCGCTATCTCCCTCATAGACCAACCCGCTATCTCCCACATAGACCAACCCGCTATCTCCCACATAGACCAACCCGCTATCTCCCACATAGACCAACCTCTATCTCCCAATTGTCGAATGGCCCCTCAACTCAGAAAACGGACTTGTCCTCTACACCTCTGTGTCACACCCACTCTCTTCCCCTCAAGTACCCTCCAAACAGACCTACCCTTCCCCCCACAATCATGACAGACGGACCCCCTCTACTCCTCTTACAGGTGTTCCCTGCAGTACCCTACCACCAACCCACTCTGAACCTGTACTATCCAATACCCCTACATCCCCCCAAGTAGACTCTTCAAATACACCATCCACCACCCTCCCACTACCTATCCCAAATCCTCTGGTGTAATGTTACAGCCTCTACCTCTCCTTTCCAGCTCACAGTCCCCCTCTGCCTCTTCAGTCTTACAAACCCTGTCTTACTCTTAGCTCTTCGCTCTAGCTTCAAATTGTTCTGATTGAGAAACCACCACACACCCTACTTACTAACGCACACTTTTCTCTCTAGATGCAGTGAGGTTTCCATGGTTACCCCCATTTCTCCAACACTAACCCCTCCTCATTATTCCTTGTGGCCTCCTGCTGTTCTTAATTGGCAGCTCAAGGTGTCCTGAGTAAGGAGGACGTGCTAAGCTTCTCTGAGTCCTCTGATTCCCCCACAGTTCCCCCACAGTTGGCATGATGGCACAAACAGACCGGCAACCAGGCTACTGTAGACCGTGTTGTCATATCAAATAGATTCTAATGGTCTGGTTTTATATTAGATTAGAGTAGCCTGTTACCTGACAGTGATGACTACTTGTACATATTGACCAGCCTGAAATAACCCCCCACCAATCAGACCAGTTGACTTTATATTAGTGAGATGATGGAGCACTAAGCTAGCCCTCGTTTATGCTAAATTCATTGATGTAATTTGTCAAAAGATAAATTGGCTTAATACTCTATCTCAATGTGTTTGTTAAAAAGAGGGAGGACGTGCTTGTCTATTAGTCATGGGCAGTGCTTGACTTGGGCAGGAGCTCACCAGAGCTGAATACCTGCACCTCAAATGTTCTACTGCTTGAGCTCCTTTTCCTAGCTCACAAGTACTGTGGAGCTCCTGCACCTAAATGTAAACAGTACCAGCACTCAAAATGATTACCGGCACCTATTTCAGTCCAAGTCAAGCACTGGTCATGGCGTTAAGGAGGCAGAACAGTACTGCCCCGGTACTGCTTTGCACTGTGGGTGGTGGGAGAGCACTCTGAGCACTGTTAGAGATGCACCTACTGATGTGTTTTACAGTATTTGGTCTTGGTGGCTTTGTTTCTGTTCAGATGTGAGATTGTATCCCCTATGGTTCTGCTGGGGTGGTGGGGATGTGTTTTTCTATTGTTGTTGCTATGGAAATATTAAGGTCATGCTGCTTGCTGCCTTATTGAGCTTTTGCCTGGTTCTCAGTATGTACCATAGTCATCCAGAAAAGTACTGTACTTCATTTAGTTTTTTATAAGCTGATTGACACCCATCATTTAGCTAACTGTTTTTACTCACATCCTTCTCTGTCCATCTCTTCCTGTTACACATAGCTTTCATACCAATACCATGCATGTTTGTTCAGTGTTAACTCCATTATCATTTATTTTCATGTTTCATTATAGCCATTTGTCATTTTCATATTGTAATGTTGTATTCCATGTCACAATGTGTTAAAAAACAATTGCATGGATCCAAATGTTTTCTTATGTATTAATGATATTGTATGTTTTTGAATCATGCTTTTTTTCATTTTGTGTTTTAACTCATTAAAGACATAATATATTTAACTGTGTGGTGACGTGATTACCATGAATGTAGTAACTGTTGTCTGTGCTCTCTTGTCTTTTCATCAGTTTATATGAATAACCTACTTAGGGTGTACACACACCACACATACATCTGGCATAGGCCTACATATTATGGAATACTTGTGCAGCAACATGGAAGGTGAAGGTCTAATCTGTGTGAGATTTGTATCCAGGGGTATAGTGCATGACTTTGGTATCTACTCGGGTTTGGTGTTTGCCTGTGCTGTCCAGGTTTGTTCAGTATTCAAGTACCATGCTTAAACAAATGAGGGTGGATGGACTTAGTGTTTCTGACCTTAATCTTTCCCTTCACTTGACACAGTGTTGACTTGTCTCTAATGCCTTGTTTTCAATAATCTTTAACATTCACTTTTTCCTGTACTAGCCTACCTGTCAATCCATTGTTCTTGCTGATGTCAATTACATATTACAGGCAATTCCAGTTCTACAGCACTTTAAATTCTCCTTATTGATCACCTTAGCCTTTGTTCACTGTTACTGCTCTCCCTCTTTCTTCTTCTTCAGTCCTTCCAGAGCCTCTAAATCATCAGTCAATAATGTCTACAATGCTGGTGGCAGTAAATTGACTGCTCATCCTCCTATCGTATTATTGACAGGTGCTGGAGAACTATAACAAAGGGAAGACGGCCCTGCTGTCGGCTGCTAAGGTAATGGTGAGCCCAACCGAGGTGGACCTGAACCCAGAGACCATCTTCATGGCAGCCGCCCCCCCTCCTGCCTCCCAGCAGCCCACCCCAACCACCAAACACCGCAGGAACAGCAGCGTTCGGTTAGTCCACTGGGATATGTGTGGAGCTGTGGGAGGGTCATGGCAGAGATTGGAAAAATGTATGACTGACTGTGTATAGTCAAAATCTCATGCATTTGTACAGGTAACTGCCAAAATAATGGAAATACTTGAGTAAATTAAGGATTCAAAGTATATTGAAAGCAGGTGCTTCCACACGTGTGGTTCCTGAGTTAATTAAGCAATTAACATCCCATCATGCTTAGGGTCATGCATGAAAATGCTGTACAGGTTGTTATTTTTTACAATATTTTGGCTACCATGGCTCTGCCCCCATAGGATGACAATGCCCCTATCCACTGAATGGTTGATGAGCATGAAAACAATTATGCCATGGCCGACTGTCACCAGATCTCAATCCAATTGAACACTTATGGGAGATTCTGGAGTGGCTCCTGAGACAGTGTTTTCCACCACCATCAACAAAAGAGCCAATGATGGAATTTCTCGTGGAAGAATGGTGTTGCATCCCTCCAATAGAGTTCCAGACACTTGTAGAATCTATGCCAAGGTGCATTGAAGCTGTTCTGGCAGCTCATGGTGGCCCAATGCCTTATTAAGACACTTTATGTTGTTGTTTCCTTTATTTTGGCAGTCGCCTGTATGTTATGTGCAAGAGTCTGCAAGAATGTACCTTCAAAGTTTGTTCTTCTATGTGTTCAGATAGAAGCAAAGCATGACAGCATTAACTCTACCACTGTACCTTTCTCCCATGCACGCTCCTCGCTCTCTGACCCACAGTCATTGGTCTGACTCCAGATCAGTGGAAACGTATGGTCGTACACAGTTCCCCCCTCGCCCCCCTCTGATTTAGCCCCTGTAGAACAGAAGTAGTCTATTGTCCTGTTAGTGATTGTGAAGTGTAACCCTAACCTTAACAATTTATCCCCCTCTCCTACCTCTGTGCTCCAACCCCTCTCCTCTATCACTCTGTCATCTCTACTATCTCTAATACCCCCCTTTCTTTACTCTCATCCATCTTGTATTATTCCTACCATATTATACTTTTTTCTTACTTTGACCCCTTCCCATTTCTGCCTCCATTTTATTTCTATCCTATTTTGATTTCATTACATAATGTTTCTCTTGTGACGGACCCATTTTTTAAAACAATTGTTTCTCTATTTGGTGAATATGTTACCCCACCCTTCCTCCCTCCAATCTCCCCCCTTTCCTTTGCTCT
This sequence comes from Coregonus lavaretus, assembly GCF_964263955.1. Taxonomy (NCBI): domain Eukaryota; kingdom Metazoa; phylum Chordata; class Actinopteri; order Salmoniformes; family Salmonidae; genus Coregonus; species Coregonus lavaretus. The sequence continues at coordinate 18,508,044 of NC_140024.1, forward strand.
CCTCCTCTTCCCCTCCTTTCCTCCTCTCAGTTCCTGTGCTCGCTCTGAGATATCACTGGATGGCTTTGCGGAGTGCCCCCCTCCCCCAGTGCCAGTGGTTCTGCGGGGGGCCAGGGAGCGCCTTACTGTGGAGCTGAGGGACCGCCACGCCCCCCTGGCCGTGATGGAGAGCCTGTCAGACGCTGAGTCCCTCTACAGCCTGGACTCCCGACGCTCCTCAGCTGCACTCAGGGGCTCGCCCATGCTGGGGTGCCTCCCCTTCCAAATGAATGCACCCATCCCTGAGGAGAACCCCTCTCTCAGCTCCCGCACTGAGCTGCTGGCTGCCGACTGCCTCTACCAGGCCACCCCAGAGCACGAGCTGGGAGAGGCAGGACCTTACTTCACTCCTCTGGGGTCCGGCTCCACCCCAGACTACCCCATGCGCCTCTCCCCTTCCACTCCGCACTACAGCGGCTACCACTCCCCAGCACCACTGGCCCAGAGTGTTATAGGTCAGCCTTTCACACAAAAAGAGCCTTGTGCCGCCCCATGCCATCAAATGCCTGGCGTTTACAGCCCGGGCAGCACCCCTAATGCTCCCCTCAGCCCACAGATCAGCCATGGGGAGGAGGAGGGAGTAGAGGGAGAAGGATGGGAAACCGAGACAGGAGAGTCACAGCCCTCCTCCTCCACTCCTCCAGCCCAGCTGTCCAACGGCAACCCTAGTCAGGCAGTGCTGGAGTTTGCACAGTACCTGGACTCTCTCTTCAGGCTGGATGGCAGTGGCTCACCGCCTCTGGAGTTGTCTGACGGGGAGTCTGAGTCCGGTCGGGGGTCGTATGGTCAGGGAGAAGGTCCAGGGGAAGAACAGAGGGGGGACGAAACACAGCTTCTGGCTCGGGCCACAATGGAGCCTAACCTGGTCCCCAAGCCCCCCCGTACCTTTGCTGGATCTGCTGACCCTTCCTCTGGCATCTCCCTCTCACCCTCATTCCCTCTTTCTTCCTCTGGTGAGCTCAATGACCTCTCTCCCGCCGACGGAGCACCTCCTCCCACGCACTCACTACGAACCTCCACTCCCTGTCCCCACCCTGAAGAAAACTCACTGGCGTCTATGGTATAGTGGCCCACTCAGTCTCTCCATGACTCTTTCTCTCTCCTCTTTCCTTATTTCGTTGCTGCATCTATCTGATATTAAAGTATCACTGAACATGCATGCGATGGAATGCAATCTGCTATGCTGTTACAGTACCTTACAAAGACATGACATGGCAGACCATAATGAATAAGACTGAGATGAAAAACTCTTGTTCCATTTTCAGGTGTCAAAAGCTGTGTATAGCATTTTCACTACTATTGTAATAATACATTTGAATCTCTGTCTGCATGCCAGGGGCCTGTGCTGCTTTGGGGTGAATAGCCTCACCACTGACTGTCATTCCAACACACACTATCTCACTCACATCAACACATGGTAGCATTACAGCCATGCAGTGACGTGACTTTATCAAATGGGAGACAACTGAACAGGGATGAGGAGGACTTAGACACTAGGTAGGGCTTGCATTGGCACATAACCACAATTAACGTACCCTCCTCCCTTATCAGCTCCTACAGCTTATTCATCTTTAATATCAGGAAAGTAAAAAAAAAAGAGACAGATGCTGAACAATAGAGAGGAAAGAGAGAGAGAAGACGTTATGGTTTGTTTCTCAGGTCTATCAGGAAATGACAGTGTGGAAGAGAAGGAGTGTAGATCATAGAGAATTAATGTGTCTTAAAACAGTGATTGTGACAAATGTTAAGAATGTGGTGTTTGGTCTTTGGTTGTCTTTTATAGCATGAGAAAGGTAGTATCCATTTTTTTTACAGAAATCACTCGTCAGTCAGCAACTCTTACTAACATGCCGACCATCTAACACACATCAAAATGCACAATTTGCCCCCTTTTTGCCAAATAATGTATTGCCAAATGTATTTATAAGATGTGATATTGTTTCTGTTTGTGAAATACTGCAAAATGTACACTCACACAAAACAAAGATACAGGTTTCAAGTTTAACTCAGAGAGGAAGAAGATACATTTTGGTATCGCTCCCTTTAAAAGCCAATCAGTCTATTCCCGTTCAAACTGTGTTAAAACGCCCTGAAGAGAATGAGGAAGCTATCCCTACAATACTGCCATGGCACATATCTCCCACAACATGTCTCTCTCCAACTGTTTGTACCAAGCCAATTATGCTATTAAAAAAACCATGATATGCACTGTAGGAGATCATTCCTCTTAAAGGGGTCTTGCTGAGGTACACAATTATGTCAATGACTTCTAAGTCTTTGTTTCCCTTTAAACTGGTTAATCTCAAGCATATTGGGGTTGAACTGGATGGGTTGTAGTGCCCACTTTCACTACATTTTACTAAAATATGTGGCAAACATATTTAATATCAGTTGGGTTGTATTGGTTGGATCAAACATACTACATTATTTATTACTGTTTCTTACTATTATTGCTATTATTGATGGTATTATTATCCTTATTATTACTCTTGTAACAGTTTGGTTTGCTTTCAATGAGTTCGCTTTCAGTTGTTGGGAAAGTCTGATTAATTTCAGCCGACTCTCTCAAAATAAGGGAATATCTCTGTGGGGAAATATCTCTGTCCAAGTGAAAAAGGTAATGGGGGTCAACATCACAGGAGGTTGGTGGCACCTTAATTGGGGAGGATGGGCTCGTGGTAATGGCTGGAGCGGAATTAGTGGAATGGTATCAAACACATAGTTTCTATGTGTTTGATTCCATTTGTTCCGTTCCAGCCGTTACTACGAGCCGTCCTCCCCTCAGCAGCCTCCACTAGCTGCCATGGTGATGGCAGAGAGACAGACTCTATAATAGGAAGTGGGGTCATTACAGTGACCTCTAATACAATACAGCCATTCTGAAGGGGTCACTGTGGTGACCTATAGAAGCTGTACTCTTAGAAATTACTTTGCTGTGGTTTCACTCAACAGGCCTCACTCTGTGGCCAGATTACAGTTTGACACCACACAAATCCATGCTCTCACAGCAGTCTCTACTTTGCCAGCACAGTATTGAGCAACCAGTGTGAAATAGCTTTGCTGCAGTGGGTCACGGCCCAGTGTAGGCTATATCAGCAACACCATAGGAAGTTGCCACAGTACCTTTTCTCCATGACATGTACAGCACTGTCTTCTTTGTGTCATTATTTATATGCAGATGTCTTGTTTCCTGTCTTTGTAAAAAAAATAAAAAAATAGATTAAATGAAAATAGAATAAGGTAGAAAATAACTGTATTGCGATAACAGGTATATTACAAATCTATAACAATATTGACATATATAGAAAAAGTACAAATGTATAAAAAAATGAATCTATTTAGTGAGAAAGATCTATATGACAGATTATTGGCAGAATTTAACAGAATTGATAAAAACTGATTTAGAAATTGGTCTGTGTTGAAAGATAAATAATTCAATGATGTCTTGTCCATGTTGACCTGGTTTGCTACCCTTCCCTTCCTGTCCCAGATTGAGAATGTATTTAACCCCCGCCACCCCTCACTGCCTGTAATGGAATAAAGCAAAACCAATTTGAAAGAAAATTACTTTGAACTTTTTTCAACGTCATTTCTATTTGCTAACCTCTCAACAGGCTGCACATTTTGAGCTAGATAGGCCTACCATAATGGTGGTTATGCAGTGGGAGAATAGTGGGAAAACATTGGTAGCAACTTGCATAACTGCCCAAATGTCAGCTGGCTTTAGTTTGAAATTATGTAGGCCCTATCTGGATGTCTGACATAATGCTTCCATTGATTGCACATTCAAGTAAATATTCACATGTAAATTATAAAGTAATATTTTGTTAATTGTATACTAATGGACCCAGTATATAGCTATTTCATGCCAGGTTATAGCTATCCATTCACAGAATAATTAATTCAGTGGAGAAAAACAACACACCTTGTGAAAGAAATCTGAACGCTACTGGGTGGTTGTGATGATACTCCGCCTTAGTAGGTGGCACTATAGCCAGTGCATGCAGAGTATCATACGGGTTTCGGACACGCGAAGAAGAGTTCCACTTCCGGAAATCACATCATCGACACGATAACATCAACATAGTTTTATTAGCTAGCTACCTAACGTTAAAAAGTATAAAAACTATACATTATTGGATTGCCGCTCAGCTAATAATAGGGTATGAATTAACAGTTTGGGATCGACTTCTCATCGGTCAAGCGTGAAGGTAAGTTTACTGATCAAATCTAGGTCTGTGCTCAATGGTTAAACCTGCTAGCCAGCTAACGCGTAGTAGCTAGCTAAGGTTGAAGCTGGCTACTTGCTTTTACTTTTCAAGATTTCGGTTTACCATGAAAGTGTGATGTTAGCTAGCTATATACACTATAGATATTTGGTATTTTTCCCGTGGTATTTTATAATAAACGCCGACTTAACTAGTTGGTTTTAGCGAATCCATGAAGAAATCGTTGAACGTCAATGTAGCTAACGTTAGCTAACTCGCCATCCAGTCTGCTAGCTAAATTGAGTTTACTAATGTGCTGCCAGAGTATTTAAGTTATATGGTTTGCTACATTAGCTAGTTGTTCAGTTTGGCCTGTTGTCGTTAGCTAACTTTACCTCACTAGAATCCCTTTGATTGGCATACTGGAATGCCTTTGATTGACAGCTAGTGTTGTAAGCGGTCACTGGGTTAAAGTCGTTATGTAGTTTTGTATAACGAGAACTGCCTGGCTCGTTTAGGCAAGGCCAATTAACGTTACAGTAACTTGTTTATTTCTTGCTGTAACTCTGACAGTGGTCCAAAATGGCTTAATTTTCTCTAGGAGAGGAAGCCATTTTAGACTGATGCATACCCTGGCTGTGTGTCAACGGACCAGGAGCCATGCTAATATTTCTCTCTCTCTGTGGTTGAATGGTCAGGCTCAGCATGTACACGTCAGGAAAGTACAGTTCACGGGGCCCAGCTCTGATTCCACGGATGAAGACCAAACACCGCATCTACTACATCACCCTGTTCTCTGTGGTGCTGCTGGGACTCATCGCCACAGGGATGTTCCAGTTCTGGCCACACTCCATCGAATCAACGGCAGACTGGAGCCTGGACCGACGCAGCGTGCACGATGCACCTCTAGTCCGACTGCCTGTGTCCAACCCTATTCCTGAGAGGGGGGACCTTAGCTGCCGAATGCACACTTGTTTTGATGTGTATCGATGTGGCTACAACCCTAAGAATAGAATCAAAGTGAGCCTATTCTCCATCCATCACACACCACAAATGACAGATATGTGAACTTTGTTTTATCTGCTATTCTTGGTCTCTGAACCTTGTCTTTTTAACCACATGATTGAAGGCTTGAAGGATGTTATAAATCAAACAGCAGTATAGTGGACCATCAGAAATGACTGTGTGTGTCTGTCTGGCAGGTGTACATCTATCCTCTGCAGCGTTTTGTGGATGAGGTAGGAGTACCCATCAGCAGCACAGGCCTGTCCCGAGAGTACAATGACCTGCTCAGTGCCATCTCCGACAGTGAGTTCTACACTGACGACGTCACCAGGGCATGCCTGTTCGTCCCCTCTATCGATGTGCTCAATCAGAACTCTCTGCGCATTCGGGAGACTGCCCAGGCTCTGGCCATGCTCCGCAGGTAACCTTTCCTGCACACTGCTCGGGTTGCACTGTTATCTCCTCCACCCCAAAGCTGGGAATTCTCTCTTCATATGTATTTATCCTTCTTTACCCTCTCTGTCATTCTTCCTCTCCCCTCTCTCGTCTACTACATTGATCTATCCGCCCATTTCAGATATCTAAGTGCACACATTTGAAGGTTTTTGACCCCTAAAGATGTATGTTTCCAGGTGGGACAAAGGGATGAACCACCTTCTGTTCAACATGTTACCTGGAGGACCTCCAGACTACAACACAGCCCTTGATGTGCCAAGAGACAGGTAACACTAATAAACCCAGCACAGAAAAAAGAAAGTCAATTACAATTAATATAGTTGGATAAACTCACATTTTAGTTTTTTGGTTCATCAATCAACCTTGACATTCAGCTAATATTGTTTGTTAGCAGAGTTGCTACCAGGCATATTTTGTTCTACCGAGACCACCACTAGAGGGAAGCATGGCGTTAACTTAGCTTTCAGTTTTCCTTACATGTCCTTAGTCTGATGTTATGTTCAGAGAATAGTATTATTATTTTTTAAAACATTTTTGTTAAGTTGACTCATAGTTTTCCCCCTCAATTTTATGTAGTTTAACTTGACTAGATAATCCAGATTCAATTCCATCTTTTATCTCCAACACAACTACAGAACGTGCATATAATTACAGGGTGGCTTGAAAAATATTAAGCTAAGAAGAAAGTAGTACTTAAAAGTAGTCCAGAGATGACAGAACCTCTAGCGGCTTTGAGCGGGCAGACATGCCTAATCTCCTGGTATTTACTGCCACAGAGAGAGGCCATGTTTCCCAGCCTTGCTCTTGGCCGCTCACTCCTTTTGGGTGGAAAAGGTGGGTTTTATGAACAGAAAGCCCTGAGACGATGAACACTTATCTGGAGCTGTAGGGAATTTCCTGGGCTCATCCAGCTGTGCTCCATTTGGCGTGGGGCCTCATCAGAACCAGCTGTGTGTGTATATATAGGCCTGTGTGTGTGTGAGTGAGGTTGTGCTTGCATGCACAGGTAGGACGCCATAAGGATTGTTCGTCAGTTAACTATTACATTCACAGATTTACAAAAGGATGAAGTTTAGGCAGCCTCCTTTTGTCCATGCGAATACTTCTCAAGATCTTCATGTTACTCAATAGCGTTGTTAAGCAGATATGACAAGAAACAGCCAGGGCATATGCACATCTGTCATGTATTGTCTTGCAGCAAAGTTCTATATAGCTGTCTCTTCTCTCCGTCTTAAGTATGTAAGCCTATGTGACAGTGGTGTAACATTGGATACGTTTTGTGTGTGTGTTCTAGGGCTCTGCTTGCAGGGGGAGGCTTCTCCACGTGGACCTACAGGCAGGGTTATGACGTCAGCATCCCTGTGTACAGCCCTCTGTCTGCAGATGTGGAGCTGCCCGAGAGACAGCCTGGGTGAGCAGCAACACCACCGCCACCCTGGTTCAGCACCTAGCATAGGGCTCTTATCACTTCCTCAAGCAAGACAACCTCACTTCATGTGACAGTGGGAACATTTGTGAAGTTATCTTGTCGAGTCACCATCATCACTCACAGTTTTCCATTATTTCTAATGTTGTCCCGGCTGCAGGCCCCGGCGCTACTTCATCCTGTCGTCTCAGACGGCCATCCACCGTGAGTACCGGGCAGAGCTGGAGAGGCTGAAGGAGGAGAACGGGGAGGCCCTGCTCCTCCTGGACAAGTGCAGCAACCTCTCTCAGGGAGCTGCCTCAGCTAGGAAACGCTGCTACAAGGGCCAGGTGTTCGACTACCCCCAGATCCTCCAGGTGAGACCCACACAGAGACCCTCTACCGTTCAGACTAGACTAACATGTACACACACTTGTAGACATTATACAGCTTAGGGGGAAATGTTTAACATAGATCTGCATGGCCATTATCAGACTTTAATGCATTTAAGAGGGCTCTGCTCAGCTGTGTAGGTCAACTCTAAGAGTTAGCAGTCTATTTATGTGGGTAACTTAATGCGGGGTATACCTGGGAAACTCTACAGCAATATCTGTGACAGTCAGTCAACCGGTGTGCCTCTGCACTGTCTGTCTGCTCAGAGTGCATCTCCAGCCCATCCCTGGCCTGTCTAGACAGGAAGTGCGCTTATCATGTGGTCTGGGTGCAGCGTGGCCGCACATCTGGCAGACGTCCCACCAAGGAGAGGGCCTGGAAGGGTGGAGGTTGTGGGAGGGTTGTGGTGGCAGAATCTCAGTGAAAGCACCCCCCTTATCCTCCACCTCTGACAGTGGAAAGGTTTGCCAGAAGTGATGCCTGAATTTTAGAAGAATATTTAGGGTTGCCTGCTTTTATCCTTTTAACATCTGTAAGTAGTCCACCATAACATTGCCCTCCCCACCCTCAACTCTTCCATATGGGAGGCAACCTTGACAGTTCATGCAGTCATTTTATCAGACTCTGACCAAACACAAGCTGCCCACTAATATTGTGTTAGTCTGTTTTTGACCCGTCTAAGCTTCCTTAGTTTGGCGACAGCTATGTCATAAAACCATGTACCTTTGATATGTCTATGATACCTTGTGGTAATCTGTGTTGTCTGTGTTCCCCAGGAGTCGTCGTTCTGTGTGGTGCTGCGCGGGGCTCGGCTGGGACAGGCCACCCTCAGTGATGTGCTGCAGGCTGGCTGTGTCCCTGTCATCCTAGCAGACTCATACATCCTGCCATTCTCTGAGGTCCTCGACTGGAAGAGGTACGCTAAAGACACCGCTCATGATCTCACTCCAACCAACTTCAACACATATATCAGCATTACATTTCCTGAGCTCGTATTGTGATTTCTGATCTAGTTTAATACCAGTTGATGTTTTTGCCATTGACATAGAGACTGACTGATATTTTTCTTTCTTTGTTTTGTGTGTGTGTGTATTGTACAGGGCATCCGTGGTCATTCCAGAGGAGAAGCTCCCAGAGATGTACACGATCCTGAAGAGTATCCCTCACAGGCAGGTGGAGGAGATGCAAAGACAGGTAACAGTCAGATCACATCTTTTCTTCAGCTAACATTCAAATAGACTGAATCCCTTTGCTGGGGATTTTTTATGCACATACAGTGAGGGAAAAAAGTATTTGATCCCCTGCTGATTTTGTACGTTTGCCCACTGACAAAGACATGATCAGTCTATAATTTTAATGGTAGGTTTATTTGAACAGTGAGAGACAGAATAACAACAAAAAAATCCAGAAAAACGCATGTCAAAAATGTTATAAATTGATTTGCATTTTAATGAGGGAAATAAGTATTTGACCCCCTCTCAATCAGAAAGATTTCTGGCTCCCAGGTGTCTTTTATACAGGTAACGGGCTGAGATTAGGAGCACACTCTTAAAGGGAGTGCTCCTAATCTCAGTTTGTTACCTGTATAAAAGACACCTGTCCACAGAAGCAATCAATCAATCAGATTCCAAACTCTCCACCATGGCCAAGACTAAAGAGCTCTCCAAGGATGTCAGGGACAAGATTGTAGACCTACACAAGGCTGGAATGGGCTACAAGACCATCGCCAAGCAGCTTGGTGAGAAGGTGACAACAGTTGGTGCGATTATTCGCAAATGGAAGAAACACAAAAGAACTGTCAATCTCCCTCGGCCTGGGGCTCCATGCAAGATCTCACCTCGTGGAGTTGCAATGATCATGAGAACGGTGAGGAATCAGCCCAGAACTACACGGGAGGATCTTGTCAATGATCTCAAGGCAGCTGGGACCATAGTCACCAAGAAAACAATTGGTAACACACTACGCCATGAAGGACTGAAATCCTGCAGTGCCTGCAAGGTCCACCTGCTCAAGAAAGCACATATACATGCCTGTCTGAAGTTTGCCAATGAACATCTGAATGATTCAGAGGAGAACTGGGTGAAAGTGTTGTGGTCAGATGAGACCAAAATCGAGCTCTTTGGCATCAACTCAACTCGCCGTGTTTGGAGGAGGAGGAATGCTGCCTATGACCCCAAGAACACCATCCCCACCGTCAAACATGGAGGTGGAAACATTATGCTTTGGGGGTGTTTTTCTGCTAAGGGGACAGGACAACTTCACCGCATCAAAGGGACGATGGACGGCGCAATGTACCGTCAAATCTTGGGTGAGAACCTCCTTCCCTCAGCCAGGGCATTGAAAATGGGTCGTGGATGGGTATTCCAGCATGACAATGACCCAAAACACACGGCCAAGGCAACAAAGGAGTGGCTCAAGAAGAAGCACATTAAGGTCCTGGAGTGGCCTAGCCAGTTTCCAGACCTTAATCCCATAGAAAATCTGTGGAGGGAGCTGAAGGTTCGAGTTGCCAAACGTCAGGCTCGAAATCTTAATGACTTGGAGAAATCTGCAAAGAGGAGTGGGACAAAATCCCTCCTGAGATATGTGCAAACCTGGTGGCCAACTACAAGAAACGTCTGATCTCTGTGATTGCCAACAAGGGTTTTGCCACCAAGTACTAAGTCATGTTTTGCAGAGGGGTCAAATACTTATTTCCCTCATTAAAATGCAAATACATTTATAACATTTTTGACATGCGTTTTTCTGGATTTTTGTTGTTATTCTGTCTCTCACTGTTCAAATAAACCTACCATTAAAAGTATAGACTGATCATATCTTTGTCAGTGGGCAAAGGTACAAAATCAGCAGGGGATCAAATACTTTTTTCCCTCACTGTATAGGGATATGCCAGGTCGCAGTTGTAAATGAGAACTTGTTCTCAACTGGCTTACCTGGTTAAATAAAGGTAAAATAAAATGAAAAACTCTTTATAGAGTTGTAGTAATAGTCTATTTCCAGATGAATAAACCTCAGGAGAAAGTGCCTCCTGCCCTCTCAGGTTAAGTTAGTGTGAAGGCGGGGTCAAAGGAGTTGTGACTTTCACGCTCCCATTCCAACCTGTGCACTTGTGAGACGCGTGCCTCACTGTCAGCCCAATGGAAGCCATAACACAGGCAGTCTGAAGGGTTAGACAGACATGTTGTAATGAGCCGTTAGGACTGGAGTTTCTGTCCTGTTGTCAGTTTGGATTGTCTCCTCATGTTCCCAATCTTGATTAAAAAGCTCTTATAAAGGTTCTTCAGTGTTAGTTTCAGTCGCAGCCAAATCAATGACAAGTCCCCTCTTTTCACTGGTCCAACTGAGCCTCAATAAACAGAAGTGAAAGCCCTCTGAGAGAGTTCTGCACGTCCAAGCTGTTTCTCATTCCCTTGTATCAACGCTAGTCCATTTACCAATTAGACTGGCCAAACAGACATATTAGACCCACAGCTCAGAGACCCTGTTGGAGTTCTTTCATTTGCCCTGCCTAGAACATGGCTTCCCTTGGGGGCCTCCTCCTGTCTCTGTTGCTGTGTGGATCTGAAATGCTTATCCACTGCTCTTAGTGTTTCTGTCAGTCTGTGTCTAGGGCTTGGAATTTAGCTATGAGATGTGTAATCAGTTGTCTTCCATAGCTGCAGGCATGTCAGGAAAGGGTTCTCATTAGAGATGAGGACTGATGATAAGGGGAAGGATTTTAGTTTGTTTGGGTTAAAACAAATACTGATAATAAACATTTGATCAATTCACTGGAGATCAGAGGAACACAACAAAATTATATTGGTCTGAGTTGAGTAGTGAGTACATCTTAAGCCAGGGGAATGTGAGGGGTAGGTATGTCACTGTGCCGTGTGCGTGCCTGTGGCCCCTGCAGCACTGACGGGAGGAGGGTGTTGGAGCCCGGCTCAGGACGTGGAAGGGTGGGGTGGGGCCGGAGCACAAAGGCCCATCTTATCCAGGATTTATAGGGTGCTGTAGCGCCCATTCCATATCAGTCCACACCTGCACACATCTGGAGAGACTCCTCACTCACACTCACATTCACTGGCTGGAGAGGAGAGGACACTGGGAATCACTGAGCTGGTCCCCATAGTATAGACAACACATTGTCAACTAAAACTCATTTTGACGTGTGCAATATTATGTAGTATGTTTTTTTTTTTTTAGGACATGATTTTCTATATTAAATATTTTTTTATAAGAGCTGTAGGGACATAACATTTTTTCCTGATTGATCTTATTTAAGAGCTGAAGTGAAGTATTTACTGACTGTCCAACAGAGGGCCTAACTAGTCTGATTTCACACGCTGTCCTCTTCAATCCTTTATGGGCTTAAAAGGTCTCTGACCATATGTCTAGTGTGCCTAAAATACACATAGGCTGCGTTTAGACAGGCAGCCCAATGCTGATCTTCTTTTCACTAATTGGTCTTTTGACCAATCACATCAGCTGTGAACAAGATCTGATTTGAAAAGATCTGATGTGATTGGTCAAAACACCAATTAGTGGAAAAAAAGATCAGAATTGGGCTGCCAGTCTAAACGCAGCCTTACTCATGACTCCATGTCAGCTTTGATTGACTATCTGTATGATTTACTAAGTCCTCAATTGAAGGATAATTGGGTAATTGATGAGACATTCTGTCTGACCTATACAGGGCCTCACAACTAAGGTCAAATATAGAAACTCCTAATCCATCAGTAGCCAGCAGCATCATTTCAGGAGATAGTTTTTTTTCTTCTTCAAAATGTGATGTGGTAGCATCGACATAGGTCCCAAATTGTGAGCTAAGTGCTTAACAGCTGCTAAATGTTAGCGGTGGTCAACTCAGGCATTCCTGTGAGCCTTGTTTGGTTCAGACCCTAGGAATAGAATACATGCATGCTTTGTTAGATCAGTACAGCTAAAATGAGTACTTCTCAATCACAGGGCTGCAGCTATAGTACCAAGCCTAATGTAAACCTGTCTGAACCCTCCCTGTCTAAAAGGAGTTGACAGACAGCAGAGTATAGCTAGAGAAAGAGATGGTAGACTGGGTTGTTCCCTTGAACCTGGTCCTGAAAGTCTGGCATCTAGTTTGGTTTCTGTCACACAGTTGACTCTCATCAACCACTATTGATGATCAGTTGAGTGTCATCTTGGTAATACTACAATGTCCTCCTAAGCAAGTTTGTGCTAAACAAAGAATTGTTGACATGACAATTTTACTTTTACCCGATTTTATATCTTATTAAGAGGCGCTAGTAATTACATTTATTTTAGTTGCAGTAGCAAAGGTTAGCCAAATCAGTTTTGAATTCATGGATGTTGTTTATGGTCCAAGTTCAAGCACACCTCAAAGAGAATTCAGCCTACTTAGCCCAGCGAGGTATGTTAGAGGAAGGGAACGACAGTGCTGCAGTGAAGCAGACCGCTCTGCCCTTTTCCTCTCCTCTCCTGTGACTCCGTCTCTTCTTCTCTCCTCATAAAAATTCCTGCTGGGAGGGGGCGGGGCAGGGCCTCTTGGGCTGGAGCAGTTTGCTTTTTGCCTCCTCCCAGTCGGAAAGGGAACTTTCATCACTGGCTGATTTATGGGCCGTTGTGGTCCCCCTGAGATTAGAAAGTATTTTTGAATGCTCCTCACCCCCTCCATAAAAAAATAAAAGCTGTTTTTGTATTTCTCTAGTGTTAAAGGGGACTAAGGGATGGAGTGGGGGCTGGTCCCTTCTCATGTGCCGCTGAGAGCTCTCTGTAGACGATACGACAACAAACACACCAGTCAATAGGACGAGCTGCTCCACTGCTATGAAGGACGGAGCCCTGTAGCCAGGCCAAGACTACCACAGCTCTAGCAAAACGGTGTGCTCATTGACTAAGCTGTAGCAGCCTATGCTATCACTGTGTTTGCTGCAGTGCAGTTTTCATTTTGTGCACTGTTGTTGTTGTCCATTCATCTCTGGATCCTCCTCTGTTCCTAATCCCAAACAGGGGAGAACCTCTTCAGCTGTGGGTGTTATTCTCACCCAACAAATATGCTACAAATATCTTGAGTTTCTGGCTGTGGGAATAGTTTCCAGGGTGTGCTCTGGCTAACCAGTCAAATGTCTGTTGGAGTTAAGGGGTCCAGTATGGTCTAGACATTGTGTTTACAGGCTGCTTAACAAATAGCACCCTATTTCATATATAGTACACTACTTTGACCCCCCCCCCCCCCCGCTTGTTAAACACTCAGGGTCACCTAAGACCTGTCGAGGTGGAGTCGGGTCACACTGACATGGCGCCTCCTGGCAGGAGACAGTTCTGTTTTAAGGATCAGTAACTCTTATGGGCTCCTCTCCCTCCATAGCTGTCCCTTGATGTCTCTTAATGGATCAGTGGGAGGGGAGCACCAGGGACGCTGGGGTGCTGCCTGGGGATGGTGGACTAGTAACATCTGCATTGAAATATGATTGACTGCTCGGCTACACCTTCCCCTCTGGTACTGTAATGCTCCTTGTTGTTACCATGGACTGGCAGTGAATTGACTAAAAGTACATTTCTGATGCACAACTAGAGGTAGATGCGTACGTAGTTTGCATACATCTTGGATCAAACGTATTATAGTCCCAATGGGCCTATCTATATTGCCTTAGGCAGGGGTTCCCAACCAGGTTTAATAGGACCCGTATGGGTACTTGGCCTATCCACAGGGGGTACTTGAGAAGACTTATGAGACCATAGGCTTACTGGTCAAATGCACATGAGGGGGTACTTCAGGGGAACTCTGGGCAGAGCAAAATTCAGTTGGTGGTACAGTAACCGAAAAAGGGTTGGGAACCACTGGCCAAAAGGTTGATATTTGGCTGCACTGTGCTTTGAAAGGCAGGTGAGCTGTAGAAAGTATTGGCCTGCTGTAGGACAGATGATGTTAAAGAGATTCTAACCATCTAGAACAGTCCTTCCTGTTCTCGAGTCACAGGGATGCCTTTTGAATGTGTGTGTTCAAGGACATAACAGCTTGTTTGTTTGTCCAGAGTCCAGACCATATGTTTTTATTCCAATAACAACTCTGTCCTTCTCTCTCCTCAGTCCCGCTGGTTCTGGGACGCTTACTTCAGCTCCATGAAGGCCATCGGCATGACAACGCTTCAGATCATCAATGACCGCATCTACCCCTATGCTGCACGCTCCTACGAACAGTGGAACAACCCCCCTGTGGTGGTGAGGATACCTCTCGTTGGTATTTCTTTAAAGAGTGGAAAGATGTGTTTTAGGCTAGATGTGTTCAACATGATTGGATACATCAAAAGTCTTCCACTGGAGCCTGCTATAATCTATGCCCCTCGAGCCTACACCATTGATAATGTTATTGTGTTTTACTGTGGTGACCCACTGAATCTTCTTAGACATATGAGTCATATTTATGGGGGTGCAGTCTGCAGTGTGTGGTATTGATGTGTGACCTGACACTACGGTGCTGGCCTCACAAAACAGAAAAACACAGTGACCGACTCCCACAGTGGCAGATATGAAACAGTTTTCCCAGCATGCTGTATTTCCCTGGTAAGTCTTTCCCAGAGTATTGGCCGAGTGGCAGGGCAGCTTCCTCCTCTTTATAGCGCCCTCTCTCCACACATGTAGCCTAGCCTAGTGGTCTTTGGCTGCTTGGTAAACACCCAGTACTGCTGAAACAGCCAGTGAGTTTGTGTCAGCAGTTCTGTACTGGGAGGATGCCTCCAGTGCGGTGAAAAATACGTGCCTTAGTGTTTGAGTCATTGTGTGTATGTGCGTGAGAGAGAGAGGGAACACTGTTTAAGGAGAATGGAGGGCGGCGCTGCATGTGGTGTCTTTGGGGACTGCAGCACACACATTCTCCTTAAACAGTGTTCTCTCGCTCTCTCACGCACGTGTGTGTGTGTGTGTAACCTCTCTTTGGTTGTGGGAGTGTGGGGATGCAGACAGCTTGGCTCAGCTACCACCTCTCAGGGGCTGTTAATCAGCCCAGCCTGATCTGCTGCAGTCCCCAAAGACACCACATGCAGCTCCGCCCTCCATCTATCCCTACCTCCCTCCCTCTGTCTGTCTGTCTGTCTGTCTGTCTGTCTGTCTGTGGGGTAGAGAAGGGGGGCCCATGTTCCTCCTTATTGGACAGGCCTACCCAGTCCTACCAATGGTTGGTGATATGTGAGCCAGTCAGGTTATGTTGGTCTGAACAAGTCAAGTCACACTGACTCTGACTAAAGTTATGTTTACAATGCTTGGCTTCTCAGAGTAATTCAAAGCTCTACAACACTTTAGGACTAAGGACTTTTTACTCAAGCAACTGCTCAATCACAGCCAGTATTGCCTTTTTTTTGGAGCGGGTAGCTGGTTAATCAACAGTTACACTTGACATTACCCACCTCTCTCTGTCAGAAACTCCTGTCTGCTTTTTTTCCCAACTAATCGTCATCATTTATGTCTGCTGTCTCGGTCCCAGCGCACAAGAGGTTAATTGTGCAGGGCCACAGACCCATTACCATTCCAATGCTGGAGAAGTGCTATCTCTACGTATTCAGTGGAAACACGTCGAGCAGAATTGGAACAGAACACTAAATAAATCAAGCAGGTTTTTTTTTTCTCTGCTGTTCTGTATCCTTCGTTCGGGGTCATAATTGAAAGCACATTTCACAGGCTCTTTGCTAGTAGCAGTGCCTTTAGAAGGGTTGTCAGGCTAGGGTGGGACAGACGGGCTGCTTTTTGTTTGGCAGTAGTGGGCATAGTTGTAAGACAGGTAATCCTGTTCCGCCTTTGAAAGGTGGTTGAAGGTTTTTAAGATACTTTGTATCTTAGGGGTCTTTCATATCAAATTGGTTTGGAGTGGGGTTTTTTCTGAACTCTGGCACTTTTTCGCTCTTAGTTCGGTTCGTTTGGACTGGTGTGAACCCTCCATGCTTGGGAGTGCTCTAAACAACGCATCGTGGTTTGCTAAAAAAACGTGGTCTCGGTCCAATTAATTACACCTTTCATAGTAATGAATATTCATGGTAAATGGGAACTGATTATTTATTTAGCTTGACCTTTGGTTTCTAGAGGACATCTAACATTTCCATTTAGGCTAAGTCGGGGCTTGTTCAGTGGTTTAAATGGGCCAAGAAACCTGGCCAGACAATTCCTTCACTGGCAGAGAGCAGATGCCTGCACTGTGAATGTGCTCATATCAGGACTCTTGAGAAGATGTGACGGCTGCACTATCTCTGCTTCTCCTAATCCCTGGTAGGCAATCATCACTCACATTATTCTGATCCAACAGTTTTCTGTCCATCAGCTTCAAAGTCCAGGGATGGAATTCAAATCTTTCTCAATAGAACCAACCGGCAACCTCACTTCGATCTGGGTTCCATTTTGGCCTTACTCGCTGTTTTGACACACGCATGCATACATGTATGTGCATCCACACACACACACACACACACACACACACACACACACACACACACACACACACACACCACACAAATCAAAGGCCCCATGCTGGCTAGATGGACTTGCTGCCAGTCATCACTGGAGCGGCTGTTAGGAAAGGGAAAGGGGGATAACTAGTCAGTTGTACAACTGAATGCATTCAACTGAAATGTGTCTTCTGAATTTAACCCAACCCCTCTTACTCCCACTTCACCTTGGGAAATCATTTGTTATTGAGTAGAAAACACTGTGTTTGTCCAAAACATTCAAATGCCACGTTGGTCTAAATGCTGCATTATGAGGATGTTTACATGGATTTGCGTTGATCTACTTTTCCAAACACTACCGCAATAATGTGTAGCCTAAATCCCCCAAATGGCTGCATGTTTCCGTTTGTGGAAATTGAGCATTGGAACCAGTGAACTCATTTTAACTGAGCTAATTAACATCGGAGAAGTGGCTGTCTTTCTTTCATCCTGTTTCTTTCATTTGACTAATGACTTAAGTGGTCCCTTTCCTCATCTATTCATCTCACCACTTATGTGTCACCGTGTTACTTTCATTATTTCCCCTCTGCTTGTATGTAAGTGTCACACCACCACAGAGACGTTTCCATTTGCTAGTAAAGTTGTTATTGATTTTTATTGGTGAGGAATGACTGATGTAGGGTATATAGGGTGACCATGTTTATGGTGACAGACATGGTGGACGCTGTTGGAAGAGCCACAGAAACACCAGTCTGTTTGGAACCACCTGCCTACAGCAGAACAGAGAAGCACTTCAAGAAGCCCACAGTTTTATTTCAAATCTCCATTCCCTCCCTATGAGGTTAGAACATCTCTCTAGTGGCAGGTCTGGAGGCTATGGGGGGCCTTTGATACAGTTGATTAAGTCAGCTGCAACCTCCTTTATTTGAGAATGCTACTGTTGTAGTGTTTGACAGTTAATTAAGGGTTAAAACCACATAATAACATAATGCTACTGCTATCAGAGAACGGAAGCGTTGAAGTTGACACTGTAGATGATCTAACCTGCATTGTAGGCCACTTTAAGCTGCTGCAGTGAGTCCCTTCTGTGTCGCATGTCCACAAATTGTTACTGTTGTGTAATCACATTACTCAAAATGTCATTTGTTGTCTATATGTTAGTTTAGAGGACTGGATTGAGTGTATCTCTTTGTCTCCCCGTGTGTGTGTGTGTGTGTGTGTATGTCTCCTTGTGTGTGTCACTGCATCAGAGGGCTCTCTGCACTGCCACTATTTCTTTTACAGCGTCACTTGATCTAGGCTAGGGCCTGTGCATCTTCCACAGTTAACGGGCCATTTTAAGACGGGGCCAGGAAGAGGAGCCAAGTCCCACACTGGCAGTAGACAGCCGCCGACACCGTTGCCTACGTCCCCCTCTCTCTCCCCTGCCCCGCTAGAACTCATCTGGACCCCTGCTGCATGGAGCTCACCAGAGCTTCATGATAAAACACCCTTATAACATCCCAAAGGAGCAGTGTAGAAACTGCAGTAGGGGCCAAGACTGCCACTTCTTCGAAATCGTAAAAAAATCTATTGCCAAGTCATAGTGTGTGGACTCAATTTACACACGTACCTGAGATGAGGGTGGAGCCTCGCATGCAAAACGTAATTGACTGCTCTTTGTCTGTCGTCTGTCTGTCTGTCTTACACACTCTCTAAGCTGTGCTCCTGAAGCAGCTCAGCTACCGCTCGGTTTTTATAGTGTGCTTGGCATTCCAGACCACTTCTCGCTGGGTGCCTGGCATTCCCGGTTGTGAGTCTATTAATCTTACAAATAAATGAATAGATGATTCCTGTTCCCTAGTAAAACCATAGTCTGGAAATCACTGCAGGTGACCTCACTGCTGAATCAAGCAATGGCATGATAGCTTAAATCACGATGGAAAACGTGCCACGGGCCAGGATGGCAGACAGATGAAGCTAGCTAGGCATACGTCTGCATTGTAGGAGACTGATTCTAAACTTTGCTTTTGTGTTTTTTCTCTTGTCCTCTGTAGAAGTGGTCGAGTGTGAACAGCCCCCTGTTCCTGCCTCTCATCCCACCGAGGTCCCCAGGGTTCACTGCTGTGGTGCTGACCTATGACCGCATCGAGAGCCTCTTCCGGGTCATCACTGAGATCGCCAAGGTTCCCAGCCTGGCCAAGCTACTGGTGGTGTGGAACAACCAGAACAAGAGTCCCCCTGACGGTGAGCCCTAGGCTGTATTCATTAGCGCACACCGTAGCATAACATTTTGCTACAGAACACTTAAAAAATAAAAATAATAATACGTTTCTTATTGGACAGGTTCAGGTAGTGCCTCTCCATTTTGGTAAATGTTCTTCTGTTTGGTTTCTAGTGAATACACCCCTGATTCTGACCCTCCCTTCCCTAAACTGTTCATTAAAAACCATTATTGATTCAAATATTAACCTTAAACAAGCACACCAGCAATAGGAGTTTACATGAGTTAACCTTTTCAGTGACAGCGATGATGCCATATTGGATATTCAACAATGGGACATTAGTGTTCTGTCAGATTGCCTTACTTCATAGCTACCATAGAGTCCAAATCAATGTTATCTCTGTTTAGAGATTGACTAAAGTTGGCAGATCGATACACACAAGGAATGGGAAAGTGGCTGAACACTCCAAGTTAACTGCCAACTTGATGAGAGAAGAAGTGAAGGTTATATCACCATGCCATTGTTTAATACCCAAAATGGAGCTCTTGATGTGTACCAGATGAGTGATAACAGCTTCAGCAGCCAAGACCCATCTCTCCATAAGTTTAGACACTGAAAAGCATGACATGCTCGAGGCTGGAGCCAAACCTCTCTCTGGCTTTGCTTCATGTTGAGAATCAGGAAACTGGAGCAACTCCGTGGCATGTTGCCACCAGTCGGACAGATAAAAATCCCCCTACCCACACCACTCGGTGCTGCAGCAGCAATCTCATTCTAACCTTCAGATGTCAACAGGTCTCCTCGGTACTGGCAAGCCAGACGACGTAGAGGCCTTTCATTCATGTTGATATACTGTCCTCTTACACCACACCTACAGACACTCCACTTCATCAAACAGAGTGCAGTGTTCTGCTAGTGCTGCCTGTCTGTCCTACCGCCACAGCCCTCATTTACAGCCCATTAGAGATGTGTCAGAGTAAGCTGATATTAGTCATTATTTATGTGGCTTTCGCTCTAATGATTCCTCTTAACGAGGCGATTAGGTATGCAGCTGTTTATGGCGCCCCTTATCACTGACAGCTCAGGGGACGGCAGGGAGAGAGCAGGGAATTAAATCTATCCTCTGCATAGAGTTGTGTAATGTAATGAAGCAGCGGGCCACTTTGAAGCTCCCTCTAATGGCCCAGTGTAGCCTTTGATTAGAGGCGTCAGTGGAGCCTGGCTGGAGCTTTGTGACCCATTAGAATTAACAAGGGGCCGTTCACGGGTCAACTAGGGGCCTTTGCTTGGGATGAGGATGGATTTCCTCCTCATCCTCACAAGGCCTGATTGTGTTTATTTCAAGCAGCCCTAAGCTGCCTCCTCAAGTCCTGCACGTTTGGCATTTTAACAAGGTGCTGCTGGCAGCTTAAGTCTTAGAGCACTAAGATAAAATAATACAATTCTATGTTGGACTTTATCTTCTGCTTCTGACATGCACAGAGATTGTACTGTTTGGTTGTCATGATTAACTTGATAGTTTATTTGTTCACTCATACAATCTTAGCGTTATGACCTGAAGTGACCTGTTTTTCACATCGGTCTAAGACCGTCATGAATGTCGAGTGAGTGCGTGTCTCTATCATTCTTCCACTATCCTCCCTCCCCTCCATCTCGGTCTGTTTCTCATAAACAGCTAACCCTGCCCTGGCTAGTTGGGAGTCCCCTAATAGCTGCAGTGCATGGAGACGGAGGTAACTACAGTAGAGATGGGGACTGCAGCAGGATTCTGTTCTTCTATAGTGGAGAGGATCTCTGCTGGTTAGCCCTGGAGAAGTCAGAAAAGTAGATGGGCTTCCAGCAGCCAGAAAATGTTGTTTCAGTTTGTGTGTTCAAACCGATACCAAAAGAAAAGGCCAGGCTCAGTCTGTACAATCAGAGCTAAGCTAATAACCTCTGTTTGGTGTTTTCCCCCTGCACTGCACTCATCTCCCAGCTCATGTTTGGAAAAGAGAATGGTGGGTGGGGGGGGGGGGGGAGAGGAGAGGAAAGCGCTTGAATATATCACAGCAGTTCTCTCGTTGACAGTTTAGTGTGGAGACGTTCAGAGCTCGTCGGTCAGTTGGGAGCGCCGCCTGCCTGTCAGACCCCAGTTAAAGCCTTAATGGGGTGACACATTCTGTGCCATCTGTCTGACACTGCTCCGTGCCATGGACACTTCCCAAGCTCACTAAACACTACTTTTAAAAAAGCTAACTTTGTTGCTCTGCCTTGAGAGGAATCTTGGTGTGGTCAGGCTTGCACATGATTCAAGTTGCCGTTGCGATTCAAGTCAGTGATTGTAGTTTTACTGCTAGCACACTGTTTTCCACTAGGATTGCCATTTTGAAATGTCTCCCTTGATGGCAACCCAACTCCACTCATCTCCAACTGAAGTCTAGATGTTAGTTTGACCTATAAAACTGGCAGTCTAATTTGATGTGGTAGGTGATGCAATATACAGTATACTGTCAGATTTGGAATGTGAGGAAATCATTTTCATAGTTAATGTCTTGCAGCTTTTCAAGGATCACACAGTGTTAACTGACCCATTTGCCAAGGCCTCCATTGCATTGATAGTATGGATTTTATATGACCTGTCTGTACAATGTAGGCGTATCTCACTCATATTCCCATTGTCTCTGTCCCTCTGTTAGAGTCTCTATGGCCAAAGATTGGCGTACCTCTCAAGGTGGTGCGCACCAAAGAGAACAAGCTCAGCAACCGCTTCTTCCCCTACGACGAGATCGAGACGGAGGCTGTGCTGGCCATCGATGACGACATCATCATGCTGACGTCTGACGAACTGCAGTTTGGCTACGAGGTGAGAGAGAGGATACTCTGTATCTCGCCTGGGAGTTTTCACCCCAAATGTTTCACCTTGACCTTGGGCTTAGTACATTCATACTCCCTTGATGGCAGGTCAACGCTGGCCACTTAGAGATGACCCCAGAGTTTAAACTCATCCAGGGAGCTTAAGTCGGCCTCCAGTAGTGGTATATGGGCTGCCTGGGGCTGGAGATGTGTTTGATGTGTGATGGATGGTGACAGGCCAGAGCTGATGCTGTCCATGACTACAGCCCGGCCTGGCACTCACCTGAAGGCATTTAGGACCTATTGAGACAATTGAGGACAATTTGAGGATAATGACATGAAATGAGAGGCAGGTTGCTGTGGGGAAGGAAGTCTGTCTGGCTCTACTGCCTCTCGCTGGGTCCAATAGCAGGACAGGCTGCTGGCTGCTGGGCTCAGGTATCCAGTCTCCACACACTGCTCTGCCCATCACAGACAGGGCATGTAGCCTTCATCTCTTTACAGAGTGAACCTTGGGGCTCAAAGAATCTCAGTGATGGCGGTCTTCTAACACTACCTTGGGGCGGCAGGTAGCTTAGTGGTTAAGAGCGTTGTGCCAGTAACCGAAAGGTCGCTGGTTCTAATCCCCGAGCCGACTAGGTGAAAAATCTGTCGATGTGCCCTTGAGCAAGGCACTTAACCCTAATTGCTCCTGTAAGTCGCTCTGGATAAGAGCGTCTGCTAAATGACTAAAATGTAAATGTAAAATGTAAGATGAGAGGAGGCTACTTGGAACGTTTTTAGTGTTGCCTAACTCCAGTAACTTGTAATTTTCCCCAAATTACTGGAAAACCTGGGAATTTGGGGAAAGTTACCAATTTTGCCACCCTAAAGGTATGTGTCTAACCATCTCTTTCCCCCGCCATCCCCCTCAGGTGTGGAGGGAGTTCTCAGACCGGCTGGTGGGGTACCCGGGTCGGCTCCACCTGTGGGACCATGAGATGGGGAAGTGGAAGTACGAGTCAGAGTGGACCAACGAAGTATCCATGGTTCTGACTGGAGCAGCCTTCTACCACAAGGTTAGCCTCAGACAGAACCCCCACCTCCCTCTGTCCCTCTGCCATGCCCAGTATATGGAGGGGGGCGGGGTTAGGTCACAGAGAGAGAGAAAGAGCAAGCGAGAGAGAGAGAGAGAGAGGGAAGAGTCATAGGTGAGGTTAGGTTATCTGTCTCACCGTCAACCAAAAGCTCTCCTTTTGATTCAAAGCAAATACTTCTGAGAAAACACATCCCTCTATTCAAAGGCATTCTGCTAAGGCAGAGGTTAGACTCATTTATCATATCACGAGTGAGTAGGATGACATAAAAAAAAAAAAAAATGTATTTCAGTATTTATCTGCATTAATGCCGTTTCCACTGCTTGCTGATTTTGATGTTGAGTGACACTGGCTTCTTTCCTTTCCAGTACTTTAACTACCTGTACACGTACAAGATGCCAGGAGACATCAAGAACTGGGTGGACGCCCATATGAACTGTGAGGATATCGCCATGAACTTCCTGGTGGCCAACATCACTGGCAAAGCCCCCATAAAGGTACAGTACAGTGCACAACGTTCTCACACCACCTGAACACAACAGTCCTACCCAACCCATTATGCTGACATTAGGTCATTAGGGGGTCAAATTCAATATTGGATGTTCACCAGAGCTATGGCTTGCATCCCAAATGGCATTATTTTCCCTATAATAGTGCACTACTTTTGACCAGAGCCCTATGGGCCCTGGTCCAAGTTAGTGAACTTCCTAGTTAATAGGGTGCCATTTGGGATGGAGCTACAGTGGGGGAAAAAAGTATTTAGTCAGCCACCAATTGTGCAAGTTCTCCCACTTAAAAAGATGAGAGAGGCCTGTAATTTTCATCATAGGTACACGTCAACTATGACAGACAAATTGAGGAAAAAAATTCCAGAAAATCACATTGTAGGATTTTTAATGAATTTATTTGCAAATTATGGTGGAAAATAAGTATTTGGTCACCTACAAACAAGCAAGATTTCTGGCTCTCACAGACCTGTAACTTCTTCTTTAAGAGGCTCCTCTGTCCTCCACTCGTTACCTGTATTAATGGCACCTGTTTGAACTTGTTATCAGTATAAAAGACACCTGTCCACAACCTCAAACAGTCACACTCCAAACTCCACTATGGCCAAGACCAAAGAGCTGTCAAAGGACACCAGAAACAAAATTGTAGACCTGCACCAGGCTGGGAAGACTGAATCTGCAATAGGTAAGCAGCTTGGTTTGAAGAAATCAACTGTGGGAGCAATTATTAGGAAATGGAAGACATATAAGACCACTGATAATCTCCCTCGATCTGGGGCTCCACGCAAGATCTCACCCCGTGGGGTCAAAATGATCACAAGAACGGTGAGCAAAAATCCCAGAACCACACGGGGGGACCTAGTGAATGACCTGCAGAGAGCTGGGACCAAAGTAACAAAGCCTACCATCAGTAACACACTACGCCGCCAGGGACTCAAATCCTGCAGTGCCAGACGTGTCCCCCTGCTTAAGCCAGTACATGTCCAGGCCCGTCTGAAGTTTGCTAGAGTGCATTTGGATGATCCAGAAGAGGATTGGGAGAATGTCATATGGTCAGATGAAACCAAAATAGAACTTTTTGGTAAAAACTCAACTCGTCGTGTTTGGAGGACAAAGAATGCTGAGTTGCATCCAAAGAACACCATACCTACTGTGAAGCATGGGGGTGGAAACATCATGCTTTGGGGCTGTTTTTCTGCAAAGGGACCAGGACGACTGATCCGTGTAAAGGAAAGAATGAATGGGGCCATGTATCGTGAGATTTTGAGTGAAAACCTCCTTCCATCAGCAAGGGTATTGAAGATGAAACGTGGCTGGGTCTTTCAGCATGGCAATGATCCCAAACACACCGCCCGGGCAACGAAGGAGTGGCTTCGTAAGAAGCATTTCAAGGTCCTGGAGTGGCCTAGCCAGTCTCCAGATCTCAACCCCATAGAAAATCTTTGGAGGGAGTTGAAAGTCTGTGTTGCCCAGCGACAGCCCCAAAACATCACTGCTCTAGAGGAGATCTGCATGGAGGAATGGGCCAAAATACCAGCAACAGTGTGTGAAAACCTTGTGAAGACTTACAGAAAACGTTTGACCTGTGTCATTGCCAACAAAGGGTATATAACAAAGTATTGAGAAACTTTTGTTATTGACCAAATACTTATTTTCCACCATCATTTGCAAATAAATTCATTAAAAATCCTACAATGTGATTTTCTGCATTTTTTTTTTTCATTTTGTCTGTCATAGTTGACGTGTACCTATGATGAAAATTACAGGCCTCTCTCATCTTTTTAAGCGGGAGAACTTGCACAATTGGTGGCTGACTAAATACTTTTTTTCCCCACTGTATGTTACTATATCAGTAGGAGCAGTACTAAAACATACACCACATATCAGGAAGCTGAAGGCCATAACTCCAACTCCACAGAGGTGGATACGTCCCAGAATGCAGCAATATTTGGTTTTTACAGTCCCGTCTTGACAGAGGCTCTGTCTCTGATCAGTTCTCACCCCTCTGTGCCCCCCGATACCTCCCCAATGCAGTGACCGTGTCCAGGTGCACAAGCAGCCCCTAAAGCCCAGCCTTAACCTCTCTTATCTGGGTGTCACTGACTGCCACTCCCCCTCCGACAATGTTTTTCTAAGCTCACCAGGGCTCACTTACCCCAAAGCAATGCCTACTCCCTCCCTCTCTCTGCGCCTGCAGTAGGCTAGCCCCCCACCCCACATATCTCCCACATGTCCTCCTCAGCACTGATCTCCAGTCTGGAGTAAGATGGACTGGTGGGGTGGGTAAGACGGAGTAAGGCCATACATCACCCCTTTAAAGAGCATACAGCTGTTTCTTCTCGGCACGCAAGCAGCATGCCCTGGGCTTTAATGACCACTCAGGTATACAGCAGCACAACATCCTCCCACAACCCAATTGCCCTCAATCACACTCTGCTGCTACAACCACTGCTGGACCTGCTTTCAAAACTAGCATGACTTTATCTAATGGGTTTATCAAATTCTAGTGGAGTGCGACTTAAAGGGATACTTCGGGATTTGGGCAATGAAGCTCTTTATCTACTTCCCCGGAGTTGGATGAACTCATGGATACCATTTTTATGTCTCTGTATCCAGTATGAAGGAAGTTAGAGGTAGTTTCGCAAGCAAATGCTAACTAGCATTAGCGCAATGACTGGAAGTCTATGGTATCTGCTAGCAATTGCGCTAACGCTAGTTATCAACTTCCTTCAAACTGCATGCAGAGACATAAAAATGGTATCCATGGGTTCATCTGACTCTGGGGAAGTAGATAAAGGGCCTCATTGCCAAAATCCCGAAGTATCCCTTTAAGCAATACTATGATGGTTATGGACTTCTCTCATCAGCACAGGGATTTGATCTCCACACACAGTAGATGCCGTACTGTACGGTTTTTAGTTGCGTAGCAATTGGGGAATGGTAGATTAACAGATTGTAAAGGTCACTGTCCTGGTTCCATTTAGGTGACCCCAAGGAAGAAGTTCAAGTGTCCTGAGTGCACAGCCATTGACGGTCTGTCCCTGGACCAGACACACATGGTAGAGAGGTAGGTCCTGCACTGAGCATGCTCATCACCTAGCAACTCTAGAAATTGTGTGTATATGCCAAATCAATATTCATAGAGGAAGTAGTGGATTTACAATATCTGGACGTGTTATTTTTCTGTGGTTGATTGCCTGAAATTGTTAACGCCGGTAACTTCTGTTCACTTCTCCAGATCGGAGTGCATCAACAAGTTTGCGTCGGTGTTTGGCACCATGCCCCTGAAGGTAGTGGAACACCGTGCAGACCCAGTCCTCTACAAGGACGACTTCCCAGAGAAGCTCAAGAGTTTCCCCAACATCGGCAGTCTCTGACCGGACAGGGTTGTGGCCCTACAACCCCCAGACACCCATACATACCCAGCATCTAGTTCAGGGGAGACATAAACTCTTATATCTCTGTCATATAGAACTATCTGGAAGGTTGTTGTTGATCTCTGTAGGGTGGTGTGGGGGTGGGAGCCTGTATTGTTACCTTTCCTAAAGACTGGTTTGTAGTGGCTGTAAGTCACTCTGGATAAGAGCGTCTGCTAAATGACGAAAATGTAAAATGTAGTGAAAGTGGTGAGAGGTTAGGGGTGTG
Source organism: Coregonus lavaretus (assembly GCF_964263955.1). NCBI lineage: Eukaryota > Metazoa > Chordata > Actinopteri > Salmoniformes > Salmonidae > Coregonus > Coregonus lavaretus. The sequence goes on from NC_140024.1 coordinate 18,535,223, forward strand.
TGCTCATTGGTTGACTGGACAGAATCCACTGCGCTGGAGATGAATCCACTGTGCGACTGAGAGATGACTAAGCTATGGCCACCATTACTACTGTATTAGAGCCAGAGGCCCCGTGGGCTCTTTGGCTGATCTGGGATCGGTGTATATAAATCACAGCAGTGCTAGATTTTAATGTAGCATGGTGAGTCAGGAACACTGTCTGCCAAGCACATGGGGGAGGGGGATGTGTAATATGTTGAAACCCCATAGAAATAATATATCCCATGTCATTTATCTGATGAATTTTTTAAATGATAAATAGATGAAAAACAAGCTAGTGTTAGAGGGTGCTTCTCGACAAAGATCATTTCATGGCATGAGCTATTTCATGTGGTTAGTGTGAGCACTGCAGAGGTGCATGGTCAGCTTTCTCTGCATAGAGGACATATTGCGAATAATATGTACACAATATATATTTAATGCCAATTGTTCTACTGCTAACACTTTTCAAAAGAATGACCGGTATCTGGACATTTTAATTACTTTTTTTAAAGTGTTGTGCTGCATAATATCTAACTATTGCAGTAACATCTAGTCTGGTATAGTAGTGAAGCTACTTTAATTAATGTGGTGACATTGGACTGTCTGCTTCATGGAGATGTCTCTTTTTGTTTTATCCTACTGTTAGAAGTCTGTGTAGGCTTGCTCATCTCTCCTAGCGTTTCAAGTTCAAGTCAGCACACACTTTTTAAGATGTCAATATTGCCTTTGTTTTAGTTTTTTACATTCATAAGAATTGTTTGTGATAAATGTGTCCCAAAATATATATATATAATTACTTTGTAAAGAAATTGACGAAATACATGCTAAATAAAGATAATGTTTTTCATAGCCATTTTATTGGCCTGTGATTAGGGAAAGGAACACTGGCACTGCCTCGCTCCAACCAAGGTGCATGAATTGAGGAGGAAACTGAAGTGAAGAGGAAATTCAGCTACTGGAGAACAGAGGAAGTTGAAAAAAGTGATGTCATCGGAAGTGTTCTAGATGTGGAAGACGATGTTGTATGCATGTTTACTGGAGTGTGTTTCTCAGTATGCACAGGCAGCAGTAGCAGGCCTCTGTCCGTCTCGCGCTCTACTCTGTCCTCCTCCATTCGGATTTGGTGAAAGCCCATGTCTGACCAGGGCAGTTGTGACAGCCAGGCCGTGTGCAGCACCACTGTTCAGCCTCACCGGTCACCTGTTGTTAATATACGCTCCCTAATCCACCCTGTACAATGGCAGTAGTTCAAAAGGGCGCTGTTAGTATTCTTGTCGACTTCAATTAGCGTGACATTCTTAGGGATTGTGCGATCTCATTTCAGCCCTCATCTAAAATACAGAGGGATTTTAGGCTGTCTCTGCAAGTGACACAATCATGAAACACATATGAGGTAGCTGATATGTAATGAAAGAAGATGGACATGTTTATTTTTTTTGTAACCCTCTAGATTTTTATTGATGCCTCACCCCTCCCGCCTAATTATATAAACATCAGTATAAACAGAACAACACCACAATCTAAAAAATATCCACACGTTATTACGATTAGATGTTACCCATTGCTGCAGGACATTGTAAAAACTGCTACTCTTAATGAATGATGTCTGCAGTAGCACCATTCCCACCACACAACAGCATAGAAAAATGTACAAATATTGAGCGCTGACATTGACTAAATGTGTTTATCGATTGTTTAAAGGTCCAATGCAGCTGTTATCGTGACATCAACTCATTTCTGGTTAACAATAGAGTACCTTACTGTGATTTCAATTAAAATGGTGAAGAAGAAGCAAAAATAACTTCTTAGCAAAGCGCAATTTCTCAAGCAATAATTTTTCTAGACTGTCTGGGAGTGGTGTGAGTGGGGAGGGGAGAACTGAACACTAGCTGTTATTGGCAGAGCGGGTTGGAACTCTCTTAATTGTGTATTAACTAATTTTACGGCCTGGTTATGACACCAGGCAGGTCAAAACTCCCTCCAACCAAAACAGGCTGATATTTCAGGCAATCTTTTCAAACAGCTCTTACACTGAAAGGGCATTATCATTTTCACCATTTCACAGTATTATTCCAACCTCAGTGTGGAAATATATATATATAAATGTGTGTATATACAGTATATAGAAAACCAGGAAAATCACGTTTTTGACTGCACTGGACCTTTAAAGAATTTGGCGGGAACAATATGAAATCACTCATTGTGACAATTTAAGCTGCACTTCAATTATCCATTAAAAAAATTGTACTTTGTTTTTTTTGTGTGTGTGTTTCTTAAATAAGTATGTGATGAACAACAGTTTTGCTCTCAATGCTTGTAAAACAATTTTCTAAAATATGTAAGTGCAATAACTTACTGTACTATAGTAACTCACACAGAATATATATGAGAACATGAACACAACAAGTAAAAGTATACCATCATTATTTAAAAAGCCGTACAATATAGCTTAAAGCCTCAAAAACCTTTGGAAATATTTGGAAACTCAATAAACCAAGAACACCCACCTCCTTCAAAATAAATCACTCAAATAGCAACCCACAAGTATCTCACAAAGATAAAGCAATACTTTACATCAAATTTGTAACATTTCAAGGGTCTTTGTAAATTACTGTAAATCAGTCCAATTTACATTTACATGTTTTTACATGCACACACAACACACAGTTTTATATTATAATAAGTATTTACTTATTTTATTGCCCTGCTTCAGTAGTATTAGAAATGATAGGGGTGGTGTGAAAGGTGACATCATCACCGAGGGACAGACTGGGACCCCTGCAGGCTACAACAGGATGAGCTGATATACAAAGCCGTTTCGCAAATACTTAAATTCTGCATATCTGATCAGTTAAGGCCTTAAGGTCTAAGGCAAGCTGTGCCTCGATTGGGGTAGATGAGAAAGAGAATACAGTATTTACGTATTTACCTGTAATTCATCCAAGAAGGCTTCATAAGGGATTGTACGTTTCTGCAGTCTGTAACACTGAGCTTTCGGTTTTGTCCTTTTCAATCAATAGAGAACTGCAGATAACAGAAAATGTCTATAAATAAAGAAATTAAAATGTTTGCAAAAACATGACGAAAACGGTAAACAAATCAACTCCGTGTCGACCTGAGCTTCATGTGTGTTTGAGCTCTGAGAAGCACCCAACCCAGCACTGTAAACCCCCCAGAGGCAGCTATAGGCCAACCTGGAGCACAGGGCCACAGGCGGCTCTGTCTGTTCTGTCACAGAATCCCAGAAAGAATCCCTGTCCACAGATGTCCCAGTGTTAATTAAAAGGCTGCAGCCTGGCTATGCGGCTGTGTATGGCCTTAGTGCCGGAGGGGCCAGGCATTCGGCCAGAGGAGTGAGAGGGAGAGATACCCAGTGCAGTGTGGGGGCTTCTTTGAAAGCTGAGCCATGACAGCTGAGGCGAAGCATGTGCGAGGCATGTTTGTTTTGCATTTATCCCTTGAGCGCAGCTGTGTGCACTGTCCTTTTCCCAGAACACCGGAACGCCGCGGCCCGTTCGCACTCCCAGCAACCCCTTAGAACGGCCTATGAGAGCACAGGGGCCCCATCTCCAAATCTCAGAGGAGCACCTCCAAACACTGAGAGACAAGCCATGTTGTCAGCAGCATGTCCATGCATTAGGCTTGAACTGCCATGTAAAACTGGATCCAATCTGAGTCGTCATTTGGAAAGGGTTTCTGACCCACTGTTTCTAGACGCTGACAGTTCATCCTGGATCATACATAACACTATATCCTAGCAGAGCTACCTAGTGAAAGGGGAAATAATGTGGCTTATGTTAGGGAATTGCAGATGGATTCTCCTCTTATGGTGCAGGGGGTATCATATTTGGCTTCAAATCTATGAGACCTTTTGTTTTGACTTGATCCAAATGGGACCTTGGGAAAACAGAAAGCCCATAATGCATAACATGATGGAACACGTCTACTATTTCTGTCACCTCCGCAAATCGTGACATGGAGCCATCGAATGCACGGATGCCAGTTTGCCCCCCACATTGTTCCATGTCCACACTGAGGCACAGGGACGGGGGATCCGGTTGTTGCCAGGGGGGCTATGACGGGAGGGACGGGGGGGATCTGTTTGTTGCTGGGGGGGGGGGGGGGGCTCTGGTTGTTGCCAGGGGAGGGGAGGATGTGTTTGTTGCCGGGGGGGGGGGGGGGGGGGGGGGGGGGGGGTAATCGGATCCTCATCCTGACATGCTGGTGGTTTTTCTTGAAATGGTCCTGCTCAGACCCCATGCCTAAAAGTTAATGATGCCGGGCTCAAAATTCAGCCTGCTCAACCCAAGTCGTCATGCTAAAGCTGTCAGGAGGACAGCAGGCCGCGGAGAATGAGGAATTTCTAACAACATATGTCTACTATCATTAGTAAAGTAATCATGTTGATGCAAACATGGCAATAACGTCTTGAGAACAGAATGAATTGCACTGGGTTGGCAGGGCAGATGTACATGGCTGCTAGATGCTTAGCTGTTTCACAGCTCTGTGCTAGAGTGCTATCCAGTCTTTTTCACAGCCTGCTGCTCTGACACCTCTCTCATGGGATGCAGCCTCCACATCCTTTACACACCGTCAGGAAATTCAGCACTGAACTTACATGTGTCTCTAACAGCGTATGGCCATACATTGCATCTGGGACTGAGAGATGCATAAGAGCACATTGGTTTTGGAACAGAGTGGAGCTGCTAAGTGCCTGCTGATGGCGCTCTCCAAGAGGAAAATAAACAGTGAGTGAGAGATGGAATAAAGTTGTACAGTACACGTTCCCCCAAGTCCATCATGACCTGCAGCCAATTCACAGCCCTCCTCTGCCTCAACAAACTGTTTCACACGGATTCACTTCACAAGTCTCCTCCAAGTGGAAAGAAACCTGGGGTTCCTGGTATAAAACTGACCGACGGCTTATTTTGTGTGGAGAGAAAGTAATACTTCTAACAAAAGCACGAAAGGTTCTCCTCTGAGAATACCATCCCACTATAGACCTGTCAGCTCAGCTGACAGTCAAAGTGAGGCTTTGCATGAAAAGAGACAGTGGTCAACATTGACATCCTTAGTCAGCATCTTATTATCCCCCTCAGAAACTGTCTGTATAATCTACACTGCCTCTCTGCTGTTCAAGGCTGCCGCTGGGTGTTATTTCTGGCAATGGGACTGGAGGGCACTTTTCCTGTAACTCCCTAGGTGGAAATGCGAGGTGAGGAAATGCCAAGGGAGGAAATGGCATGTCCACTTTGAATCTCCTCCTGCAAACAGAGCTGAGCCTGTCTGACGCTCCCAGGCCCTGTAGCCCCAGACCCAGCAGGCCTGCTGTGCCCCTCTCTCACACTCACACACACCACTTCCTTGTCCCCGTCCCATTTAAATGTTGGAAGGTGGCACCAACCTAAAGTATGCTAGTGCTGACCATGCAAACCAGAAACAGTTAGCTACCTTTGAAATGGTTTACCTCTTTCCGAAACTGAAGAATATGACTGATTTTACCAGCATTCTTTCAGTTAGTCTGACAGAGGTGGATCGGCTTTGGGCTTGACCGTTACCTACACCCCTCTCCTTGAAGTAATGCTGACCAAAATGACCTAAGGAAACCCAAATGTACACACAGACCCAAATCAGGCCAAATGTATGTAAATATGTGAATATCAGTTTGCAGTTTATGTGGAGAGAATAGTTGCATTTGCAAACGGTCTGACAGAAAGGGACAAGGGATTCTGTGATAAAACCAGGATCAAAAAGAATTTTAAAAATACACACTTAAAATTTAAATACCGGAAAACAAGAAAGTATAACAACACCTGAACAGAAAAAGCTATATTGACACTCAATAGCAGGTGTGTTAGCGGTCGCATCTCAAGATCTGTACAAACAGCATTACCTGTATTAACTGAATAAGTGCAGGGATTGGTTCAAATCTATTCAGCTATTTTTTTTCTTTTTGTTGTGTTTTAGTTTATAATTACTGTATAACCAGCACATTGTTTCCAACAAGCAACCAATTAATTTGTCTCTTGAAGGATTCTCGATTTCCTGCCTCTCACCTCATGCTTTGACTAACTGATTGACTGACTGAATGTTGTTCATCTCTGATGTCCACTGGTCTCTCCCATCAGAGACACAAAGTAAAGAAGTCCATTGTCCAGATCTCCTTTCTCTCCTCTTCAGCAATTTGCTATGGCTTTTATCATCATTAGTATTTTAGATTATCAATATTTCTGTTATAGTAGCACAGACTGCCTCCCCTATCTGCTTTGGCTTGGTTTGGACGTGGTGGGGTTCCCAGAGGCCCGTCCTGCTGCTGTTGAGGCATCATGTTGCCCAGGAGATGGCTGCACTGTGCTCCTTGGCCTTCATGCGCAAGGCGGCGATGCTGGAGGACTTGCGGTCCGGGTCCATGCTGTTCAAATCGTACCCGTTGATCCCTGACCCCATGCCAGGACCCCCAAACAGGCTGCCCATGTGCGTCTGTCCCATGTGACCCCCAGGGTTCGGGACGCCCAGGAAGTCAGATACGCCGCTGCCGGAGTGAGGGTGAGGGGTCATACAGGACGTGACTGTGTCACAGGGCACTACGCAGCCTGGTACAGGAGACGCTCCGCTGCCGCCACCAATCCATGATGGGTTCTGGATCTGAAACGCAAAGAGAGGACAGGGTCACTGTAAATACCAAAACTATTTGGGTGAGTCAGTGCTTAGTTTTTTCAGACACCCTCTGTGGACTGAATATAATTATAAAGTAGGCCTATTGCAGAATGAAGGATGTGTGATGTGTGTGTGACAGTCCTGTTTACAAACAAAAGCACCAACCTAGGATACTAATGCAATAAAGCACAAGTTGCACAATTATTTAAGGTCATGTTTAGCTTCTGCAGTAAAGTTCATCATTCGACATCGCTCACTCCCCAAAAAAGTATTATCTTGAGCACCAGTCTTCACGTGTCTCTTCCTCGGTATAGCGCCCGGCGCGCACAATGGCCTAAAGACGAGGTAGACCTTTTATGGTAAAACCCTTTACAAATAGGCTAAGAAGATCAAGAAGCCTACGATACTCACCATGGTCTGTCAAATCGACTTGAATGATTAATTAACCTATCAACTCTGTGGAGCAACGTTCACATCATAGTCTACTTATCCATAGCCCAATATTTTAATGTTGAAAACCCTATTGTAGTGTTGCTGCTAGGTAGATACATAAGTTGAAGGGAAAGACATTTCCCTCCTACCTCAGTCCTTCAACACCTTGCCTGGCTGTTTTAGTAATCTCCATGCTTCCTGTCACCCTCCTCCACAGACGGAGAGAGAGATGCGGTGGTCAGGGAGCTGATAGGGATGTGGGTGTGGGGGTGTGGGTGTTTGAGATGGGGGCCGGGGTAGTGGTGCTGGAGACTCGCATGGAGTGGCCAGATGTGCACAGAACTGCATTCCACAGCATCACACACACACACACACACACACACACACACACACACACACACACACACACACACACACACACACACCTGCCCTCTGACCCTCTGTGCAGATGAATAATAAATGGAGGGTTCTCTGGGTCTATGTGAGGGTGTGTCTGGCCTGTCACTGGAGCCAGGCTGACCTCACTCTCTGGGGGGCAGACAGAGAGAGGAGAGAACAGGAAGAGGAGCTGCCTCATCTGGGCTTGCTGATCTGTCATTGCATCACAGAGAAAGGCCTCCCCCTCAGCTTGAACTGCTCTCTCAAATCCTTTGTCTGTAACACCCATAAGATGTAAGTAACCCCACTCTGCTCCTCCAAGGCCTCCACCATGATAGCTGATGGGTGATGAGCATTCTGGCACAAATGGTTGCTGTGTTTCATCCAAACTTAAACAAAATGTAAGCATTTTGTTTGAGCATTTGAAAAAAACGCTATGTAAATACGTTCAATTACTGTATTATTTATTATTATTTTTACCTGTGCATAGTTCTCAGGTCTGGCTAGAAGAGGCAGCTCGTACGCCGTGGAGAAGTGTGTCCTGACTTGCTGCATCTGACCAAAGCGCTCCCTCTTCCTCCATTTGGCTCGGCGATTCTGGAACCACACCTGCTGGGCAAAGGTCAGGACTGAGTCACATAGTCACATAGGATCCATAGATACCTATAGTTACATTTTTAGAGCATAGTTCAAAGAAGAAGATAGTCATACATGTTTTCCCTGAACATCCAATAGAACTCAAATAATATGTAGGCCTACAGTACAATATACATAGCACATAACTTGCACAAACACTGTTGTGATTATAATTGTGGCGCTGCTCCGTGTCTTTGAGCTGTAAGGGGAGGAAAGAGACTGCCATGTGTCTCTTAGGCCTGGGGCTCAGTGTGTCAGTGAGGCTGGGTGAACTGTGGGTAAACACTGTACAGCAGCGTGGTCAGGCACCTGAGAAACAGTCCAGGAACCTCCAGGGTTGGCCTCACAGGGCGCTCATAGAGAAGGGGACTCTCTCTGCCCCTCAGCCCTGGGCCTTGGCCCGTGTGCATAGCTTATTTTTCACAGTCTCCCTCTCTCAGAGAAAGCAGAGACCTGGCTGGAGTTTGACGTCTCGGGGAGTTGACAGGCCATGTGAAGGCCTCCTCTGAGTTCCCTCCTATCAGCGCCATCAGCAGCAGGAGGCAGGAGGTTGGGATGGAGGGGGAGATGTGGAGGGGAGATGGGGGAGTGGGGGAGTCAGTGGGGGCCGGGGCGGAGTTAGTACTGGACCAGTAATCCTGAAGCTTTAAACTATAACTTTCCACCACATCTCAGGAGAATGCCTTTCTGATAGATGCAAATAACACTATTCTTTTCTCTATGGAAAAAGGGTTCTGAGGATCACAGCCAAACGACTGTGCTATCTGCACAGACATCAATGTGCCGAAACTCTTAGTGGAAAAAAGTGAAAGTATGCGCTGCTCTGTAGATAAAGCAAGCTTAAAGTCTCAAAAGCAGCCAGAAATTCCTTTCCCTGTGATCCCTCTTCCTCTCAGATTAACTCCATCTATTTATTGATTCGCGAAGTGGAGGCCTATTCAAAGGGAGCGCCTCCTTTGTTTTGCAATCTTGATTTGTCACAGAGTTTGAACTTGGTTCTGAGGATGAGCCTTTGGTCAATCAGTTTGTGGTTTACACAGCCACTGATGTGCAATTTTCCCTTTCCGTCAACCAAGTACACATACACGTGCATACACACATACACACACACACATACACAGACTTTCGGAGGTATAATTAAAAAGAGGGTGAAATAATAAATCCGTTGGTCTGATTCCCTGGGCGGGGTGGGCAATCAGAGAGGAGAAGAGAGGAGAAAGGAAGGATCTCTAGGCCTCTAATACAGACAATGTGGAGAGGAGGTTTTCACTTGAGTACTCAAAACAAAACGTTTACAGACTCTTCCCTCCGTTCCTTTGTCTTCTGACAGGAACAGGCCAATTTTCTCATGACAAAAGTGTGCTGTAATTACTTTTGACATCTGAGCCTAAAACGGTTGTTTATTGAAAGCATTATTGTGTTTAAATTTCCATCAAAGCTGGTGAAAGTGATCTAAATAGAGTCAGTCTCAGATGGGCTTAGGCCTGGCGCCCTCCCCCACACAACGTCATAGGGCCTATCTCAGAGCTGGGTAACCTGATATCAGCCTGACTGTGATTGCACTTAATGTCAAGGCACAGAGCACAGAGAGCACTGTCCCTAAGCTTCACATCGTCTGTTTAGAAAGCTTTACTCACTGATTACACTGATACAGGGAATATATGGGCAGTATATGGTATCAGAACATTTTTGTGAGAGAGAACAAAAGTAGCACATTTCCCCCCCTTTTTCTTTCTGCCCCCTGACATTATTTCTATCTCTCCTCTGTCATTTATTATTTATTTATTTATTTATTTATTTCACTTACTCACACTCTTCCTCCCTCTATAAATCTGAGTAGGGAATTTGGGAAATTGAAAAGTGACATGGGAGAATGTTCAAATCAGAGCTTGTTTTCATTTTATGTTTAATTTCCTGACACCTAAACCCCTGGCTTTCCGATGCTCCCCCCTCCAACCCAGAGGAGCCACACAGACAAGAGAGAAGGACAGCTACGCTCCCTCCTCACCTCTCCTCTCCTCTCACTGCTGTCATCTGTCTCTTTCCTTCTCTCTCTGTCTTCATGTCTTTCTTTCAACAGTCTCACACAACCCAAATACTCACTAGCTTCTATTGCCAATGAAGCCCCTCATCAACTACAATTATAAATGATGTGGAGAAGAGATTGTAAAGAGTACGCTATGATAGTTGGATGGACTCACTCCTTGGTTCACATGCACCTTCTTCCTTTGTGTCTTTTGACAGTGACCCACCAGTAGAGCTGTTGATCATGTTGGGACAGTGAGTATCTATCTACCAACAGATACTGTTTGTTTGTGCTTTCTGTCCGACTTCTCCCTAGACAGGTTCTGTTCCACAGAGCTAAGTGTTTGTGTGTGCACACTGGGTAGTGACAGTAATTGGCAAAGACGTTGACAGCTAAAGTAGCTTAGAGACTTACTATGAGGCTTTAGTTATGTTCCAGCACAGAGAGAAAGAACACAGAAATGCCAAACTGTCCTGGCAGGGAAGCTGCATGGGGATACAGCCACTTTGAAGTCAGAGACCAGCTTTGAGGATTGATAATCTGCCACTGCTGTTTCCATACTATAGCACAGCCCAAATGGACCTGCAAATAGTACACAATGGGGGGTATACAATGACTAAGTATTTCTACCTTGTATAGTTACCCAGCTGAGTGAGCACAACATCTAATATCTAATATCATATTTACATGATTTGTTATTATGCTTTCTGATGGGTTGCTGTCCTGTTTTATATTAACTAAGGTCTGTAGTTTGGTCCTTAACTCATATTGGCATTTCATTTAGCCTTATATACTCCATGTCAAACAACGTCCAGCAGCCTCAGAGCTGTGGACTGACAGCAAGGTAGTCTGAGAGACGTGATGTTATTGAAACCCTTGACCTGTGACCTGTAGATGTATCTGGAGTGCATATGACTCAGAGCTCAACCGACTTCCTCCCTTTGAAACCAGTAGACAGAAAAAACAAACATTTCTCTGGCTAATGTTTATAGTCAGGCAAGTTTACAAGCTCCTCTTGTTCAGTCTCGTTAAGTGGACTAAAGAGAGGGTATTTCAGTTACTATCTGAAAAACACTGCCTTGATCAGGAAGTATTTGTTTGGAAATCTATTGACAACCACAAAACTGAAATCTCAGTGGAATTCCAATCGACCAAAACGTACAGTACTATGAGCTTTATAGCAGGACAAATTCTTGTGGATTTAGTTGAACAGTTTGTCCACTTTAGATGCAGAATTCATGAGGTGTGAAGCTCAGTTTTTCTGAGTAAAGTTATTTGACTGACGAGGCATCTTGTGTCTTTTATCTTTTAACTTGAATGGTTTAAGAGGGCCAGTGGGAGGGCTTAGGCTGTAAAGGGCCCAGCTGAACCAGCCCTCTTATAGCTATAGGAATAGCATACCTTCAGAGAGAGAGAGAGAGAGGGGGGGGGGGGGGGGGGGGCTCTAGGCTGAATTACAACCCTCTGGCTTCAGGGACTTCCTGTGTTTCACTGTGAGGGGTTTCTTGCCACTGCGCCAGCACATGTCATATAAAGACCCGATCCAGCCTGATCTCATCCCTCAGACTCTTTCACAGAGCACTTGCTATCTTTACTTTCACATGACGTTTGCATTTACAGATATTGGTGTCAGTGTTGTACTGTATATTCTGGCATGTTTCCTATGGATTAGTGCATGATGGTTGCTGCGAACCTCACAATTTACCAGAGGCTCAGGGGAAGGTTTTCACACCTACCTACGAGACCATGGGAGGGACACATTCTTTCCTGAACAGGATGTTAATGAAAGAAAAACACAATGAATCCAAGGGCTTTTGGTAGACTTTGTGTGTGTGTGTGTGTCTGTGTCTGTATCTGTGCTACGAGCGAGGGGGGTCTCATCAGCTATCCACCAATGCTGGAATGCGGCAGTAGTCATGGACGGATTATATGTAAATGAAAGGGGAAGGTCACAGGAAGGTTGTATGTTTGTAGCCCCAGACCTGGTTAGCCACTTGCAGTACTCAGTTCAGAAGTTCAGAAGTCCAGGGGTTCAGGTGCAGGCTAGGTTGTGGAGCTGAGCAGAATCAAGCGTGTCTCCTCATATGTGGATGAAGGTCTACTCCCTTGAAAGTGAACATATGAGGCCCAGCTCCAGCCTCAGCCCCTGGGGGCCCCCTGCCCTGCGTTGGCCCCTACTCCCCTACTCCCACATTACCAGATAACTCTCACTCTCACCCTGGTGGCTTGGTGACGTTTTCTCTCCAAAGCCACAGATGTTGAGGGATTAATGTGGTTCTATCCACAGTCTCCTAATCATTAGCTGTGTCCGGTTTTTGTTAAAGTCCTCTCAATAACATACAGCCGCCATCTGATTCGAGATAGCATTGGTCATTGTTCTTGTTTGGCTAGTCGTGGCCTAAAGGAAAGGATGCTCAAGTTTAGAACTCTACCAATTGTTATTCTGTTTATAATGGTGATCATCACTGTTATTGATGTGTAATGAAAGTGATACTGCTAGACTGAAGTCACAGATCTTCACAGAACCTGAGTAAGTAGTGGTTAGCAGTAGAGTTCCGCTCAGGTGAACCAGTCTTACCTGTACACGGGCTTCAGTCAGGTCAGTCCTGAGGGCCAGTTGCTCGCGGGCGTACACATCAGGGTAGTGGGTCTTCTGGAAGACCTTCTCCAGCTCCTCCAGTTGGTAGCTGGTGAACGTGGTGCGGTTACGCCTCTTCTTGCCCTTGTTGCTCTCACCCTCGCCCTTGTCCATGGGGCTGGCCATGTCCGAGCCCGGTCGGTCCGACGGGCCCTTCACGCCTTGATCCTTCACACTCAGGTAGCTGCCGTCCATCCCAGAGGGGTCGGAGTTCGGGGTCAGGTCAGAGTCTGTCAGTCCTGAGCTGTCTTTACCTGGAGAAAGGATGAGAGAAGTAAGGTGTTAGAGCACATTATATCTAGCACTGTGCTGAATAATTATGTATTTGGTTATCATTGACACCATATGTGTTGGGACTGACGTGCAACAGAAAACTAATTTAGACTGTGTTTACAGTATTATGTAGCACAAGCACAAGGACCAAATGACTCTTGCACCATGTTGTTCTTTGAAAGCTTCCTGGTCAGTTAGTTCCAGGTCTGGACTCTGGTTAAGGGTGTGGTTAGGAGTGTGTGTATAAGCTGTGTGACTCCCAGAACACTCCTTCCATACTGCTGCTCATAAATCATGGAAACAGACACCCTGGCAGGCAGTAATTGCAGACTAATAGAAAATTACAGGTTTTCACATTCTCTCTCTCTCTCTCTCAGTATGGTTGGGGTTGGAGTCAGGTCTTACGCTGGGGGAACTCAGGTCTTCAACGCAGGCGTGGGCTGGGCGTGGTCTGTGGTGCGGTTGCAAGCTGAAGCTCACTTAGTAACACAACCAAACTAACCCGGCAACAAGAGTGTCAGTGGCAATCTGCTGGACGGTAATTTGTAGCGATGGGAAACACACACAGCAGCCTAGCCGTGAAACCTCAGTCAGCCTACTGATCATAAATTCCCATGATGCTGTCTGTGCCAGTGTGCCGTCTCATTCATTATTCCACTACATCGCCAATCCTCTGTGCCCTTACTGCCCTCCCTGCCTGTGGATCATTAAACTCTCTCCATTACGGCTTCTATTAAGGGGTCTGTTTGGGGTCCTGGGAAGGCAATGTGTTGTCATACTCACTCAAATGAACTGCAAACCCTTCCCCTTTGGCTCTAGGGTGTTCAAGGGGGTATAGAATATTGTTTGGGGTCCAAGCCAAACCTCACATCTGCCTCTCAACCCCTCTGCTTGGTGATGTCCCCTCTGGCTCAGTCTAGTGGTGAGTCCAAGCACTACGCTCCCCTCTGTTTAGCTTAGCTCTAAGAGACAGGGAGTTATTTTAGGGAGCCCAGGGTTGGGACGTGCTCATTTCTTATCTGAGGCTGGGGTAAAGCCTTGTCAAGTTAGAGCCATGGGGTGTAGGTGTGCATGTGAGCTTCTGGTGTGCATACTGCTCTCAACACAGCAGGGCAGCATGCCCTCTGGCCCTCCACACAGAGCCTTGTTGGGTAATGTGCTGCAAGGTGAGGGGACCTGATAGCTCATCTGATGATACACACACCCCCGGTCCCCCGCCCTACACACACATCTTTCAAGGACTTGGGTAAAGGGAGCTGGGTAACCATGCGAACGCTAAACCGCATAACAGTCAATGACACCATCAGAAATACAAGCCTTGTGTTGTAGGATTTGTTTACTGCAGGGGCCACACTTAGGGAAAGCCCCACTTCCTACCATAGCACTGTAATTAAGTTGTTCACTTATACCAATCAATGTTGCACTGTTACAGTGGGGGAAAAAAGTATTTAGTCAGCCACCAATTGTGCAAGTTCTCCCACTTAAAAAGATGAGAGAGGCCTGTAATTTTCATCATAGGTACACATCAACTATGACAGACAAATTGAGAAGAAAAAAATCCAGAAAATCACATTGTAGGATTTTTAATGAATTTATTTGCAAATTATGGTGGAAAATAAGTATTTGGTCAATAACAAAAGTTTCTCAATACTTTGTTATATACCCTTTGTTGGCAATGACACAGGTCAAACGTTTTCTGTAAGTCTTCACAAGGTTTTCACACACTGTTGCTGGTATTTTGGCCCATTCCTCCATGCAGATCTCCTCTAGAGCAGTGATGTTTTGGGGCTGTGGCTGGGCAACACGGACTTTCAACTCCCTCCAAAGATTTTCTATGGGGTTGAGATCTGGAGACTGGCTAGGCCACTCCAGGACCTTGAAATGCTTCTTACGAAGCCACTCCTTCGTTGCCCGGGCAGTGTGTTTGGGATCATTGTCATGCTGAAAGACCCAGCCACGTTTCATCTTCAATGCCCTTGCTGATGGAAGGAGGTTTTCACTCAAAATCTCACGATACATGGCCCCATTCATTCTTTCCTTTACACGGATCAGTCGTCCTGGTCCCTTTGCAGAAAAACAGCCCCAGAAATTCCAGAAAATCACATTGTAGGATTCTTAATGAATTTATTTGCAAATTATGGTGGAAAATAAGTATTTGGTCACCTACAAACAAGCAAGATTTCTGGTTCTCACAGACCTGTAACTTCTTCTTTAAGAGGCTCCTCTGTCCTCCACTCGTTACCTGTATTAATGGCACCTGTTTGAACTTGTTATCAGTATAAAAGACACCTGTCCACAACCTCAAACAGTCACACTCCAAACTCCACTATGGCCAAGACCAAAGAGCTGTCAAAGGACACCAGAAACAAAATTGCAGACCTGCACCAGGCTGGGAAGACTGAATCTGCAATAGGTAAGCAGCTTGGTTTTAAGAAATCAACTGTGGGAGCAATTATTAGGAAATGGAAGACATACAAGACCACTGATAATCTCCCTCGATCTGGGGCTCCACACAAGATCTCACCCCGTGGGGTCAAAATGATCACAAGAACGGTGAGCAAAAATCCCAGAACCACACGGGGGGACCTAGTGAATGACCTGCAGAGAGCTGGGACCAAAGTAACAAAGCCTACCATCAGTAACACACTACGCCACCAGGGACTCAAATCCTGCAGTGCCAGACGTGTCCCCCTGCTTAAGCCAGTACATGTCCAGGCCCGTCTGAAGTTTGCTAGAGTGCATTTGGATGATCCAGAAGAGGATTGGGAGAATGTCATATGGTCAGATGAAACCAAAATAGAACTTTTTGGTAAAAACTCAACTCGTCGTGTTTGGAGGACAAAGAATGCTGAGTTGCATCCAAAGAACACCATACCTACTGTGAAGCATGGGGTGGAAACATCATGCTTTGGGGCTGTTTTTCTGCAAAGGGACCAGGACGACTGATCCGTGTAAAGGAAAGAATGAATGGGGCCATGTATCGTGAGATTTTGAGTGAAAACCTCCTTCCATCAGCAAGGGCATTGAAGATGAAACGTGGCTGGGTCTTTCAGCATGACAATGATCCCAAACACACTGCCCGGGCAACGAAGGAGTGGCTTCGTAAGAAGCATTTCAAGGTCCTGGAGTGGCCTAGCCAGTCTCCAGATCTCAACCCCATAGAAAATCTTTGGAGGGAGTTGAAAGTCTGTGTTGACCAGCGACAGCCCCAAAACATCACTGCTCTAGAGGAGATCTGCATGGAGGAATGGGCCAAAATACCAGCAACAGTGTGTGAAAACCTTGTGAAGACTTACAGAAAACGTTTGACCTGTGTCATTGCCAACAAAGGGTATATAACAAAGTATTGAGAAACTTTTGTTATTGACCAAATACTTATTTTCCACCATAATTTGCAAATAAATTCATTAAAAATCCTACAATGTGATTTTCTGGATTTTTTTTCTCAATTTGTCTGTCATAGTTGACGTGTACCTATGATGAAAATTACAGGCCTCTCTCATCTTTTAAGTGGGAGAACTTGCACAATTGGTGGCTGACTAAATACTTTTTTTCCCCACTGTATGTTTCACCCGTCTGATTCTCAAAACCTCCAACTACTGTAAGTTAAAGCTTTTCCCTCAGAGTTGGCTATGAGGAAAAAGATTACTCCTGTTGTTGGTAATTAATCGTGAGGGTCTGATTTGAGCCGTCTCAGCAGCACGCTCACTCTCTCTGGCTGTGTCAGTTTGCCTTCCCTGGGCTGCTGCCGAGCACCCTGGCCACTGTGGACTGTCAGGCAGGCAGACAGCATCGACCGGGGCCCGGGCCCTGGCCAGGGGTATAATGGCTCCCACATTGCCTGCTGCCTGCCCAGGACTGACACATCCTGTTAAGCCTGAGAGGAGCGACCTCAACGCATTTACCAAAACGTAAATCATTTCTAGTTATTCCCTCATATGCCCTGCACCGATGGTCCCAACAAGGCAAGGCTGTCAGGCTGTTTGAAATCAAAGGCTCTCTGCTGATCAAAGACTCTTGTTTATGCCCTGTGTCATTGATGGTTTTTGTTGTGACAATCTCCCACTTGTTATCCGTGCGGTGGGTCGTGGCTGAGAGGCGAGACATACTCCACTGCCCAAGGTCAACAGCAGTGGGACCTCCCGGGGGCTGGGCTATATGGATGAGGAACATGAGAAAGTCTTACTGCAAATCATGTCTGTCAGGATACCCATGCAGTGGAGGGAGCCCTGAGTGAACTTAGCCATTAAAGGCTAATGTTGAATTGTTTCTTCCTGTTAACAGAGTTGGGTTAGTAAAAGACGGGTAGAAGGAGATATGCCTGTAGAGAGAAGCCCACTGAGAGTAATTGGCATGGAGAGGTCCATCTGAAATAGCAGAGGTAATATTTTCTCCACCTCTCCTATGGAAGTAAAGAGCTTATCAGTCATCACTAAATGCAGTATCATGATCACTGATGGGGGAGGCAGACATTTCCTTTTAGCATCATGG
Source organism: Coregonus lavaretus (assembly GCF_964263955.1). Taxonomy (NCBI): domain Eukaryota; kingdom Metazoa; phylum Chordata; class Actinopteri; order Salmoniformes; family Salmonidae; genus Coregonus; species Coregonus lavaretus. Next base: position 18,552,775 of record NC_140024.1, read on the forward strand.
TGGATTTTCCTGAAGATAACTAATCCTCAGACACTTTCACCTTAGCTGATTGGATTACACAATCATATTTGGGCTTAGTGAAAGTATGATATGTTATATACTATATCAAGCAAAGACACTTCTGTCTCTATGCCAGGATATATTCTGACATGCTGCTGTAATTTATCAGTGGTTACAGTTAACCCCCCTCTCATTTTCACCTTTCACCTTTTATACAGATCTAGATCTCAGCATCCCTTATACAACACTTGGAAGCAAGCAGACAATAAACTCCTCAGTCCCTTCCACTAAAACCTCATAGCATGCGTGTTTCCCATTTAGAGGAATCTGCTCTACAACAGTGTTTTGAAACGCAACCACTGATTTTTTTCTTTTTTACTTTGGATCCAAGATTCCACATCAGTTCCAATTACAACTCTCTGACGGAGAGAGGCAAGTCTGGAGCCCATTGTTCTTTGTCTTCCCCAACCCTGTTAGGGATCTGACATACCAAGTCTACAGTGACTGTACTACTGCTGTGATCTAAAATTGAAATAGCTTCCCTGTTCCTTTCCAGTTTTATAACTGCTGTCTTATGCTATTTGTATGTTTGATTAAAGTTAGAAATAATGAGATGTGATACAAAACTGTTGCTGTGTTGAAGTACAAGGTAGTTCAGAACTGAAATCTTAATATTATTCTTTACAATGTCAAGGAAACAGAATACTCTACAAAATCAGTCCAGATCTGACCAAGCTGAAACCAAGAGGGTCTGAAAGGAGAGTTCATCAGTGGGTGAGAGAGAAGAGGGGTGAGGTTAAATCAGAGAACTAATTGGCAGTTTAACCTTAAGAGTATTCACACCTGCCTGCAGAGCAACACAGGGTCTTGTAAACCCCTTTTAATAGCGTCTACATTTCCCCATAGAAAATGTCTTCAAACGTAATTTTATATTTTGCACTGTAAGTCATTAAAAAAGATGTGTCCACAGAAAATGTCAAAATTAGAAAAAAAATGGTCATGTTAGAGTAATAAATATGATCATCATAGCAGCTATGCTATGAGGGGTAAATGACTATAGTCCCTGCCCTTGGATATCAGTGCTGGACCCCTTAAAGTTAGCAAGGGTCAGAACTTCACTGGGGACAGACGCTAAGTTGCTGTCGAAAACGAGAGGGGAACATCAAAGTGTAATTTAACTGGCAGTAAAGCGACAGGACGCCTCCCCAGCCTCTTTATTGAATAGAATGGCTAGGGTCAGCTCACAGCATTTAAAAGAAACACTATAAATTAGACACCCTGCGGTGACCGAGAGCGATTAATGGCAGAATATTCCCAAACCCGAAAGAATATCCCAAAATATTAGAAAACATAAATAAAAGAGATTAAGTGTGTGTAGTCTAGGCTTGATAGATCCCTGTTTTGACTGGACCCAGGGAGCAGAGGAAATTTGTGTAAGCTGTTTTCTCTGCTAAGCATTTATTTGTAACTCAAATTTGGTTTGTTTTCCCTTCTTAGAATATGGATTGAATCGTAATGGGAGGCTTTGTGCTCTGAAGTCCCGCCAACTCTGTGAAGTCCTCTCTTCCTGCCCGTTCTGCTGGCTGTGAGGCTGTTACATAAAGACAGAGACACTAACTAACACAGGTAGTGGATGGAGAGACTGACTGGTGTGTTGAGATGTAAACTTTGTCATGCCTACATCATGACAAATGAAAAGTGATGTGAGAGACATTGATCCCTTTTATTGCAGCCTGTGAGTGTCACCACAAGGAATTAGCATGGGGAGAGCCTTATTAGCAAGCCCTCTGCCTACACGGCCATTTGCAAAACCAAAGCTAATCGCCTACCCAAAGGCAGATGGAGTCAAGTCTCAGCAGTTCTTACAAACCAGTCCTTCTTAAACGATCTTGTTTCTAGTCAGGAGCACCATGACACCACTACGAATAGCACCGCAGTATGAGTAGGCTATGGTGTCAATTGCAGTCCTTGAAACAGGTCAAGGTTAGCCTAAGCTGGTGCTCACTAGGCCCATGCCTTTCTCATATCACTGCTGCACTCTCATATGCCTGCCGTCGTAAACAAAACCTCAGCTCACGGATGAAAAAGTTCCATAAGTACCTCTCTGACTAGCTTATAGCTACAGTAGTTTGGGAGCATCTGATAGGTAAGCGTCCACTTTGAAGTCAAACACTGACTGTGCTGAGAGGGATGATTCATCCCATCAGGCTGCTGTGAAGTGCACACGCTGCGCCAAAAAACAACTGCTATGGGAGCGTATCCATAAAGCCTGAGACACTGATCAATCATCCCTCTCTCTCTTCAATGTTCTTCATCTGTCTGAGAGTCTCTCTCAGGCCCTAGAGCACGGCAGGATGTCCACTAGCCTGAGACTGGGCTGGGCTGGGGCTACTCAGTGCCTTTTCCACAGTTTGGCTAGCTCTAAAACAAGGTCAAGACAGTGTTAGACAATTACACATAAGACAAAGGAATAAAGCTCTATTTGTCTTTCTGAAACCAACTTATTACCATATCTGGAAACACTTTCCCCTGCCCTTATACCCATGTAAATACACAGTAATAACTGTAACAACACCGTAACTTCCATTTTGCTAAGTTGTGATGGAGATATAATACCCAGTGTAATGCAAAGTTCATGCAAAATAATATTTCACTGCGTATGCTGTGGTTTTAACCAGTACTGTACTAAAATGACTAAAATAAAGAAAGTCTACATGTTCCAATAGATTTGAGGTTATTTGAATGAGTGCAGAGGGAGACCCCCTGAGAGGGGACGGCCTCTTAATGTGAGATCCTCTCAGTTTATCTAACAGTTGACGTTATGTTCCCTCCTCTTTTCCCAGTGAGGTCTGAATCTCTCGGGTGATGTTAAAAACCACAATGAAGCGAACATACATTTTTACGAGTGCACTGGAATGCCATAATAAAAAACAGAGGTTGGTCACTGTCCTCTTAGCATAATGTGGATTCCACTTTAAGACACTGATATAGAAGCTATCTAACAATAGCATTGTTATACTGAAGTAAATACAATGTGGAAAGAGCAACTAGATTGTCCTTGGTGGTACAAATTTCTAATCACTTGTAAATAAGCAAAAATGATCCTCTGCTTGTGAAATAATACATAATTTCATATAGACTTCTTAAAATTCTTTACATGCAGCTCCCATGTGAACTTACATACTACTCTGTCATTAGGAAACACCACATGAAATCATGTGATTCAAAAAGCAACATGCTTATAATTTCAGCTTGTGATGGGTGCCAATGCCCATGCCAATGGACATGCTAACTTTTTACTGTACTATAACGTCTGAGTAAATGTATCCGCAGTAAGTGATATTACAGACTCTAATCTTCTGAGATATTATTTGTGCTGTACGTCTGATCAATAAGCATCCTCTGAGGGCCTCAACTATGGAGGGTTTAGTTACACAGCAGAGGAACAGACTGCCGGACTGAGAGAAGCCTGGAGTAGGAGGTTCGCTGTAGCCCTGTCGCACTCCGGCCGGCAGATTGAGCCTAATGTAAATTGCTGTGCCAAAATATGAGCTAACTGGTAAAATGATCCTAGGTCCTTGTCACCTCTAGTCATGTCAGCAACCTGCTGAAGTATGTCCTGGTTCTCCAGGCTTCACAGCACTTCCATGGCTGCTTTCTATTACCCGCTGCTCAAATAAATCAGCACAGACGGACAGAATAAAAGGCTCAAATGGTTGTGCTGTACTAAAGACGGTAGAGAGAGATACGGCAGCAGATTGTGTTTTGGTGGCTTCAGTCTAGATTGAAAGGATCTCACAGGACAGTTTATTCACACCTCCTATATCCTCCCTCTCTTTGAGTGAAAACATGATATTGTAACCGCAACTATATACCAAATGCTTGTAATGTCACAACAAAGGATCTTCCTCTCTCCGTCTATAGCTCACGAATAGTTCATTGGAAAAGCTCTTGGAATGTTAAAGTAAATAGTTATCCAGACTACAAATGTTGCGGGGAAAAAAATGCGTTTCTGTTTGGATTCCTTTGGGCTTTAGATCGATTCTCTCTGGAGAATTTGGGGGTCCAGCTCTTCTAAAAAGGGCAGGAAACCAGAGTTAAAGGTCTCTGTGTCCTGTCCTCAGGGAGGACGGTCAAACACCATAAGAGGAAAACTCCTGTTGCTTCAAGAAAAATACAAAGAGATTGATGTTCCTAGTTTAGAGGTTATGTTCTCAGTGAGTACTCTGACCACTTTTGACACTGCAGAGAAGTCAAGGATAGCTATCTCTGACAATGTGCATTGTTTGTGTGTGTTAAACCAAGTCAAGAAATTATATATTTTTCTTATATATTTTAATGTAAAAGAACACAATCCCCCAATTTAAAGGCCACCTGTTGTCAGATTTTATCAGGTTGAATTTTGGCCACTCTCCCTTAGATGTTCAGAGCCAGGCCCTAAATATCCTCCTACCTGGAGGAGAGGAGTCTGGTTTATGGAGCCTTGGTGTCCAGTGGAGTCTACAGGCTTTTATCACTGCATGTAGACCCGGCTAGGAAAGGGACTGCTCTCCCCTACTGCTAATGCACTGACCTTGTATATGTTGTCCCTGAAGTAGAATACTGTTGGTCCAGTGCTGCTGAACCTGAGTGAACCTCAATGTAACTGCACTGTTGGGTCGTAGAAAGTGTCCCATTGTTTCATCTTAAGAGGTTTGTATGGAGGAATGGTTGAAACCTTGCCATTTGTTACCCTATACTGTTTTGGAGCAACAGTTTTTACCATAATTCAATGGTGGAATAGAAAACCTGTAGGAACATCTAAAGGGTTCAAGCTGTCATTTACAATTTGGTTGACAAAACATTTCACTTTGCCTCATTTCTTAGTTGCAGGCACAAAGTATTTGTTTCCTTCCTGTTACAGTATGTAAATATGTGCAAGCGCAGTACAGCATGTTAACGTCCACAAAATCATTCACTGATCCTTTCAATCACCTGCAACCCACCCCATAACCAAATATTGCATTGGTGACATGTTGTGTGTTTGTATGCGGCACTTGTTTAGCAAGGTTACACAAACCAGTCATCTCTTGGACACTCAAGGACTGCCTGTGGTTATGAGGGGCTGGCCTTTTAAAGTATGACAATAACTGGGGGAAGTGCTGATGTACATCTGAGTCACATTAATGGTGGAGGTCTCCTGTAGTGCTGAGGTTTTCCTGCCTGCTCTTTAACGCTCGCTCTATCTGAGGAGTCAGCCATACCTTTGGTCAGGCAAGGCTGCTGCAAGGGTGACGGCCACTGTAAAAACATGCATGGTCTACCCAGCCAGGGTCCTCCTGTGATACCATATACAGGGTTTCCCAAACTTGGTCCTGGGCCTCCCCTGGGAGCATGTTTTTATTTTTTTGTCCTAGCACTATGCAGTTGATTCAAATAACCAAAGCTTTATGATGAGTTGTGTAGTGCTAGGGCAAAAAACTAAACGTGCACCCATAGAACATCAGGTTTTACTGGGACCTTTGTTTTGAAAGGTCATATAACAATTTTGAGTGGTCTTATCATGGAAAGAAAATAGTCTTATATTGTCAAATTCGAATGTGTCATCTGTTGTAAAATATTAGATATGTCCTTTGGTGTAAACTTCCTTTTTAGTGGCTGACTTATTGCTTCAATAAGATACATTAGGATGGCATCATTAGGCTAAGTATTATTTATAGCGGTTTGTTTGGGATTAACAGCAGAAATCATTTTCTTTACATCTACCGACGTTATGTAGACTACAGGTCACTGGCAAGTTCAGCCGAACGCAAAAAGAAACAAACTCCCTTGAAATCTCCCGAAAACAGCGCTGGTATTATCTTCAAAGGCCCCCGCGGTGTCTAGCGGGAAATATTGTAAAGACTGTGGCTCCAGGAATTTCTGCCTACCTGCTTAAACCTGATTGAAGTAATAACTCACAAAGTCCCCGTTGAATTACCTACCATGACTTATACCTGTGGTCGAAACCAATAAGGCTTCCAAGACCAGGTTCATGGTCTTTAAAACGTGACCCCAAATAAGATCTCGTGAGTGATTATGTGATCTGGTAGGTTTACAGAACATAAAAACTCTTCCCCGGACACAAACGCATTCCATTGCAAATATGACCCCGAGTTGATAGGAAAGTGTGACAATGTGTTTGGTTTTTTAGTATAGGATTATGTGATTCAAACGCACTTTCACATTGATTATTCAATTTTCAGTCTGTGTCTACACGTTTTCATTAGTTGACTTTGTATATGCCGAGCATATTCGTCATTTCTTACAGGTCTCGGCCTGGTCTTTTACGCGCTATATTAAGCACGCATCTCCTGTGAGTCATTACGTACCAAAGGTTACGCAAGGCCATAACACAGGATTGGAAATGTAATATATGAAAAACAGAATATTATGTTTAATTTTAGTAACTTGTAGGCTTAATGTTATAGGCATACCACGTTTCGCGCCCGTGCGTAATGTGCTTAAATGACCAATGCAGAAAAGACTGCACATAAGGGTTCAAGTTTGGATCGGATTATTTACTCATTTATTTCAGGTGAATATTTTCTTGTTCAGAATGATCTAAATATTGGAAGCTATATAATGACTATGTAACAAGCAACTTGTTGCTTTTTGAATAATAAAGATGTGCATACGGTAAATTACTTCGGATTCATCATAATATGCTCATATGGTTAACTATTGTTTAGCTATTATTATTATTAGTAGAAGTAGAAATAGTATTATTTCCATTGATTCCCAGCAGTGATCAATCAGTTGCATACTCTTGACAAAGCAAGTGTCTCATGTTCTTGTGTTGTTGTCTAAAGTTATTTGATTAAACCAAAGAGATTCGATAACATCTGCACAGCAGACCATCATTAAATCTTATATTGATGGCTATGCTATGTTACGTCACCCGTTTCAACTAATTATGTTGCGAGGAAAAGACTGATTGGTTTATATGCTTTCATTAAGGTTGACAGGAATCCTATTCTGGCACGTTAGTGGCATATTTTCAGTGCCCAGCCCGCCTCCGTAACTCAGCTGTAAATACTTAATAATGTAATAATACAATTATGACTGTTATGATGATGATAGTTTAGTCATCAACAATAATATAATCTTTATCCTGATTAATATCATCCTGCTCCTCATCATGGTAGCCATTAGCCAATAATAAGAACAGCATGGAAAAGTTTAACTAAAGTTTCTTCATGTGCACTTTTTCTCACGTTGGCCCGCTAGACCAGACAATTGATCAATGTCTTCTCCTTGACAGCAGTGATTCAGTGCTTTCGCTTTTATATTGACATCTCAACTCGTTATATCCTCTTTGGTTGTGTCCTCCTTTTTTCATTTTCTCGAAGGACTGGACTCCTGTCGTTTACACTAGACATTCATTAGAAGGACTGGACTCCTGTCGTTTACACTAGACATTCATTAGAAGGACTGGACTCCTGTCGTTTACACTAGACATTCATTAGAAGGACTGGACTCCTGTCGTTTACACTAGACATTCATTAGAAGGACTGGACTCCTGTCGTTTACACTAGACATTCATTAGAAGGACTGGACTCCTGTCGTTTACACTAGACATTCATTAGAAGGACTGGACTCCTGTCGTTTACACTAGACATTCATTAGAAGGACTGGACTCCTGTCGTTTACACTAGACATTCATTAGAAGGACTGGACTCCTGTCGTTTACACTAGACATTCATTAGAAGGACTGGACTCCTGTCGTTTACACTAGACATTCATTAGAAGGACTGGACTCCTGTCGTTTACACTAGACATTCATTAGAAGGACTGGACTCCTGTCGTTTACACTAGACATTCATTAGAAGGACTGGACTCCTGTCGTTTACACTAGATATTCATTAGAAGGACTGGACTCCTGTCGTTTACACTAGATATTCATTAGAAGGACTGGACTCCTGTCGTTTACACTAGACATTCATTAGAAGGACTGGACTCCTGTCGTTTACACTAGACATTCATTAGAAGGACTGGACTCCTGTCGTTTACACTAGACATTCATTAGAAGGACTGGACTCCTGTCGTTTACACTAGACATTCATTAGAAGGACTGGACTCCTGTCGTTTACACTAGACATTCATTAGAAGGACTGGACTCCTGTCGTTTACACTAGACATTCATTAGAAGGACTGGACTCCTGTCGTTTACACTAGACATTCATTAGAAGGACTGGACTCCTGTCGTTTACACTAGACATTCATTAGAAGGACTGGACTCCTGTCGTTTACACTAGATATTCATTAGAAGGACTGGACTCCTGTCGTTTACACTAGACATTCATTAGAAGGACTGGACTCCTGTCGTTTACACTAGACATTCATTAGAAGGACTGGACTCCTGTCGTTTACACTAGACATTCATTAGAAGGACTGGACTCCTGTCGTTTACACTAGATATTCATTAGAAGGACTGGACTCCTGTCGTTTACACTAGACATTCATTAGAAGGACTGGACTCCTGTCGTTTACACTAGACATTCATTAGAAGGACTGGACTCCTGTCGTTTACACTAGACATTCATTAGAAGGACTGGACTCCTGTCGTTTACACTAGATATTCATTAGAAGGACTGGACTCCTGTCGTTTACACTAGACATTCATTAGAAGGACTGGACTCCTGTCGTTTACACTAGACATTCATTAGAAGGACTGGACTCCTGTCGTTTACACTAGATATTCATTAGAAGGACTGGACTCCTGTCGTTTACACTAGACATTCATTAGAAGGACTGGACTCCTGTCGTTTACACTAGACATTCATTAGAAGGACTGGACTCCTGTCGTTTACACTAGACATTCATTAGAAGGACTGGACTCCTGTCGTTTACACTAGACATTCATTAGAAGGACTGGACTCCTGTCGTTTACACTAGACATTCATTAGAAGGACTGGACTCCTGTCGTTTACACTAGACATTCATTAGAAGGACTGGACTCCTGTCGTTTACACTAGACATTCATTAGAAGGACTGGACTCCTGTCGTTTACACTAGACATTCATTAGAAGGACTGGACTCCTGTCGTTTACACTAGACATTCATTAGAAGGACTGGACTCCTGTCGTTTACACTAGACATTCATTAGAAGGACTGGACTCCTGTCGTTTACACTAGACATTCATTAGAAGGACTGGACTCCTGTCGTTTACACTAGACATTCATTAGAATGTCTGTAATAGTGATTCATTAACAGGTTTGGTGAAGTCTATACTTTCGTTTAATCGAACCGTTCCCATGCATGGATTTTTTAAATCAGATTCTTACAACAGTGCAAATTGATGTTAGTATATTGATGGAAATTGTTAAGAATTCTAATTTCATTCTATAATTTCAGTAATCTGACATTTAATTTTAATTTGGATGTTGTTTGTGCTAGCAGCACTGTCCAGTGTCCATATGTTCACTGTGCATGCATCTTTAGTGTCGATTTTTTCTTCTTCTATTAATTGATCAGGAAAAACGGAAAATACATGTTATTGTTATGTTATTAGTCAGATGTAATGGGGATTACATTTTAACTTTCTAAATTGCACAGATATATGGAAATATTCTTAAATTTCCCTCACAGAGGGAATGCAACGCACGCGCCTGGTTGACGTTCTAACATGACAGCACGGCATCCATTATTTAGAAGGGAAAAATGAAGGATTATTGAAATTGTAGAGCTTTTTTACTTACTCTTGCGCTACATTAAAGTTAATTTTATCTATAGCGTTCAATAAACTATCATGTGTTTCGATCAATGCGCTCTTACTTTTTGTAATAAAATATTTGAAGAATGTGCGTTTAAATGAAGGAACGTTGGACATCTTTGATCTAAATGTAGCCTAAACCTGAGACAGAATTGGGCCAAATTGAATTAAAATGTTTTAGAAATGAGCTAACTACGCTAACGTTAATAGCAATTAGTTTATAGACACTTCGAAATGTGAGACTGAAATAATTATTTGGCAGAAAGTCTTATTTTTTTAGCACTGCTTTAGTCTTGTTCAAGTAAACCATTTTCTTGAGGATTCATGGCCTACGTATCGAATATCATCTGGCTTTGGTCACTGACTTCTCAACCGTAAACAACAAATGAATCACGTTTGAAATTTGTAATAACTCCTACAATTTTTCTTAGCACTTGTTGCCACTCTCCTGAGAGAGGTTCCGTAAAGCTTTTACCGCTGTATTTGATGCTTCCCTCCAGTTCATCATCTGAGAAGCCGCTGTATGTCCGTGGGTTTTCATCTCACCCACAAGTTGCTCGCAGATGGTTAGAGAAAGCGTTGGATTTTGCGGTATTTGTTTTAAATTTATAGCATGGGCGGATTTTCCTGCGCTCAAGATGTGCCCTTTGCTAGACCTCTGCAGAATATCTTCAACATGAAGAAATTGTTCGGTAATTCAGTAGAGGGTGTTATTTCTTATTCAGAATGAAGAGTTGCATGTAAGTATTTTACGCGTCACATATTCATTTTACGCAAAGCAACTGTGGGTTTCCAGTTACAAAGTTAAAGGTTGTATTCCCCTGTAGCTCAGTTGGTAGAGCATGGCGCTTGCAACGCCAGGGTTGTGGGTTCGTTTCCCACGGGGGGCCAGTATGAAAATGTATGCACTCACTAACTGTAAGTCGCTCTAGATAAGAGCGTCTGCTAAATGACTAAGATGTATTTCATTGTCAAATAAACAAATATTGCTTAGGAATTTGTGATCCATTGTATTGTATGGTCATACAAATATCTATAAGGTCACCAATACTCAAGTCACGCTAACGCAACGTTTCTACAGTGTCGGCCAGAGGCCTTTACAGTGTTGTTTTGTCAGGTCAGCAAATCAGGCTGTTCAGCAATGTTCAGTTCACCATAGGCTATCAGTTAGGCCAATATTTTCTATAAGAATCGGATTATCTTTACCTTGATATCATATAGGTGCCGAAACGTGTGTGTGTGTGTGTGTGTGTGTGTATGTGTGTGTGTGTGTGTGTATCATCGATAGATTCTCAACATTTGCAAACTCCCCCAATATCTATTGCTCATGAGAAAATATTGAGTAAGTAGCCTATAGATTTAAAGAGACTAGGGATAATAACAATATTAGTCCGCTGATAAACTATTTCCCATATTAAAGTCAATTCGACGCTCGGTAATTTTTCATGCTTGAAAACGTGTTAATTCAATTGTCCGATTCCGATTCATAATATTAAGGATTGTAATGCAGATTATCGCATTAAATATAGCCTAATTTAATTCAATCGTCAAAGGGAAAATGTGAAAGTCGGGAAGGTTATGCCTCTTCGTAATTGTGTTACAGGGGATGGTTGTGGCCCTAATATTGGTAGTAAGTTGTGAAGTCCAGCACATTGACTTTGTAAAGACTCATGCATTGACAAATGTTCATATGCGATTAGTGATATTATCCTAACACCCGGAATGATAGCAGACGTGATTACTTCACCCGTTTCTTTTATTTTATCGTCGGTTCTGGTTATTGGAAGGAATTTCTCAATTTACAGGAAACTGTTTACGAGGCATGGGGAGACAGGCAAAACGTTCCCAACTTTGAGAAGAAAATACGCAAAACATCCCTCATAATTGGGGGCATAGTCAGTCAAGTGAACAGATATTTACACCGAGCAGTGTATACAGAACACAAGCACAATTTCTGTCGTCATTTGATGTGGTTTCTCTATAAGGGTAAACAACACGGGACACGGGAAATCTCCGTTTGTTCGAAATAGAACTGTGGTTTACTCACCATAGCAGGGAATGAGCGCTCCGTTGTGTCCGCTTTCTTGGTGCAGTTTGCCTCCTTCAGGGGGGGTTTTGCAAGAAGACCTCTGCATGAAGAGGTGGTATTTGTTAAAGGTGCCTTCCCCAGCGGTGGCATCCAATGACTGGCACTCCTGTTGGAATGGGCTCCGAGACTTTTCTCCGTAAGCCTGACCTTTGTTGGGCAGGAAAGTGGGACTGTATTTGGTGTCACTCGCTTGGAATGTCCTAAACGGGTTTGTCGGATGATCCCTACCTTGCGGTGCAGAGGGGCTATAATATGAATCCATGGATGTCATATCGCAGTATGAGACGCACGTCTCGGCGTTCATGCCTAAAAAAAGTTCCTGGGAGAAAAAGACGTCCAAACTTTTTTCTTTCTTTCCGTTTTGGAAAGGGAAGCAAACAGATAACCTCACTCTCTCTCGCTCTTCCACATACGGATGAACACACACATACACACTGTCACGCACACACACATACACTGGCGCGGCAGCTGTGTTTGGTTATAAAACGATTCAGATGTTTTCCAGGAACCACTCGCTGACCAAAAGCTAAAAACTCCCCTTAAGGTTTAGAGGAGTAACAAAAATGCGTCTTTCTTCAGAAGATGCAACCCAGATCTCCCCGATACACACTACCTAGAGCTGTGCGGACTTTAAGTCAAGACCTCTCCGGAGTGATTATGTTGATGATATGAATGGGTGAGGTCAGACCTTTCCTCAGAAGAAAAACTTTTTTTTTTTAAATATGTGGGGGGACTTAACACATGACATTAATGTAATTAGGGTATGAATATATAACTAATTGTACGTGAAGGGCAACAGCGAGAGCGCAATTTTATGGTTGATTCGCAATGGTTCGTCAAGAGGGGACTTCTTCCAGACAACTGAGATCTCGACACATACAGGACAATATAGACTATCTATGTTTCATGTGTATTGTGTGATTTGTGACACGGAGAACTATTCTATATTTTTCTGATTTCTATTTATTTGTTTGAGAGTAAACCTAAAGTTGGTAGAGCATGGCGCTTGCAACGCCAGGGTTGTGGGTTCGTTTCCCACGAGGGGCCAGTATGAAAATGTATGCACTCACTAACTGTAAGTCGCTCTGGATAAGAGCGTCTGCTAAATGACTAAAATGTCAAATGTAAATGTATGTAATATGCTGTCCTCTGGGGGGTATATGTGTTTTAAGCAGAATTACATTTTATTTTTATGGAAACCATATCACTCAGAAAATATTTTCTATCGTTAAAGATGAGTTGGCCTATATTCAGAATATCTACAACTGTATCCTTATATCCCGTTGATGTAACTGTTTTGACTTTTTGAAATTAATAATACTTTATTCTCATGTCATCAACTGATTGGTGATAAATCACATTGCACTTATAATTTATCACCGTGTCAAACCCTTCCCCTCTTGATGTGATTCATTTGATGTGAATGATATATTGTAAATTCGTTAATAGCGCATCATTTAACTTAAGCCTATAGCACGGGTTCTCAAATTAGACAGGTTTGCAAAGGTTGAATGGGTCCCATCGATAAATGAACCACACTGCTATAGCCACGTCTAATTCAACAAAATAATGCTATGTAGACCTAAAGGCTTATGGGCTCAAAATTATTATCTAATGATTTCAGTGAAATTAGTCCAATATGTCTTAATAATTGGATATATTTATATATTACAACGATTATTGCAAACTCAGCAACAAGCACATCACTGAAATGTCAAAACGTAGTGGTATGAGTCATCGTGTTTTCTATTGCCACTTACTTCAATATTTTAATAACAGATTAGGCCTATGTTACTGGGCTGGTGGGACGTTGGGACATTTATATGTCACATGCAGGAATAAAACATGTTTTCCTCCTTGATTAACTTATTTCATTGTTATCTCCAATTTTGTAGGATATTGTTCAGCAAATGAAATGTTTTAATTGAATTAGTGAAGACCATGCTTGGCTACTATAGCCACTGTATTTAGCATTGGACATATGGCTATTACGCTACACTCTTATTACAGGGAGTTGCTGTGTAAAGCCCCAGCTAAGTTCTGGTTTCTCTGGTGAAACATATTCCGCGTAAAATATCTCTGCAATAGGCTATCTGCAACAACATGGTTCTTTGATCGCTGAATGTTCACGGTGTAGTTCATAGTTAATCAGCATGGAAACGAGACTGAAACCCTCCTAAAACCTACAAGGGAAGTGGTGACGACGGGGAAGTGGGACATGATTAGGCTACATTAAAATCTGATGTCATCAATGAAGCAAATTTAGCACAATCTTACACTCATAGTTCATGTAAAAATCTTGCATGCGTGGGCTGAAATCGAGTCAAACTTTTCATGAAGATTAATGCCTAAATTAATGTTTAATTAAGTGTATCAAACGCAATATAAAAAACATAATTTGCCTACTATATGAAACGTTTCCCAAAAAGGTAGCAAAGGCCTAGTCAAAGACAGCCTCTATCGTTGGAGCTATTCGTAAATGAGTGCCTTTTGCTATAGATCACTTTCAGATGATAGCAAAGACCTACATGCTTTTTAGATATTGCAAAACGAATGTTCATTAAATAAAATGAGGCGATAGAGATTTCCGTTAAAACTATTGGACATGGTTACATGGTGATATTACAGGAAACGGACTTGAGCATTCAAACACTTAAATCATTAAGTGATATTATTTACTACCCAGGGAAACGTAATCAACCCAGCATAACGAAGTTTAATATAGGCTGCATTAAAGTGGCCTTGTTAATGTATCCACACGCTATAGTACACTTTAGGTCTACACCATGTGCAGTTTTATCTATGCAGTTCGTGGTGGTTGGTTTGGTGATTCGTTTGATTGTTAAATTAAATTGAAAATTATAATCGTAAATGAGGCTACATGGTTTAGTTAGTCTTTATATCTTTCCCGTTAGAGCAAACTTAGGCCTTACCTGTTAGACTGGCCTAGAGATAGCCTTTTCTCCTTTACTGTCAACAATAAAAACCAAGGCAAATATAGGGACGTTAAGGACGCTATAAAACAGGGTTATCCATAGCCGCCTTCCATATTAAATTAAATAGAGCACATCTCCACATTGCTGCTCATTTGCGGACTTTCTTCCCCAGTCCCTCGGGGATCAGAGACTTTGTGTAAAACTCACGGGGGATTATATTTTCCACCAACGAACCAATGAATATATTCACCATTTGTTTCCACGAGATGCACAAATCTCAGAGATGTTGTTGTCATTTAAACCCAAAACCAATCAATCGAAATAATTTATTAAAGCATTATAATTATTATTATAAGCCTATTATTATTATTATTATTATTATTATTAATATTATTATTATTATTGCTTCCAAATTGCTTCCAACTTTTTTCTGTTATGCATCATTCGTAGAAATATTAGATGTGAAGCATTCATTACATTAATTTAGTAGGACTCACAAATTGCATAAACGAATGAATAGCATATTGCAGTGGACTTTGGAAATGTGGAGGCCCACTAAAATGTTATATTGACTGATGTAGATAACATTGCGTTAAGGTGAAATAGGCGTTTGATTGAACGCTCAGTCTCAAGGACAGCTAGATTCGATTGATTTCACCCTAAAGCAGTGTGAATCAATTTAATTGTGGAAATGTTCTGTTTCCAGATAGTCGTCATGCATATCAAAGAGACCAAACGCCACAATGTATTTAGATCTGGCCTTTTTATTTCCTTTTACTTTTAAATGAATCTAATTTCCACAACGTCTTAAGATAGAGGTTTTGTATTTGTAACATCTGAGTGTCAAACACAAAGTTACTTTCACTTTGTTTGCCAGTTATTTATCGGTAACATAATGTAATGATCCTAGATTTTGTGACCTGATATACAGCAATACAGGCTTTGTGGACTTTTCCGTTCAGCAAAGTTTGTTTGTTCCATATTACTTGCTATATATACTGTTATTAAACTGAAATGAAATATTCTCTGCTCATCTGTCACTTATTTTCTCAGATGTGGGAGTTTTTGTTAATATCCTATGATAACAGGTACATTGTGCAGTTCCTTATGAAACAGTAGTGAAAAATGACAAGGTAGCAAAAACACCACACCAGTATGCAAGCTTGAGTAATGTAGATTGATGCTTTATATTATGTATTCTGTGAGGCAGACCGATGAAATGAGGAACATTGTATGCTTTAGTGAATGGTAAAGTGGAATATGTTGTTGTCTGAATGGAGAAACAGTGTGGTGCGTCAGTTATAGAAGGGAACAGGATCAGGATGTTCCAGGGACTGGATGTGGTCAGCCTGTCTCGGACAGGTAGACATGCAGGGAGACATGATGTCACATTGTGTATTTGTTCTGTAGGCAGGCAGGGCAGCGCAGGGGCCAGGTTGTGTTACAGGCCTGAGGCTGGTGCCCAGGGTGGTAAAAAGCAGCACTCTTGGCAGTAGAGGAATGTATACATGGCACACAGAGAGAACGTGTGGAGGACCCAACACTACAGCAGAACAAATGCAAACCAGCCATATTGAGCAACCACACACACACACACAAAGACACGCACACACACACACACACAAACATACACAAACACACACAGTATCTCACACACATGCACGCACACGCACAGGTGTGCGCTCACACACACACACACACACACACACACACACACACACACACACACACACACACACATCTATATACACGGCAAATACGGCAATGCACTACCAGCAGCACTTTGTTCCCTAGATTAAATTTGAAGGGCATTTTGACAGCAGAGAAGGTGCCTCTATGTTTATGTATCGCTGTCTCTATACTTCAGTACTGTTAACGTTCAGCCAAGCCAGCAGCAAAAAGCCTTTGAGAAGTGAGGTACATAGGTTTGTGACAGTCAAATGGATTCAAATACCAGATTTTATTGGGGAAAAAACAACCCAAGAAACACTTTTACAATGTGAGTGAACCACTGTGTGTGTCCTACTCCATCCCCATGACCCCTGCTAGAGGAACAGGTGTGTTTGGTAATGAAAGCCCATCAGGGCTTAAGAGGCTGAACAGACACATCCTATACCCCAGCAATGATAGAAGGGTTAGTGATGACACCAGCCTCTGAATAACAGCTAGGAGAGCACAATGGCTTCACAAAATGTCTCTAGTAGGCTACAATGAGCAACATATCTCTCTCTGCTTTTCGCTATGATTTTCAGAAGAGGCTGTGAATGACTAATACCTCCACCTAACCCAAATAACAACTGTTTATGTGGCTTGTGCCTGCTTTCCACACCCACAGCTGGATGCTGAATGCTGAGACTGCCTCTTCCCTCTCCTAGGGCAGGTATTAGATCAAGAAACGTTGATGACACAACTAATTAACTACAAATGTAGGATCTTACTTTGAGCCAGTTTGCTACAGCAGGAAAATAATCCTGCCGCAACAGGAAATGTGAATTATTATGTGGATTATAATTAATTGACATTTTTGTAGTGGTTGATACATTTTTCATTAGGGAAAATCAAGTCTGAAATGTCATTATATGATAAACATTTTCTCAAACTTGTTGCGTTAGTGGTCAAATCGGCAGTTGTTTGGAAAGTAGTGAAATTACAAACTTCAGAAGCCTTTTTAAACCTAAAATACACTACATGTTTTAAATGTCCTGCATTGCAGGAAAGTTCTGCTGCAACAGGGTGATCAAATTAAGATCCTACATCTTCACGGACTCCAGAGTAGGTGTCACAATTTTCATTACTTTTTCAATACTATGAGCTTGTTAGGCTACTAGTTACATGGTTACTACCAAAAGTGACTTGTTTCACTTTTCTAAGCAGTAGTGAGCAGAAAATGGCACCCCCAAAAGTGTAATATAACTTTGCAATACTGTCTAACATTTGGTTGACATTGTTCGCTACTTTCCTCTTTTGCCTATGGTGTGCACAGTCTGCACTATGCAAAATAGTATGTTGGTTACACTGTAAATAAAGATGGACTATATGTAGTATATTTCCATTGGCATGTTCAGAGGGTGGTTCGTGTTCTGGCCACAAGCGTGATTCCTACTCCTTTTATTTCAGGGGGAAAGCGTCCCTAGTCTCACTTACTGTAATTGTTTTATTATAAAAACCATGCGTCCTTTGGTTCTGTAGCTTGGGATAGACACAGTGCATCGAGAGAGGGGGCTCCAGCTAGCGATTACACTCCTGACTATTGAAAAGTTATTAACGTGTCAGTTTTCTGGCAAAGCTATTAAAAGCTTCCCTTCGACCACAGGCCCACCTGCCTTGAATAAGGCTCCGTATTTATTGAGTGTGGCATTTTAATAAAATAGAAAATATATATATATATATACATCAAGAAAAGAAACACTTGCCACACCATGGTATCACATTTTTTTTGTAAAATAGGAGAATTTTGATGCTTTAATAACAAATGTTTGTGCTGTTTTTATAAGATGTAACATTAGCCCAAAGTAATGTAGAAACAAGTTATTACATCTTTGAATATGATCGCTGTAAGTGCACTTAAAAACTCAAACACTGTAATTATTGTATGAAAGTGTCATTATGTATATTTGAGAAGAAAAAAAATCATAATTGAAGGTAATGGATGATAAGTGTTTTTAGTTGTAATATAATATATCTCATGCTGAGGAAACAGTTGTAAGCCATCATAAGGTGTCGGGAGTAATGCAGAGCCTGTCAGTATGTTTCAGTTAGCAAGACTTCAGTTTGATAGGAAAGTACCGCTATATGGATTCTATTAGGGCTATCATAAAGCTTTGGACTATACAGCATTAATGTAAATGTGAATTGCTTTATTAACGGGAGAGAAGCAGAGAGACCAATGATCGTAATAATTTGTACACTTGTTTGTCAGTTTGAATTATTTCAATGTTTGAGGATGCCTGACATTATCTATATTCACTGTTCTCTAGGGATTTGTTAAAATGCTAGTATCATATAAGTATTTTGTCTGAAAATGATATAATAAAATACAGAGGTTTTATATCACATTAATATTATGTTTATTTTTCATTTGACTGGTATAAGCAAATGTATGTGATCAAAGTAGTCTGCGTCTTTTTGTCAAAGTATGTTCCCTGAACTAACAAATATTAATTCCTGACATTCAGTATAAGGGTAAATGTATGAAATAAACTGGCTGCATGGTGGAAATGTTGACAAATTTGCTGATTTATTAAACCCTTATTTCGTCGTCGGGCAGAGCACGCACTCGA
The DNA here is from genome assembly GCF_964263955.1 of Coregonus lavaretus. NCBI lineage: Eukaryota > Metazoa > Chordata > Actinopteri > Salmoniformes > Salmonidae > Coregonus > Coregonus lavaretus. The sequence goes on from NC_140024.1 coordinate 18,571,814, forward strand.
GCTGTGGTCTAAATCACTGTGGTCTGTAGCATATAGACATAAGGTTCCCGCTATAATGGAACAGGGGGAAACTCATCCATTTTAATGAGGTACACTTTATGAAAATATGGCGAACGAGATATGAAAAATGATCAGAAAAAAATATATTTTAGTAAAGCGGCTGCATGTGATTCATAATATTGGATGTTAGAAGAGGGGAGAGAGATGACCCCGCCCTCAACCCCCTGCCCTCAACCCCCTCCTCCTCTTCCGGACAAAATAGGGGAATAAGAAGGCAACTCACAGTTTCTTGCAATATCGCTGTCTGGTGGTACAACCTCTTAATAGCTTATGTTTTAGTAATTCGGATTCTATGGTATTAGCAGCCATCTAAATGATAGTTTGTGACTAATCTGGAAGGAAGTCAGCCCAGTGTAATAGCCCAACACATTGTCCTCATGACACAAGGGGGGAGTGACAGTTGTCATAGTCAATGACCTTGACATGCACCCATTGTACCCACTATGTTTTGCTGTATTCAACCATCACTGGAAGAGTCATCTATTTGTGAATGTTAAGTTAAAAGACAACACAAGGATATGAATGAGACACCATGAAGGCCACAGCCTTAGTGTAGTGACTGTGTCAGCCATGTTGACTGTAGCCCTTGGCTAGGCTGGTGGCGGAGGCCTTTGATGGCTGTTAATACAGCGTGGAGAGATGCTAATAATTGACAGCATTGTTCAGTGATGCTAGCGGATGTAAAGTGGACAGAGGAACAGGAAGAGGAGTGGATCTTACGCAGATCTTATTTAATTTAACATAAAATAACTGTTCCAAAGCAGTCTATTTGAGCATCATGTAACATCACCACATCCCTCCTCTCTCTAATGTGGGACTGCACTGTATGTTCCAGATAGTTCTATTTTGGCTTGCTGAAGCCAAAGCGAGGAGGACACAGTGAAGCTCAGCAGTGTTTGACGAACACAATCTCCCTCCAGAGTGTCTGTTTTGGGTTGAGGCTCCACTCTGCTCTGCTCCCTCTATCTGGTCCGCTGTTTTTGCATCACAGGCATCTAGACTGGCCCGTGCTCTGCAGAGGTGAAAACAGCCCTGCCCAGGCAGGCAGGAAGTAAACACAAGTAATTACTCCTGAACACATTTGACATTCATTACATTGCCCAGATGAACGAATTACAGAGTGTACCAGGGAGTTGAGTTTGGTCTGTATGCCTTGATGCCTACATACATGCACAGTGCTATACCTGACAGTGTCGGCGGTTACTCTCATGTCACTCCTTCATGTGATTTTTTGTGTGCTGTTTATATATGGTGACTGTGTAATGTGTAGTGACGTGTCGTTTCAACCTGGACATTTGAAAATCTCTTCATCATTCATGTCATTTGTGTTCTGTGTTCTTGCTGAACTGTTGAATCTATTGATTGTAATGGGGATTTTGTAATTACTAACCTACAATAGAAATGTTCCTCAGACTGTTGCGATTTTGTGTGTGTGTGTATATGTGTGTGTATGTGTGTGTGTGTGTGTGTGTGTGTGCGTGCATGTGTGTGTGTGCGTGCATGTGGTGAGAGTGAGACGGTGTATATTCAACAGACTGTGACTAGTGTTTTGAATCAGGCGTAGTGGGGGGGTCTTCCCCTCACCATGGTAACCATATGGTGTGCCCCACCATAGTCATCCTGTGGTGCTGATTGGATGACGCATGACCCACAGCATTCACTGACGCTTGTTTATTCCACCCTGCATGTTGTGTGGTGTTGTCAGTCATGATTTTTCTGAGGATAGGCGGCTGGGGTATAACATCAAAACCCATTCCCACCCGCGACGCACACCCAGGTCTGCTCAACTTTGTTACCCCTTCCCCTGTCCCTGTATGGGGTGATGGGCCTATACCTCTGACCTGTCCCTACCCCTGTGTATTCAGACAGACACCCCCAGATATGTGAGTGTCTTCTGGGTGAGGATGAGCCCTTGCCATGCCTATTTGGAGCAGAGCACCAGATTTTTATGTGCTTCTGAAATTAGTTTCACATGAGTGGAGGGCAGACTGCGTCAGCAGATTTTCTGATCAAATTAAACAGAGAAGAAGGGGAAAAAGAGCCAGTGGTTGTACTGATCTTTAATTTAATAAACAGGACCAAGGAGGGAGACTGAAAAATCATCAGTGCCCTCTTTCTCTGGTCTCTGCTCCTTGGCCAGACTGGGTTTAACCGTTCTAGTGCAGTGGTAGAACAGAGTATGCTCCTCCGTCACATGCTGATCAGCAGCATCAGTGGAACATCTGCTGGTTTTCCCCTGATGGGGCACCGCACCGCCACACATCTGGTCCTGTTACACTAATGCTAGGGGTACAAGGTGGAACAGGTAACGTTCCTGTGTAGCAGCAATGGTCCATAAGCATCACTGTTCATCTTGTCAGAAGACTGCACAATATTCATTCTACAAACATTAGAAATTAAGAACAATTAAGTGAAAATTACTGAATATTATGTGAAATGTTGATTAAACTGAATGCGGTATTGTTTATGAAATCAGTTTCACTGTCAATTAAATCTTATTTAGAAGAGGGGGCACAGTCAGAGTTTTCTGCTAGTATAGTTTGGGTTTGACTCTAGGTCAATCCCAGATTTTCATTTTCCACCCAGCCCTTGTCAGACACCTTCCTACATTAGGATCTGCTCCTGCAGAACTTGTAGGGGGCCTGGAGCTGATGCCAACAGCCCCCCCCAATCTGCAGATGAAAGTTTATGAAGATTTGCAGAAATGCATCCCATATGTGACTGGCTTAGCAGTCTGGTCTTGATCTTGGGATTCCTCCTTTAGTGATATGATCAGTTGGGTGAATTATCCCACTTCATCAAATTCAGAGCACACCCGGCATGCGCTGCACAGAGGGGAGGAGCGAAGGAGGGGAGCGCTGTGCGGGCGTCGGCACATTAAAGCTCCATCCTCCACGGCCCTGACAGAGGCCCAGATAACACTGTCTGCTGTGAGGTATTATCGGTCCAGCTGGGCCCAGACGCTCAGCAGTCACTATCAGAGTGGTCCACTGGTCCATGGTCTGGATAGTGCACATGTATGGGATAAACCTCAAGAGGATGGTATATGGCTCCCTCTAGTCATACTATGTCATTGTGTTTGAACACACATGGGCCCACAGAGGATACATCCCTCACCTTAATGCAGCCAACTGTCCTCAGAATGAGCGGCTGTGTGTGTCAGATCCTGCCTGGGAAAAAATGACACACAGACCCCAGGAATCATGTGGTATGTGGGGAGATGGAATAACGACTGCCATTAATCATACTCAGAGTATTAAACAGTCCCCCACTGGTATGTAAACAACTAATGCCTCACATGCTTGGCAGCCTCGTACGTGTGGTATTTGTCCTTACCTATAATTTTGTTCTCAAATGCAGCCATTCTGGTTGTATGGGCCAGGAGGCTGTTAGGGAGGTCCTTAGGGTGCTTTACAGTCCATATTCAGATAGGGCTCTTCATATGATAATGGTATGTTAACATAAAGCCTCTGGAAGCATGAAACTACTGTTGTCAAAGTTGCATACTGATGCTATAGTGTTTGTTGTTTCATACCTCAAACTGGAATGATGCATGGGGAACAAACTGAGAAGATATACTTGAAGTGATGTGGAGAAAGTGTGAACCAGTGGAGGCTGCTGAGGGGAGGACGGCTCATAGCAGTGGCTGGAATGGAGTCAATGGAATGGTATCAACCACATGGAAACCACGTTTGATACCAATCCATTGACTCCGTTCCAGCCATTATTATGAGCCGTCCTCCCATCAGCAGCCTCCACTGGTGTGAACCTCTCCTTAGAGAATGAGAAAGAACCAAGCAGTGAATACCTTAGCAACACCTCACAGGCATCGTAACAAACTCCAACCACGTCTTACTGATAATGTGGTGCAAATAGGTTACAGGCAGCAATTTAGATGGCAATGTATTCTGAATAAATTACACTAATGTCCAGCAATTTGTTTCTCTTCTCCCGTGGAAAAAGCCAGATGTTGAATTGTTATGCCCTGTTTTTGGCATCGCTACATTGCTTTACGATGTGTTGCCCTTGCTTAAAAGTTTGGTAAAGATTTACATTATCTATTTACTATATCATCAAGCATATACATCTATAAGCACATCATGAACACAACATTATAGCTGTATAGAGTATTATTATATGGCTGTTTAGTCTTGTCAAAGCCTTGTATTTTAGATACGGAGAGCCAGTCCTAGTGCATTCTGGGTAGGTCCATTACAAACACTGTAGGGTATTGGGAGAACAGTGCTTGCCAAAAAAACAGAAAAGCAGTGCTCTGAATTTTCTTGAGCTGCGATTCACTTTCAAGGACATCTAATGGGACGCCAAATGCCTTCAATTTGAAAATAGTACACATGGCTCTTTTAGCCCTCCCAACTTGATATGGATATTTTCAGCACTGTTGTCTTCAAACCAAGCTACCTCTGTCCCTTCACCAACCCCCCTCTTATTACCACTGTTTCATTATCGCACCCTAAATGAAAATCAATTATATATGGAAACCGCTACCTGATGCTTGTTTAGCTCAACACCATCCACTCTATACAATATATCTACATAGATGAAATATTTGAATTTGCGTGGATATATGATTATGCTAATGTTGTGGGGTAGTTCATCTGTGCACATTGTATTCCCACGAGTGTTGTTGTGATGTGTATCAATTCAGCAGGTCTAGTTAGGTCCACTTAAACGTCTTAAGTGGCCACATACATGACAGCAATGTTTTTATAAAGAGGATCACAACCTTCCGATTCCTTAAATTGTTTATAATCTTGTTAGAAAAGATAACCCCAATTTTCCAAACCTAAAGGAATGAAAATAAATGCAGAATACTAAATTGAACTTAAGTTTGTTTAAATTAGCTGGGAAATCAGGTGAATATGACTTAAACAGGAGTACCTTAAAGTGGTTGACAGTTTCAAAGCTAAGCACACAAAGATGGAATGCCTGTTTATTAGTAAATAGGTTTAGGCCGAATCAGGATCTTTGAATATTTGAATGAAGTGCTCTGATAGTTGTGAAAAGGCTATAATGTCATAATGATGTTATGGAAGATTTTATAGTCAGCGTATAACAGCGTAGTCACACTGCCTGTTACTATCAGGCCCTCCACTGGAGAAGTCCATCTGGAGAAACCAACATTTGTATTATAACCATGTTTGGGTGCATCCCAATACATCACTGGGGCCGAGCTCCCTGCCATCCAGGACCTCTATATCAGGCGGTGTGAAAGGAAGGCCTGTAAAATTGCCATAGACTGTTCTCTCTGCTTCCGTACGGCAAGCGGTACCGGTGCATCAAGTCTGACACCAACAGGCTCCTGAACAGCTTCTATCCCCAAGCCATAAGACTGCTAAATAGCTAACCAAATAGCTAACTAAATGGCTACACGGACTATCTGAGTTGACCCTTGTATTTATGATTTTTTTGGACTCCTATGCACACTCACAGGACTCTACACTCTCATGCATACTGACACTCCAACACACATATAACATGCACACACATTTATACTGACTCTACACACCCACTCACTTACAATCATCATTTATGCTGCTGCTACTCTGTTTATCATATATCCTTACCCCTATACATATCTACCTCCATCACTCCAGTATCCCTGCACATTGTAATTATGGTAGTGGAACTGACTTACTTTTTTATCGTGTTCTTCTTATTTCTTATTTTTATTTCTTGTGTGTTTTTGTTCTACCTCGTGTTATTTGTAGTATTACCTTGTTATTGATTACTACATTGTTGGGTTTAGAGTTTGCAAGAAAGGCATTTCACTTTACTTGTGCACGTGACATTAAAACTTGAAACTTGAAACTATGAAAATAAATAATTATGCATCATTATTTGCATTCTTGTTGAACGCTAGCCCATCTAATGCTCTTCATGATCTAATGTGTTTTATATTGGGGGAAAAATCATTGCAAGAAAGAAATTGTACAATTTAATAGACCAATCAAAACTATTTTTATTGAATTTTGTGGTGTCCCTTTGTATCAAAAAAGGCTGTGTGTGTGTGTATGACAACAGGCTGCAGAAGCTCAACTTTACTGCTCTCAGGTTGTGTTTTCTCTTACAGTCAGTCACAGTGTGTAGGAGCATGTGAGGAGGAGTGAAGAACGCAGCGGGGAGAGGAGAGTTGTCTTTCTGTTCCTCTACCCCCTCTACTGCATATGACTACCATATGGAAGCACTTGTAAGGAAAATTAGGTACAAATCAGTTACCTGACAGCACTACTTCTAGCCAGACAGAGCTGGTCAAGCTGTGTATCTGCTGGACTGGGCAGCCCTTCTGCTATGGTCATCTCCCAGGTATCCTGCAGGTTTTACTGTATCTGACTCCACTACTATGATAGTAATACCATAGTCGTCTATGTCACCTATCTGCTGTTTTCAGTCACACCATGACTATTGGAGATTCATTTGAAGCGTCAGACACTGAGGCATGTGGAGGTTCAGATCTTCTGGAGACTGATACACCTGTTTGTCTGGATCTTAGAGTTAGAGATACACAACTCACCAGACTATAGAATTACAGCCATTGATTTTGTCCTGAACAAAGCTACATTTATGTTTACTGTGAATCATGTTTTAGTCATTGTTCATGGGAGAGTAAGACTCATTCTGCATGAATGTGTGCATGAGAGGGTGAACATGTGTGCGCACATCGGCCCTGTCTGTCTTTGTCTCTGTGCTGCTCTTTGCTCTGAATTATGGGTAGACGATCAGGGTGTCAAGACTGAGGTCTCGCCCCCCACACTCCCTGGCTCCAGCACAAGTACTCTTCTATAGCATTTGGGGTTTTGTGAGAAGCGTTCGGCCTCAATGTTTCCCTTATGGATTGAACTGTGAAAAGTTAGCGGTGGAACATCGGTATGAAGTTCAGAGTTATAGATTTGGCTCAGTGCTCCTCTTACACTCTGTGCTGCACAGTTTTTTTATTTGTCTCCCAAGGCCATAAAAAAAGGCATATTTTATCTTACTTTATTTCGAAATGTTTGGAGGACTTCCCCCTGAGAAGTAATCTTGTTTTTACGGGAGTTCTGGTATGACAACATATACGCAGTATCGTGAAATCCATTGCAGTTCCCATATCATTATTTTTCTCAAAACGGTATATTGCATATAGCTTGAATACAGGCACACATTGACTCAGTGTGTGTCTGAGGCAGAGATGAGAGAAAGCAAAATGGTGGTGGTGAAATGGGCCTCAAGTGGGAGTCCAGCATAGGAAAACAGAATAGACTCTCCCTTCACCAGGGTGAAGCCACATTCCCTGGTCAGAAGTCTCTGGGATGAAAGTGGTGTGTGATCTCCCAGGTCATCCTACGACCCTGCCAATGTTTTCATAAGAGGAGGCTGGGTCCTGGGTGTTTTATCTGCCTGGCCTGGATGGAGCTGGACAGGGGGTGGGGAGGGGCCGGACCCTAACCCTCCTTTGTTTGGTTTGCAGGACGGGCAGGACTCTCGCAGCAAGGTGCTCGCTGTCATCGCTTTGACCCCTGACCTAGGCCACTGGCAATCCCCAGGACTCCAGAGGAGAGGGCCGCAGGGGCTCCTGGGACAATCACACAGAGGTCAGAGGGCAGGGATGCTGGCCATGTGCACATGTGTCAGGAAGTGGACCACGCTCTCTCTTCTTCATTCAGCAGTATATCTGGTCTCTAGATTTGTTCTCAGTTATTTACCCTTTAGAGTTTTGTCTGAGGTTTAATTTAATTCTGAGCCAATGTGTAATGGATATCTCTACTGAATGACAGGGTAATAGCCTGATCCAAGTGTGGTGAAGCCAGCTTCATGTAGATCTGCAGCCTGCTCTCAACCTCCCAAATCAACAGTCTCTGCCTCATTTCATAGTGTCTGATTACTATGAGACTTCTGTGTGTTAGCTAGAGTAGTGCTGAGTTTCCCCCAGACAGGACAGGCGTTCGTCTTAACCCTCCCGTTGTCCTAGGGTCAGAATGACCCGCCACTGTGTTGAACCAACTTTATTTAATTTTTATATTTTTGGGATCATTTGTGAGAAGGAGGCAGTGAGACTTTTAAAAAAGTATCACTGCCTCCTTCTCACAAATGATCCAAAAAATATAAAAATTAAATAAAGTTGGTTCAACACAGTGGCGGGTCATTTTGACCCTAGGACAACGGGAGGGTTAAATAAAGCTATAATTATCAGTGAAGGGTATGTAGTGGACTTGTCAACAGCAAATAGTCTGCTTGGATCACGTCTGTGCCGAGAGTGTGTTACATGTAACTTATACATTGCCAATCCTGCTGGCCCTCGTTTTGTACAAGGAAGGGGAGAGGTTAAACACACACATCGCAACACAAACCAGGTTTCCATCCAACCTTTTTAATGCCAGTAAAGTACGTGGGATAAAAAATATAATGACAGACCTGATGGAAACAGCAAATTTGTCGGTAAACTTTCCAAATGTCGACAAAACAAAATATGCTACACAAGGTGGGATCTTTTTGTGTCAGTAAAATGTATTATGCGAAAAATGGCATTGGAAACTTTGAGTCGTGCGTTGATATGTTGTGTGGTCCTCCCACTACTACTCGGGAAAGCATGCAGTTTATTAAGCTCCAGATGAGTAAGTTATGACCTTCACACGGTGGTGAAAGTGATTGGTGATGATCTTGATGCTCCTTTCCAATAAATACCGAGGGTCTTCTTCTGGTGACATAATGATTGATGCTTGGCTGCCGTTTGACAAATAAAAATAATGCTATTTTGTCCTCATCATGTGGGTAGCCTACCCACACTGTATCTATGAGCTATATAACACAACAGGTTTTGTGACAAAACGATCAGTAGAGTTGAAAATGTGATAGAAACCCATTTAACTTTTTATTCGGTACATGTCAACACACACAGCCTTTTATCCGCAGCAAGTCAATTTGATGGAAACACATCTCTGGTGGGAAAATTTGCATATTGTTTTTATGCAGATTTTAGAATATTCACATGAAAATCTGTCCCCAATTGGATGGAAACCTAGCTACAGACCCTAAGCCTATCACCCAATGGTTGACAGACAGTGTCCAAGGGGGTTTTACGCCATTTACTCATACTCTCTCTCTCAAGCCTGTACCTTCATTGTCACACACATTTGCACGCACACGCAGTGTACACACATTCACACAGACACACATACCACACACACACAGATTCCTTCCCTCTTTCCCAAGCTTGCAAGCGGATCTCAGAGATCCAGGTCAGCCACCAGCCTCCAGGCTGGCACATAGTCCAGTCTATGGACTACCTTTTCCTTCCTATAACTACCACCTCCAAATCAAATGGAAATATTATGATTGGACAGAGGTCAGTGTCACCCCTGCCCCCTCCATCTCCTCCCTTGCCCCCTCCAGGCACACCATTGTAATTCAATTAAATATTTTCTTAAAGAGGATGGAGCAGGAAGAGGCTGGCTGGTCAGACACAGGTCAACACAGGCCTTCCAGCATATACTGCAGACAAAAGCTCTCAGTGCTATGGGACACAGAGCCATACTGACATATGGATTTACTGATGCCCTCAGCACTAAGGAGGTGCTCATTCACTCTTACTATCATTAAATGTGTGGAGTACCTCTATGACTATGCAGCCTACAAAACTTAATGTAGTACCTTGCACAACATGTAAAAGGAAGAATTCAGATATTTTTATGAGTCCTCACAAGCTCCCAAAACTACCCATCTAAAATACTGTATATCTTTTACTTTGCGTAAATGTTTTGTTTCAGTGGAAAGTAATAGTGTGTTATTTTATCTCATAAAAGGTGTCGTGTGTGAAGTGTCTGGCTGTGTATCTGTGATTTGAGTCAGATGTTTAAATTACCCCTTTAAAGTTTCTCGCTCTCATGTTCTGTGTAATGTGGGCTCTCTCACGGTTAATGGCAACACAGAGAGCAATCACATGTTATATAATAGCCCTGTGTTGTAGACTGTACAGTCACAGAGGAAAAACATCACAAATTAAAAGTCATCTGTCTTTAATTTCTCAAATCTGAACAGAAAAATCCATCTTTGTAGAATGTAAGCTAGAGCTCCATCTTTGATCCGGCTTGGAAACCCACTGTAGACTTACTGTATACAGATTGACTTACAGTCTATAAAGAGAGGAAGAGAGTGCTGTGAAATAGGAGAATATATGCCTCCAATATTTGTATTCTATATTTGTCAGTGTATTAACTCAGTCTCATTGTCAATATGGGTTTGATATTCTGCAGAAAAATCATTCATGTCCTATTTCTATGGTGATTCATAGTGTGCCTCTCAGGTTGTCCTGGTTGTGTCAGTCATTTCCATATTGGATGATGACCATGACCAGAAGAATGCTATATCATTTATTTGGAAAAAGAGAAGCAGCTGTAAAGGCTCTTGTTGGCTATCTCATTTTACATGGGTTTCCACATAAAACACTCTTGTGTGATGCCACAGAGGGGGTTCACTGTTTATCAAAGGGTTTGAGATGGTGATTCTGGCCTAGACAGGAACTTTTTTCTACAGTACAGCACACCACTGCTTACTTTGGTTTAACAAGCATGACACTACATCACATACTTTACAGTAAAACTACATGAATATACAAAGTGCTTGATTTCAGTGGACAAGCAGTAGAGAAATCAAGAATCAATTTATCTGAGACCGTCTTCCATCCACAGAGTACACTCAGTGAAAGTGGCACAGAGACAAACTGGAGTCAAGGCAGCTTCTGTCTGCAACACAAAAAGCTGCATATTTCATAGATAATTTACTTCTTAATGAGGTGTTTGTGTTTTCTCCATGAAACCCCACTATAATGTTCATTTTGATGGCAGGCTAGACTGTAGCCAAAGGCCGTCCAAGTCTCCATTGATGGACGCGGCAGGTAGCTTAGTGGTTAAGCGCGTTGTGCTAGTAACCGAAAGGTCACTGGTTCTAATCCCCGAGCCAACTAGGTGAAAAATCTGTCGATGTGCCCTTGAGCAAGGCACTTAACCCTAATTGCTCCTGTAAGTCGCTCTGGATAAGAGCGTCTGCTAAATGACTAAAATGTAAATGATGAAAGAATTCCATAGACATTGCCACTGCACTCACAGGTATTTCTTAGAGGGCTAGGGGGTAATATTGCACTGTGGCACCAAGCTCAGGCAGACAGTGGGCTAGGAGGTCTGTGGGTAGAGAGTCCATCTCTAACTGTGAAGGCCGGTAGCCCATCCTCCAAAGTAGTTACAGTCTGTGGTCCTGTGGCTGTCATACAAATGTCAGATTTTATTAGGCTCAATAGAGGAGATGGCTGCCATAAGACTACCACACTAACTATCTCTGCCTCAGTAAGGCACATTTGTTGTTTAAGCTATGATTTTCCTGATCTTTCATAGAAACGAGGATTTGAATTGGAAGGTCTTCCCAGAAGCATTAAAACAATCTCCTCACATTCGCTTCTCCAATAAGCTGATTATCTCTCTGTGACACTGAATGTGAGGACATTACTATGTCATTACTGCAGCGATAAGATAAAGACAAAGAGGTCTGGTGCAGTTTGATGAACAGGAAATGCCACAGATCTTTGTTGGTCTACGTACAATGTTGGATCAGAAGTGTTTGAGTTGCAGCCTCTCTAAGGCATCATTTGTTTGCTAACTCATCTGCTAACAGGGCCGGGTGGCGTGTTGTGTTGTGGAGCCGGAGCAGCTGGCATCCTCCTTGCCCAACAGAGCTGTCAGGTATTGCGAAAAAACTGACCTCTTGAGCAGAGGCCACCATGAGGAGGAAACAGAGAGGGCCACTCATAGGCCTAATACCTAGGAATGTCCTGAAAGAGACTAGAAAGGAGCCCTTTCAAACAGCCCCCTAATCAGAGTCATGTTCTTCATTTAATTTGCGAGGACACTTGCATGGATGAAGATGTCCTTTATTCACAGCTCATTCATTCCCAGGGTTGGGGAATTGAGGAACACAAGAAGGAGGCTGGGGGGGTGGGGTGGGGGGGGGGGGGGGGCTTGATGTCTTCTCCATCTCTCCCTCTATAGACCCAGACATTTATTTCACTCCTTGCTTCACTTGCCCGCTACCCAATTCAACGTAAATGCAATTTAACTTCAACAATAGTAATCTGATCTTATTTTATGTACATTTACATAGTTGATTGGTGTGTGCATATGTGAGTGTGTGCGCTTGTGTCACAGGCTGGGCAAGTGAGCAATCAAACTGCCAGGATTTTTTATGAAATTTACAAAAAATGTTTGATCACATTATCTAAAATAAGGACCCACAAAGACCTTCCAAATGTTATATTTAGAATGTGAGGGCCTTGGTATGTAGCCACTGATTACGTTGAGGGAAGGTTAAGGCTTGGCAGATTGCGGCCTGATAGACTGGTTGAATGGTTGTCTCTGTGATACACTTGGGTCAGCTATCAGTTTGACCCCTCTCATCTGGAGAAGACCTGACCTGGGAGGTCACTGATAGGGCACACGTAAGCAGTAAAATGAGTGAGTAGTTAGTGCATTAAGGGCACATTTGCACTGTAATTGTAGAGGTGTAGAACAGTTTAAAGTGTAGCCCATGTGGTCCAAACCTGTTAGATATTGCAGGTTGTGGAGGTCAGCCAGGTTGGCAACAAAGCCCTGTTCATCCTGCTTGGAA